>NC_065446.1:201611959-201939459 GCF_917563875.1 Diabrotica virgifera virgifera
TCACACCAATACCTTAAATTTTGGCGATTTATATTCATATACAGTGTAACAATTGCTTTGTAGGAAAAACATATCTTGTTACCCAAGTTCTCGGCAGTTACAATTTTGAGTGAAAATAATTTCGACCACGAGTAAGTAATCTGTTAACCGAGATACAGTAGTACCAAGCGGTGCCGCTAGGAGAACACTCCAATAATGCGTCGCAGATTACTTTAATGAAACGTGGTCATTTGTACTCTAAAACCATCTAAAACCGAGTAAGGTAAACAATTATTTTGTTTTTTTTTGTTTAGTTACAATTTTGTTCATCATTACCTCACTAAATTGTAATCTACGGTCGTACTCATATTCATTCAATTATTGCAACAACTGGATTTTGTAGGGTTTAAATGAATTCTTATGTATGTGTTGCAAGACTGAAGAATTACCTACATCATGTATTTGTACAGCTCTGCGTGAGGATGTATGTGGATATTTAAATTTAAAGTTTGTTGTAATTTATTTAAATTTATTTAGTTTTTGTTCTACCTGTTCGAATGCCTTCTTTTACTGGTGCAGTTTCCTTAAAGCCATTTACAATTTTTTCGTGAATTTCCTTATGGAGAGAGGAATGGTTTGGGAAAGTTTCGTTGAACAAATTAGCTTCTTCACTATAAGATCTTTTTTATCGACGTTGTTTCTTATCATTAAAATAGTAATTCGCTCGTTTTCATTAAAAACAGTACCAGAGAACGGCAGTTCTCGCCAGTGGCTCACAACCCCCTACACGCGACACTATATATACACGAAATTTTCGATTTTCTAAATCCGACTGAATTGAAAATTGGGCCAACTCCCATCTTAAAATTCAGGAAAAGACTCACCTATTCATATGTCAACCATCCATTTTAGATAATTAATAATATGTACCTGTTTACGAATGTTTGTTCTAAAATTTACGAATATATTAATTTTATAATACATTTAAGTATGTAGTAATTTTCTTTACAATTTTTACTTACCTATTTGTTTTTGTTTATACCTAATATCGCCCTTGCCTAGCAAGTGTCTGCGTAGGCTAGCGGTATGTGTTTCTAGTTACGGACTTGTTAGTACTTGGTTCGATTCCCCCATAAGGAAATTTTTATTTATAATTAATGGATATTGACATCTTAGACTATTATTATATGGACTTAAAAATGATTAAAAATAATTAAAAATAATTAAAAATAATTAAAAATAATTAAAATAATTAATCGGGATGTTGCCCAACTATTTACCGAGTTGCAAATTTATAATAATTACTTACTTCAAAATGCACTTTTGAAATGAATTTTTCTTATGCACAAATGCAATTTCAGATTTCTTATTCATTACAATAGTTCACAAAATTTCCTGACATTCTCACGAATCCAACGCACCAAACGCATTAAAATCCGTCTTACTGCTCCAAAAATCGACAGTAAGGCCTTTTTTTGTGCTTCAATACCTCGACTAATTCGGCCAGAGATCTAGAGGTCGTGAGTTCGAATCCAGTGCAATCCTATACTTTTTTTAATTTTTTTGAAAGCGGTAAACACAAAATTAGTTTGGTGTTTAAAAAAAATTAAAACAAACTGTTTAAAGTATACCTATGTATTTTTAAGAAATCATATAATAGAAGTATAACTTCTTACGTGCGTACAAAGTACACACACATTCTTTTTTAATTCATTCCATAAATGCTCAATATGATTGAGATCTGAGCTGCATGCGGGTCATTCTAATTTTATCAATCCAGCCTCTATTTTATGAGTCCATCAGTGTTTTTATTTACATAAAATGGTACAGCTCTTACAAGAAAAGAGATATTCAGTTAATTCAAAAAATTAAATTTAAGTGATGCCTCCGGGATACTATGACAGCACTATGAAACAAAATCAGCTCTTCCAATTTTCCACAGAATCTTTTAAAGTTAGGAGAAAGTACAACGCTTCCATTCACCCCTGTATAATGCCATGCAAACAAAATTTTTGTATTATCGGAATAATTCCAAACGATATCAATACATGTACCTACAAACTGGTGCAAGAATCTGTTAAAATCGGAGCACAAATAATAAAGTTATAAATTGTCAAACTTAATCAAAAATTTTGGGTGGCGGAATTTTGTGCCGGTGAGTCAGGGCCGTGCCGTGCTATGATGCGGCGAGGCAGTCGCATCAGGCGGCATCACAAGGGGGGCGGCATAATCAGTAAAATTAAAAAAAAATGTCAGAGTGTGTAAAAATGTAGTCAGAAACTGTAGAAAAAAAAATGAAAAGCTACAGATAATATGACTAGTGACCAAATGAAATTTTAATGAAATTGCAGAAAATTTTGATATAACTTCCGAATTTCCAGCTGAAAATGAAATTCGAGCCAGGAGAAAAAAGCGTTTATTTGACTAATAAAAATCTGTGGACGAGCTATTAACAGATGAAGCTAAATTTAAAATAAATTTGTTCATCTATATTTTAGACATTACCGTTAATTCTTTTATTAATGGATTTTCGTTTCTAGAAACTCATAATAAAAATTTTAAAGTTTTATATGATATTATTTTTAAATTGAGGGAAATAGATGATGAAACACTAGAAAAAAATTGTATGAATCTTCATTCAATATTTTCAATAGAAAAAGAAAAAAATCTGATGATATAATGATTTAGAAGAATTGCGTGATATATTTCAAATGATGTCATACTCCATCCAACTATTTGTGCCAAACTGACCTAATTTCTTTATACATAGATGTAGTTGTAAACTAAGAATTTTATAAACACTCCCTGTCTCGGTAGCTATTGAGGAAAGAAGTTTTTCAAAATTAAAAGCTATTTACGAAGCTCCATAAAACGAACAAAACTAAATTTAGCACTTATTTCAATAGAGTTCTGACCAGTTGCTACAGCTATGTATCCCCACTAGACTACACCAATCTGATTGACGAGTTTGCCAAAATTAAAATCAGAAGGGTAAAGTTATAATTTTTGTAAATTTTACTTAAGTGCATAGGCGCAAAATTTGGTTACAATGCTTTTTAAATGCATTCACTATTTTTCAATTCCTGGAGAAACTAATAAATATTTTTGAAAAATTTAAACGCAGCTTGAAAGATTACATTATTAGCGAGGCCGAAAGAACCTTAGAATAAACAAAAGGTTTCTTTTGAATAAGATTTTTTCTCTAAGATCTAATTTTCTTTTTTTCACCCTGTAACTCATTCAAATAAACATTATAGAGATTTTCGGGGACTTTTGGCCCACGGTAATAATGTAATCTTTTATTTTGCATTTAAATTTTAAAAAAATACTAATTAGTTTTCTCAGGATTCGAAAAATATTAATGCATTAAAAAAGCATTGTTTTAATGCATTTAAAATATGTTTTGTTTTTAAAATAAAAGTTTTCGTTCATTTTGTGTAGTTTCTTTTAATAAAAATAAAAGTTAAGTTTCAATAATATTTAAGGGACGGCATTTCGAAGACTTGCATCATATTGAAAAGGTGTACCGCGCACGGCTCTGCGGTGAGTGTATGTGTATTTTGATAATAATTTTAGAATCTAAATAGCTCAAGTTTTTCTTTTGTGCATGCGTTTTTCTGATATTACCCTCATAGTGTTTACTTTGGCAAAGTGGTACTTTGACAATACTTCAGATGCCGATCCGCGCAGACACGTGACAAAGACGAGCTCGTCCTTTGAAATTCAGAGGTTCGATCACTTATTCATTGGTCTAACGTGCTTTCGGCAAAAGTGGAAGTTCTAGTGCCTTAGGGTTTCAGCTCTTCTCTCGACAGTCGACACTGCCCTTAATTAATCCAATGACTGAAATTCGAGAAAGGGATTTATTAAACATTTCATCCTATATCTGCTATGTTGCCGTATTTACAAAAATACATATATTTTGTATACATCTATTTAACACATTATAGGTCAACGTCGTATTTATACAGAGTGTTAGTAAATAAGTATGAAAAATTTTAAGGACTAATTCTACATGAAAAAATAATGCCGGTTTGTTCCATAAACATATGTCCGCAAATGCTTCTTTTGCGAGATACGGGGTGTTGAAATTTTTATTTCAAACTGCCAATTTATTTATTCCTCTAAAACCAGTTGAGGTATGAAAATAAAATTTGGTGTGTTTTAGGAGGTAGCTATTGCGCATTTTTTGACATACAATTAAGAATTTTGTATTCATCATTGGCGCGCATACGGATAATAGTCTGATTTTTTTTAAAGAAAAAAATAGTACGCCACTGTGATATTTCAAATTAAAAATTATTTTTAAATTTCACGTTTAATTTTTCATAAAAATCTTTTCTTGCCGTTTTTTCATATAATGCACCGTTTCTATGCAGAAAAATAAATCATCTTGGCGCGTATTTTTCATTTCTTAATACATCATCAAGAACTATCCAATATAATAATACTAAACTACAACAATAACAGAAAATATTACTAATAAGATTTCAACTAGGTGCAAAGCTTCAAAAAATGTTTAAAATGTTCTCCTTTACAGGTAACAGAAGAATTTTATATTCATCATTGGTGCGCGTACGGGTAATGGTCTGAATTTTTTGAAGAAAAAAATAGTACGCCACTGAGGTATGTCAAACTAAAAACCACTTTTAAATTTCTCGTTCAATTTACGACAAAATATCTTTCTTACCTTTTTTTCATACGAGGCGCCGTTTTTATACAAAAAAATAAAATATCTTAACACTTACAAAGTATTTGAGGTAGTTTCCATATGCATAGAAACTTAGTTCAAATACTTTGTAAACGTTAAAATGTTTTATTTTTTTACATAAAAACGACACCGCGTATGAAAAAAGGCAAGAAAGATTTTTTGTCGTAAATTGGACCAGAAATTCAAAAATGATTTTTAAGTTGACATATATCAGTGGCGTACTATTTTTCTCTTAAAAAAATTCAGACCATTACCCGAATGCGCGCCAATGATGAATATAAAATTCTTCTATAACCTATAAAGGAGGTCTATTTTAACATTTGTTGTAGCTCTGCACCTAGTTAAAATCTTATTAGTAATATTTTCTGTTATTGTTCCAGTTTAGTATTATTATTGGATATTTCTTGATAATGTATTCAAAAAATGAAAAATACGCGTCAAGATGTTTTATTTTTCTGCATAAAAACGGTGCACCATATGCAAAAAAGGCAATAAAGGTTTTTAATCATAAATTAGACGTGGAAGTTAAAAATAATTTTTAATTCGAAATATCTCAGTGGCGTACTATTTTTTTCTTTAAAAAAATTCAGACCATTACCCGTAGGCGCGCCAATGATGAATACAAAATACTTAGTTGTATGTCAAAAAATTCGTAATAACTACCTCCTAAAACTCACCAAATTTAATTTTCATAGCTCAACTGGTCTTAGAGCAATAAATAAATTGGAGGTTTGAAATAAAAATTTCAACACCCCGTATCTCGGAAACTAAGCATTTGCGGACATATGTTTTTAAAGCAAATCGGCATTAATTTTGCATGTAGAATTAGTCCTTAAAATTTTTCATACTTATTTACTAACACCCTGTAGATCACTGAAAACTTTATTGTTTTTTCAACCGTCAAAATTTTGTTTGATTATACAGGATGTTTCATTGGTAACGTAACCATACCATAAAGTAACCAAAAATACCATACTTAACACGTTGACGGACAGTGCGTCAAATTTATAAGCAAAGGGTTGTGACACTATATGTATTTGGCAAAGTAGAATAGTGGAAAAGGCGTTTGACAGAATCCGAAGAAAGGACGTTTGGAAGACACTAACAGAAAGGGGAGTCGACAGACACATAATATAATTAATAAAGGATATGTACAAAAATAATACAAATACAGTAAGAACCAATAACGAGGAATCCAGAGAATTTTCTACAAGTCAGGGCGTCAAACAGGGATGCGTGCTGAGTCCACTGCTATTCTCAGTGGTACTGGATGAAGCGATAAAGAAAGCCAAGAGAAGAATGAGAAAACTAACATTAGGATACTGGCAAATGAAACAGACTCAACTATCGGAGCTACTATTTGCAGACGACATGGTATTGATAGCAGAAAACAGAGAAGACTTACAGAACAATCTTGATATCCTAGAAGAAGAACTATCAAACATAAATATGAAAATTAATAATAATTTCAAATACGAGGAAGACACACGCAATAGAATTAGGCGGGAAACAACTAGAGCAAGTGGAATATTTTAAATACCTAGGAGTAATAATCGAATCAAATGGTAAACAAGACATGGAAATAAACGAGAGAATGGGACGAACAGGAAGCTTATTTAACACTATGAAAACAACATTTTTTGGGAAAAAAGAGATACCGGAAAAAGTAAAAACGGCAGTCGTTAAATCAGTAGTTAGACCAACAATCATGTATAGCAGCGAGACATGGACATTGACGGGGAGACAAAAATCCAGAGTCAAAGCTATGGAAATGAGGTTCCTGAGGAAAAGAGCAAACAGAAAGAGGACAGACAAAATACGAAACGAAACAATTAGACAAAACCTAAAACTAGAACCAATCAATGAAAAAATAGTAGAAGGCAACTTAGATGGTTCGGGCACGTGTGTAGAATGTCGAACGAGAGGCTAACAAAACGAGTGTTCGAAACGAGAGTGCAGGGGAAAAACAAAAGAGGGAGACCAAGAGTTATGTGGGTAGATGAAATCAGGAAAGAAGTCAAGAAGAAGGGATTGACATTGGATAGTGCAAGAATCCTAACGCAAGTTTGGAAAGCATGGAGACTACAATGCCAAACTTAACTCCACCAGCCTTACACCTAAAGGTAGAAAGGCTTAGGACTAAGTAAGTAAGTAAGAATAGGGAAAAATGCAACGTCTATAGATGTTGTGTCACATTACATCAATGGAAATTAGACGTCTATAGACGTTCTGTCCGTCAACTTGTTAATGGGTCTTACTTCACCAATAACAAAGTTACTGGGTGTTTTAACTATTTTGCCATTTTCTTAATTGGTTCATAACTTTTTAACCACACTTCCTATTTATTTTATATTTGGCAGCCGAATATTCTATAAGGTGTCCAATCAATTTATTTATTTATAATTACAAAAAATCCATGTCCGGATTAAAAATTATTGGAAAAAAAGCAACACCTTGTACATTCATTTTTAAAAAAATGCTTTCTGCACTTAAAAAGAGGATGAAAAACTAAATTTAGTGGTATACTTTGAAATTTTGGCAATAATTTTTCTGGTAAAATTTTGAATTTGAATTCTGAAATTATGTGAATTGCGACTATTGCGAGAGCTCGAAGAGAAAAAAAAATTGAAAAACGACTTAATTTTACCTGGAGATGAAATCAGGCCAGGCCAAAGAATCCTGGCTCGAGAATTCATGTAAAGAAATAGAAGACCTCCAAAAAAAGCATGCCCGTTTCAAATTCCACAAGAAACTTAAATATACCTCCGGAATTAGAAAAATGCTCACGTACTTAAAACCGCAGACGGAAAAATTTGTGATCATGAACAACAGTGCAAAGAATGGGAGAGACACATCAGTGACGTTTTTGACGATGCTTCTCGAGAAAATGCTCCAAATACTACCTGTGACAACCAATTAGACAGAGGTCCCAGTATACTGAAGTCCGAAGTCATAAAAGCAATACAACAAGCCAAAAACAATAAAGCATCTGGACCAGGTCAAATCCCTGTTGAGCTACTTAAACTTTTAGATGAGGAACACATTACCTACTTGATTACTTTCTTTAACAAAATTTACAACCAAGGAAAAATACCAGATGATTGGTTGGAGTTTATAACATTACCAAAGAAACGCAGGCCCACCAAATGCAGCGATTTTAGACTAATCAGTTTGATGAGTCACACACTTAAGATACTTTTACGTTACAAAACCGAGCATTCTTTCTGTGCGAAACTAGAATGGGTAATTCTATTACAAAAAAGTTGTGAATTCCGAAATAACGTGTATGTTTGTTTAATCGACTTCGAGAAGGCATTCGACCGAGTACAACATGATACACTTTTCGATTGCCTGCAGGCAGCAGGACTTGACCACTATGATATAAGACTGCTGAAATACTTATATTACAATCAAGTAGCCTCTATCCAAATTGGAGACAGTCGTACTGAAAAACTGCCGGTAAAACGTGGAGTACGACAAGGTTGTGTTTTATTACCCACCCTTTTTAATCTGTACTCTGAAGAAATCTCTAGGGAGGCTTTGGATGACAGACAAGAGGGAGTAAGGCTAGGCGGAGAAGTAATCAACAATATAGATACGCTGACGATACAGCCATTCTTGCTGAAAATTTACAAGATCTTCAGACACTACTAAATCTAATCAGTGAAGCAAGTTATCGGAGAGGCCTTAAAATCAACATTTCAGAAACAAAGTGGATGGCAGTTGGAAAGATTAATATAGATCAAGGTCAGCTTTCTCTTGATGAAGAGGAGTTAGAACGGATAAATCATTTCAAGTACCTTGGCAGCAGGTTAAATGTAAATTGTGACTCTGATGAAGAGATAATAACTAGGACCGAAATATCACGGAAGGCTTTAATGACCTGGAAACCAGTGTTATGCAACAGAAACCTGCCGATGAATATTCGAAACAAGGTGCTGAAATGTTATGTATGGTCTATCCTATTGTATGGTTGTGAGACATGGACGTTAAAAACCACAATGATAAACAAAATAGAAGCATTCGAATTGTGGTGCTATCGACAAATCCTACAGATATCGTGGGTCTCGCACACTTCCAATGAAGATGTTCTTCAAATGCTGAATTCAGAACGTCTGCTCATAAGCATCATAAAGAGGAGAAAAACATAATACTTCTGCCATATAATTAGAGGACCTAAATACCATCTGCTTCGCCTTATAATACAAGGAAAAGTGGAGGGAAAGAGATGGATTGGTCGAAAGAAACTTCCATGTCTGCGTAATATTAGACAATGGTGTGGCTGCACAGTAGAAGACTTATTTTGCGCAGCAGCCGATAGGGAGAGATTTCAGGAAATTGTAAACATGATGACGGCCAACGTCTGAATACAGACACGGCACCCAAAGAAGAAGAAGGAGATGAAATACACAGAATTGATTTTAGTAGATGGATTACCCGAAATTCAAGGATTGTAAACAGATGTTTATTCATGGATGAAGCAAAATTCACGAAAGATATATACATTTTCAGATACTCACACGTTTGGGCAGAGTAAAATCCGTTTGCCACAAGCCAAAGTAACTAGAAGCATAAATTTTCTGTTCATGTATGCTATGGAATATTTTTGTTAACAAATTAATAGGACCATATATTTTACCTCCCACCCTAACCGGTGAAGTGTATTTAAATTTTTTTTAAAATGTTTTACCAGAACTGCCAGAGGATAAAAGTATCAATATCAATATCAGTATCAATTCTTCTTCCTCTTTATAAGTAATTCTGCTTGTTCATTGGCGGATTGATACCTCTATGGAAGGTTGTCTCTTCATCTTTTGCGCGGTCGGCCGATACTTCTTCTACCGATTGGTGATTTATCTCGTGCTAAACTGCTCGACAAAAGTTAGGGATATAGAAAATTCTGCTAATTTTCATAGTTGATTTTTTCGCGAACCGTCGGATTCCGCTATTTTATTTATTTTAGCCTTTTCTTTAGTATTTACACAGTTGAGCAAAGGTTTACTCAAACTTATTTTTTGTACTTATACCGGGTGGAAGAAAAAATATGTTTTTCTTGTGTTAAGTTCGAGACACCCTATAGAGAGATCGAGGTACAATAATGTGAGTATACATCAGAATAATATTGTAGTCTTATGTTTTGTGAATATGCTGTTGTTTGAATATCCCTGATATCTTTAGAAACAAAAAAAATAGATGGTTTTGTAATTTAACATGTGTTTTAACCGAAACAAAAGTTTGAGACACCTTGTAGGAAGAAAAAGGCACAAAGGTGAGTATACCCAGATATTATATTTTAGTCTTATATTTTTTGAAAATTTTATTTTTTAAATTTCTCTGATATCTTTAATAACAAAGAAACTAGACGGTATTACCCTTTATCCTTTAATATGTTTTTATATGTTTCACATGTGTGATGTGACACATGGCGTCAGTTAAAACACATATTAAAGAGTAATATCGTCTAGTTTCTTTGTTATTAAAGATATCAGAGAAATTAAAAAACAAAATATTCACAAAATATGAGACTACAACAAAATATCGAGGTATACTCACCTTTGTGCCTTTTTCTCCCTACAAGGTGTCTCAAACTTTTGTTTTGGTTAAAACACATGTTAAATTACAAAACCGTCTATTTTTTATATTTCTAAAGATATCAGGGACATTCAAGAAACAAAATTTTCACAAAACATAAGACTACAATAAGATTTTGATATATACTCCCATTTGTACCTCGTCCTCCCTACAGGGCGTCTCAAACTTAACATAAGAAAAACATTCCTTTTCTTCCACCCGGTATAAGTACAAAAAAAAGTTTGAGTAAACCTTTGCATAACTGTGTAAATACTAAAGAAAAGTCCAAAATAAAAAAAAAATAGCGGAATCCGTTAATCTGTTCACAAAAAAATCTACTATAAAAATTCAGCAGAAATTTCTATATCCTTAACTTTTGACGAGCAGTTTATTTTGACCACACGTGTCTCCCCCATTCTGGTTATGTGGCTATTCCATTATTTTTTCTATTTAATGTCCATTCGTTTATACACTGTACGTTACATTGTCTTCTAATATCTTCGCTCCTCTTTCGATCTCTCAGTGTTTTTCCTGTAATTCTTCTCAGTACTCTCATCTCTGCCGTTTCCAGTAGTCTTTGTTTTGTGGCTGTGTCGGGTCTTGTTTTTCATGCATATGTCATTATTGGTTGTCAACACCGGTAAAATTCTATAAACACTTAATTATCTCAAATCGATGATCCAAATTGTAAATAAACCGGGATAGGCCTAATCTGCAGTATTAGTGGAGTCAGTGAAGGTGGATATGAGTTATTACCTCAGATTTCGTTGAACCTCCATCGATTTTCATAAAAATTGGTGAGTGGTTAAAGGATACCTCAAGGAACAAAGGTGACATAGTGCTAACTTGCGCTTTTTGCATTTTAGGGGTGAAATACACCCCTTTTTTAAAAATTATTTTTTAGATTTCTGAAAGTGCAGTCACTGTAAGTTTTCACTCCCTATTTCGTTGAACCTTTATCGATTTTCATGAAAATCGGTAAGTAGTTAGAGGATACCTCAAGCAATAAAAGTTATATAGCATCAACTTGCGCTTTTGCATTTTAGGGGTGCAATACACCCCTACTTTTTAAATTGTAAAAAATGCAGATTTCCGCATTATGGCGCAAGTAATCTTTAATTAAGAAAAATAAATATTTGTTTTTTTAATTTTTCAAGCCTTATAGTAACCAAAAATCCGAAAATTAACAAGTCGAAAATCACGAAAACTTTATTCTTCTATATTTCTGAAAGTATAGTCACTGAATGTTTTCACCCACGTTTTCTTTGAACCTTCATCGATTCTCATGAAAATTGTTGATTAGTTAGAGGATACCTCAAAAAACAAAAGTGATATGGCACCAAGTTGCACTTTCTGCATTTTAGGGGTGAAATCCACCTTTTTTTAATGATAAAAATGCAGATTTCAGCATTCTGGCTCAAGCAATCTCGTTTAATTAAGTAAAATAAATATTTTTTTACATTTATTTGCATGATTTATAATTTTTATTAATTTTTCAAACCTTATAGCAACCAAAAATCAGAAAATTAGCAAATCGACAATCACGAAAAAAATTATTCTTTTATATTTCCAAAAAGGCAGTCACTGAAGGTTTTCATCCCTGATTTCGTTGAACCTCCATCAATTTTCATGAAAATTGGTAAGTAGTTAGAGGATACCTCAAGAAACAAAAATGATGTGGTACCAACTTGCGCTTTTATCCTGGGGGTGGATGTTACCCCTTCTCATGGGTGAACACTATTTTATTAAAAATAACCCCATAATTAGATAGAGTAGTAAATTTTAACAAACTTTCTTTTATCAAGTTTATAAATTTTTTATTTAAATAATATTTCATAATTTAATAAAATATTATTGGTACAGTAAAACCTGCCAATAACGGCCACTAAAAATAGAAAAAAATTGGCCGTTATAGAAATGTGGCCGCTAATGCTAGGTTTCCTTTTCCACAAATACATAAAATAGAATTGAAAATTTATTTATTTTAATAATTAAAGCAAATCTAATTAAATATAATTTTACAAACACACGGAACATACTAAAACTAAATTCAATTTACTACAATATAAAACAATATCTATACGAAAAAACAACTACAAGAAAAACACAATTTTTGTTTGTTTTACATTTTTTTAGATAAACGAAACGTACTAAAACTAGTTTAATATAGGTAATACATAATATAAAACAACATACTATAGCTACTACGAAAAATACGCTTATCACTAAAGTATCGTCGTGCTTTCATGCTATATTCTACAAAACCAACTTGGTACCACCTTTAATTAGATATCGCAAATCACTTTGGCTGATTTTGTCTGCATATACACACACCGGCAAAATTAGCCGAACACCTTAAAAATGGGACTTGTTTGATGTCTCGAATTTCCTAAACCTGTTCTCCGATTTGAGTGATTATTTTAGTATGTTATAGCCTTATTAGTTAAGAAAATCGGTGTAATAATATTGTTGCTAAACATGTAAATGTCATTTTATACCGGGTGTTACAATCATACCGTGTTTTTTTCTTAAAGTTCGGAACACCCTGTGGAATATTCTGGCATATATAAAATATTAAAATTGAGACTCGATTGTCGACTTAGGCTTTCCTAACATTTTCTTTTTTGATTCATTTGCTTATGTTGGAAAATAAAAAAGTTATGTGTTTTAACAACTAGCCATGCTTTTTATCAATAAATCCTCATAGTAGGGGAGGAAAGTATGCTAAATTTGCAGTTACTCGAGCGTTATGGGGCCCTATTGGATTGTGAAGAGTGGGTACTAAAACCAAAAAAAGTTAAGTTAAGTTTTTCATAAAGTGTGGGACTCTCCATTTTTTAATTTAATTTTCCATTTCCACCAATCGTTTTTTACGATCATAGCGCCATAATTGGAAAAAATGTTGCGAATAAAAGTTGTTTATTTTTACGTCAAGGATCCAAATCTGCAATAAAAAATGGTGAAATGGTGAAAAAATGGTTTAAAGTAACCCCCACCCCACCTCCGTGGGGGATCGTGTTTGGTGCCATTCGGTAGATTTTTGAAAAATATTGAATAGGTGTTTTTTTTGCAGTTTTGCGATCTGATGTTCTTCTCGCGAAATATCGCAGGGTTCGTATTTAAAAATTTTAATTTACCCCCACCCCTCTCCGTGGGGTGTCACGAGCCCCCAGAGAGGTGGGGTGAGGGATTTAATTAAAAATCTTAAATAGGAGCCCCCAATTTTTATTGCAGATTTGGATTCTTTACGTAAAAATAAGCAACTTTTTTTCGACACATTCTTTCGAATTATGGATAGATAGCGCTATAATCGGAGAAAAATGATTGTTTCAAATGGAAAATTAAATTAAAAAATGAAAAGTCCCCCACTTTATGGAAAACTTAACTTAACTTTTTTCTGATTTTAGCACATACTCTTCACAATCCAATAGGTCCCCATAACGCTCGAGTAACTGCAAATTTAGTATACTTTCGTCCCCTACTACGAGGATTTATTGATGAAAAACATGAATAGTTGTTAACGCACATAACTTTTTTAGTATCTCACATAAGTAAATGAATCAAAAAGGAAAATGTTAATAAAGCTTAAGTCTACAAGCGAGTATTAATTTTAATATTTTACATAAGCTATAATATTCCACAGGGTGTTCCAAACTTTAAGAAAAAAACACAGTATGATTGGTACACCCGGTATAAAATTATATTTACCTGTCTAGCAACAATATTATCACAACGATATTCTTAAACAATAAGGCTATAACATACTAAAAGAATCACTCAAATCGGACCAGTGGTTTAGGAAATTGAAGACATCCAACATGTCCCATTTTTAAGGTGTTCGGCTAATTTTGCCGGTGTGTGTATATTATGTTTGAAGAATCCCTTTTTTTTGTGAGACTGTATATAGGACATTTCTCAAGTATGAATTCACATTCATGGTATATCGTTGCTATACAGGGATAATAATCTGTGCAATGTTATGGTACAGGCTACGTTAAATATGAAGTAAATGTGGAAGATATACACTGGTTATTCATTTCAATTTAATTTGATTGTTTTTTAATCGTTTACAATATTTAAAATAATTAAAAACATAAAGTTAGGGATTTCAAAAATAAATTCAATTCTCACTGGCAGGGTGGGAAATAATAAAGTGCCATACAATAGCATTACATTATAATGATCATTACAGGCATTACAGCTGCTCCGTTTGAGAAAACTCATACTCTCAAACTTTGAGAAAACACTCATTCAGTTTCGACCAACCCTGTATTAGCTAAAATTAAACATTTTGCTAGATTAATAATTTTTAACAATAATAGACTATATTAAAAATCACTTGAACATAAATTGATTTTGTGATGTCAAATCACTACAATTATACAGGGGGTGAATATTGCTATGAAATTTGAAAAAAAAAAAACGTAATTATCTTTTAAACTACTTCGTATAACATCACAAAACCTGATATTTTAAGAAATAAAACATAGAAGAGAAACCAAAAATGTAAAAATATACAGGGTGTTCCATTAAACAAAAGAAAATTTTGTTTCACCCTGTCAATATGGGTGGCCCTGTATATTTGGAAATGTATTTAAATTCTGATATTATCTATGCCCCAATCTCACCTTAATAAACTTTTTTCGTATCTCCTACAACACACGACTAATTGGACTTCCCACAACCTGCGTATACATACAAAAATCTCCGCTATAAGATTTTTTCAAAGAAAATGTTATTGGTTTTTTTAAAATAACTCCGTTAATTTTTGAAATATGAGATTTATCCATAAATCATTACAAAGCTAAGTAGAAGGTCTATCACACTGTATTAAACATAATTTTCTAAATCCTTTATTTTTTTTTTAAATACAAGGTGAAAAGGCCCCGGTTACATGGTTCTCGCAATAAAATTTAGGTTTTAAATATTTCTATCTCGGTTATTTTTTGTCGTAAAAAAGTATTAAAAAAGAAAAAGCCTAAATAAAGTTAAAGCTAAAATTTTGTTCTGTACCATTTTTTAAGTATATCGAGTATTTTTGGAGTTGTTATCAAAAGAAAATGAAATTCACGAAAATTTGAAAAATTCTAATTTTGTTTAATCGTATATTTTTTCAAAAATATGCATTCTAAACCGGTCAAAATTATTGAAGTTATTACTCATGTTAAAATAAATAAAGTTTTAAATGGGTTACTATAAATTTTAATTTTTGTGGAAATGGCGTATGTTTCATTTTTCATTCTTCTGTAAAAAACTGAAAGGGTCCTCTTATTTCCATCATAACTTGCTTAATTTTGATGCTATTGACTTCTTATATAGCTTTTTGATAGTTACCTTTAAGTACTTTATTAAAATGTTTAGTATCTATATTTAACAAAGTGCATCGTTTTCCTGTTATTTAAGCTTGAATACTAAGATTTGAGTACTCGCGGAAAAATAATATACATTCAATTGCATATAACTCACTTTGTGTATGTAATAAAGGATTTTTCTAATAAGGAGCTTATTTATTTTTATATTATCTTCGATTTTGGTAATAACAACTTTTTTAAAGAAACTTATGGTTTTTGAGTTATTTGTGAAAAACTGCTTTAAAACATGGATTTTTTTCAGGAAAAATCAAAACTTTCTATCTTTAATAACTCAAAAACTATTGATTTATTGGAATAACTTTATATAACAAATTTTACTTATAATTTGTCCTTCTATCGATTAGTGGTATTATTTTTAATAAAATAATTTCCACCCCCGAGAAGGGGTGGCATCCCCCCCCGGGTAAAAGCGCAAATTGGAACCATGTCACCTTTGATTCTTGAGGTATCCTCTACATACTTACCAATTTTCATGAAAATCGATGGAGGTTCAACGAAATCGGAGGTGAAAGCCTTCATTGACTCCACTATATAGAGATTTGGAGATTTTAAATTTGATACGTGCAATAAAAGTTCTCAGTGCCAAGTAAAGTAATTCAGTAAATATATAGAATACTGTGATTGTGACATAACCACTTAAGCCTTCAGAAAATTAATTGAAATTTTGAAATAATTTAAAAATTTCGTCAAGACATTAACTAATATAAAACCCAATATATTGTACTTGTGTAGTTTAGAAAATTGATGTATTTATTTAGTTAATTTAAAAAGTAATATCCTTATTTAAATTTAAAGTGTGTTACTCGTTTAGAGTTTCTCTTAGGGGTTAAGGTTCTCGTTTAGAGTTTCACCATGTTCCCAGAGGTTATCTTTTAACATCGGCGTTTAGCCTTTTTAATTTTAAAATACTATAATGTAGATTGAATTAGAAGTACAATCATTCTTTGGTTCTGGGGCTAGTCAGGAAGTATATATGAATTCACTGATGATGGACTGATAGGTCCGAAAACGTTCTGAATGAACATATTTTATTCAATCCATTATGATTTTTAATAGTAATTATACCTATTACACAGAAGTAGTTTGACTTCATGTTTGAGTTTGTTTAACTCTATGGTATACAGCCAAGGGAACTACCCCTTTTTAGGTTATGTAATTTTAGTAAATTGTATTGTTATTGTTTTGTTTTCATGACTTTTTACAAGCTTTGTCGATAAAATTGTACAATTTTCCATGACAATAAAGCATATTTCTATTCTATTCTATTCTAACTGCTTATACACAACCAAACTTATATGGAATCACCATGTATTTCAAAACAATTTTTTATTTCTTTTGAAAAAACTCGTTTTTTTTTATTTAAATTATCGTGCATTTGGCATATATGGTCATTAGCACGAGTTACATGGTAATGTATAATATTATAAATTACAAATAATATAGTTAACATTATTTAACAAAGGTAAAAAAAATCAGTTAACAATAATTATATTTTGTTTAACAGTTGACTCTTCTCGAGGAATTTGATAACCTTGTTGATTTGGTCTGTACTTTTGAAGACATCTTTGAAGTTAGCACTGATACCAAGCTGTTGGCGTTCTTTGGCATAAAAAGGAAAGTCGATAAGTATAATATGTGTGATTCGGAAAGTAGTATTGCAGTGTTAACATTTTGGTAGTGGAGATGATGTCATCAAATAGCCATGTGTTAGACGCGTATGTCCTATATGCAATCTTCGTACAATTGTCATGTTTTTACGAGATAAACTAGGGCAGGTAAATAGGTTCACTGAGGGCTTAATTTCATGCAGCGCTGAAGTAATTTTATTCCAGTGAATTTGCCAGGTGGATAGATTGTGCTTCTTCAGTCTGGCTTTTAGGTCATTGCAGATTTGTACATTAAGTATGGTATCCATCAATGATGCAGCTTTTTTGGCAAGGCAATCGGCTTTTTCGTTACCACTAATCCCAACATGGGATGGTACCCCTAATAAAGTGACTTTTGTATTTTGATTTATAAGAAGCTGATAAATGTCATGAATATCTTGGACAAGAGGATGGTTGGTGATTATAGTATTGATGGAGTGTATAGAGGAAAGTGAATCAGTACATATGGCTATGTGTGTGTTTGGATATTTTTGAGCATGTCTGAGAGCACACAAGATAGCTAGTTCGCCAGTGTGAATACTACACCAAGGGGAAATTTTACAGAGTTCGATAGGCTGTTGAAGAGTAGTTAGAGAATATCCAACTCCACTTTCAGATTTTGACGCGTCAGTGTAAAGAACTATGTTATATTTATTTTTGTTCATGAGTTCTAGGAAGATATTTCTTAATGTGTTAACACTGACATCTTCCTTGTTAAATTTCGTGAGGGACATGTCATGATGAGGGAGTAGGTTGGTCCAATAGGGATTATTGGAGAATAGTAGAGTTGGCTGTAAAGGATAAGGACAAGGATGTATAATTAAATCACAAGGGGCATTGTTATGAGGTTGATGTGATGATGTAATTAAAGGATATACTGGATAGGAGGGATCGGAAGAAATTGCAGCAGCATAGGAGGAAAGCAGGTATTCTCGTCTAAGCCACAGAGGAGGTTCATTAGCTTTACAGTAAAGACTTTCTGCCGGACTGGAACGAAATGCTCCAAAGACATAGGCGGATAGCCGTGGTGTGCACTGTATTTAGTGAATTTAGGTTTGACTTAGATGCAGACATATAGATGAAACATCCATAGTCAAGCTTGGAACGGATTAGTGATCTGTAAACTTTCAATAACGTAGTTCCTTCCGCACCCCAATGATAATGTGAGAGTGTTTTAATTAAATTTAGCCTTTTAAGGCACGTCCTTTAGTTTCCTTAATGTGTTGTTTCCAGGTTAATCTTGAATCAAATATCAGCCCTAATATTTTGCAATTGTCAACGACCGATAATTTAAATAAACAAAAAAACGAGTTTTTTCAAAAGAAATAAAAAATTGTTTTGAAATACATGGTGATTCCATATACGTTTGGTTGTGTATAAGCAGTTAGAATAGAATAGAATAGAAATATGCTTTATTGTCATGGAAAATTGTACAATTTTATCGACAAAGCTTGTAAAAAGTCATGAAAACAAAACAATAACAATACAATTTACTAAAATTACATAACCTAAAAAGGGGTAGTTCCCTTGGCTGTATACCATAGAGTTAAACAAACTCAAACATGAAGTCAAACCACTTCTGTGTAATAGGTATAATTACTATTAAAAATCATAATGGATTGAATAAAATATGTTCATTCAGAACGTTTTCGGACCTATCAGTCCATCATCAGTGAATTCATATATACTTCCTAACTAGCCCCAGAACCAAAGAATGATTGTACTTCTAATTCAACCTAAATTATAGTAATTTAAAATTAAAAAGGCTAAACGCCGATGTTAAAAGATAACCTCTGGGAACATGGTGAAACTCTAAACGAGAACCTTAACCCCTAAGAGAAACTCTAAACGAGTAACATACTTTAAATTTAAATAAGGATATTACTTTTTAAATTAACTAAATAAATACATCAATTTTCTAAACTACACAAGTACGATATCTTGGGTTTTATATTAGTTAATGTCTTGACGAAATTTTTAAATTATTTCAAAATTTCAACCTGATAATTCATAATAGACCTAAATACATTTTTTTAAGATAAAGTTTTTAAGTAGCTTCTCAAAACATAAAAATATACAGGGTGATTCATTAAAACTACAGATCATGGACAATGCTCGACTTAAATGAATCACCCTGTATATTTAAATTTATGTTAATAAAGCGTCCATTTGAATTTAAAAGTGGATATGTCCCAGCATTTTTTATAATTTTTTAAAATAAGGACCCAAACAAATTTTATTCCATAGTTTATAATTTGAAAATTTCAATTTGAATTATTTATAATACACCCTATATGATATAGGTCGTTGAAATCAGGTTATTAAGCAGCTTTTAAAAATATAAAAATATACAGGGTGTTCCATTTAAAATAAAGCTTATGGATTCTAATGGCTTGCATGAATATCCCTGTACATTTAAATTTATTTTTAAAAAGTGCACATTTATTTATAAAAATCGACGGGTCTCAGCATTTTTTATAACTTTTTAAAACAAGGACAGAAATAATTTTATTCCATAGGCGACTTCCATGCTGTATAGCCGTTACTAAAAGCTTAATTTTAAAATTTTCTTTACTAATCGCTAAAGATTTTTTGCCGATCGATCAAACGAAGTAGACATGTATGGTCCAATTAAAATAATTAGGCGTTTACGTCATAGAATTAAATGACATCATAACATAGTGGTACAGTCATGACGGCAAACAAATTCAACACATTTTTCCTCATATATAATTTTTTTCTCGATTGCCAATTTTAGCAGTAAAGCGCTGTTGCCAAATAAAAAACATATATTTATTTACTATAGCAGCTAGCGGCTATACTGATTCTCTTTGTCTTTAGACAAGAGTGTGAAACAATAATAACTAGGTACTACAAAGATTTGTACTATAAATGTCAAACTCATGTTGTCCTATAGAATGCTATGTAAGATTTTTGTTTATAGATGTGAAGTTGGTTAAAATATAAACTGCCCTATGAAACCTTTTACACAACAAATTCTGTTAAAAAAATAGTAGAATCCTTTATAAAAGATATGTTTTGTTACTTTAAATTGTGTTACTTTAGTTCCTTGATTTGATTTTGATTCAAATTGTTGGATATTTGATATTTTAAGTAAATTATATTAAAACACTAATACATCTATATTTCGTCTTTCCAGATTATAAATTGAAAACAATAGGTTGATATTTATTAAACCTCCATTATGACAGACGTGTTACCATTTAGAATCTCACCAAATATAATAATGACGTCATAAATATCAACTCGTCACTAACTCTAGCCAAGCAAATACTCGCTATAACAGACATGGCATGTCAAAAAATTTGATTATTCCCTATAATTTTTTCAAATTTCAAATTCAGAATATGGCAACAAGCGGAAAGTTACGTGCAACCTTTATTGTTTGACTTTTTCTTTATTGGAAGTGTGTACGTAAAAAAGAAAATATTTCAAAGTAGAAACGTGCAAGCACAATGAAGAAACATACGGAGTATTTGTCAGCACTTTTTCAGGTAATTGTTGAAACTGAAAGTCAGGATTGGGATCAAAAACCGTTATTTGTATTCGACATCTTTTACCTTTATTGCGTTTTCGCAATGCTTCCACATTCGGAAAGTCTGTTTAAAGTCCTTCAGTTAATACAAAAAATTCGTTGAGTTTAAATCATATATTCAATTCGCGAATGGGAATTGATGCAATATCGCGAATATTGATATGTTCTCGTGTATGATTTTGAACAGTTATCATACACTGCGAGCCATAAATTAGGGATATAGAAAATTATGCTAATTTTCACAGTTGATTTTTTCGTGAACTGATTAATGGATTACTCTAATTTTTTTTTTATTATTTTAGATTTTTATTTAGTCTTTACAGAGATGTGCAAAGGTTTACTCAAACTTCTTTTTTGTACTTATACCGGGTGGAAGAAAAGAAATGTTTTTCTTATGTTAAGTTTGAGACATTCTGTAGGCAGGACGAGGTATAAATGTGAGTATTGTAGTCTTATGCTTTGTGAACATTTTTTTGAATGTCCCTGATATCTTTAGAAACAATGGAAATAGGTGGTTTTACTTTCTCACATGTGTTTCAACTGAAACAAAACTAAATTAACAATAAAAAATAACAGGTAACAAAACTGCAAAAACAGAAATAGTCCAGGGCGCATCTGTTTTGAGATGGACGTTGAGAGGTGACTCAAATTTTTTTGCAGAAATTGGTTGAAAATATCTCAAATAATGACATTTGAGTTATCCTATCACTCAAAATGGTCCGGAACATTGTTTAAATAATCAAAATATCAAAATATGAAGGAAAAATTCGATTTTTTTATTGGTTTTTTTATTATAACTTTAAAACTATTCATTAATAATTAATTAATTAATTATTACGTAATTATTGCGTAATTAAATTTCCTACAATACAGAATTGGTTAAAAATTTAAAAAATTGTCACCCTTGTTGCAAAATAGCAATAATTGTAAAAAAAACCAAACAAAAACAAGTATTCGCATTTTACGTTTTTCAACCATTTATACTACATTTAGGACCTTCATATTTTTCCCAGAAAAACTGTATGATATTGTAAAACAAGACTGTAAATTTAATTAAGATCGGTTTAACAGATTTTGCAAGATAAATTTTGCAATCCAGCTTTTGCAAAAAATAATTATTTTTTTTAAATGTTGCAGGACTGAAAATATAGTAGATAGCAAGTTAATTTCTTTTTGCTTATAGAAGTGTACTGTACCTGTCAGTTGCAATTTGCAAAATTAAAACCGATTAGTTACCATGGCGTCAGGAAATTTTTTAAATAAACATTAATTTTTGGTGCTACGCGCAGGACAGCGGTGTTCGATTCACACAAGTTGATTTCCACCAAAATTTCTTCCAATCTTTATCTAATATATTATTTTCTTACTCTATATTTTGTTGTATTTTAATATTTTAATTCCACAAAAATCAAACTAATTTTATTATTGTGTGTGAAATATTGTTTAAACAATTGCATATGTTTAATAATAATACTATTTATATATATAACTTTTATTCTCTAAGTTAAAATATATGAACAAATAAAGTTTTTGCTAAAAAAAGTGTTATTTCAAAGGATAGAGTATGTGTTTTTATTTTGCAATAAACAAATTTATTTATTTATATCGAAATGTAATAAAAATTAAAATGAATCAGTCATTATCAAAGGTCATTGGAATGCCCAATCAGATCAAACCATGCGCTGTCCTGCGAGTAGCACCAATAATTAATGTTTATTTAAAAAAATTTCTGAGTCCGTGGCAGTTAATAGATTTTAATTTTGCAAATTGCAAATGAAAGGTACACTTCTATATGCAAAAAAAAATTCAACTTGCTATCTGCTTTATTTTCAGTCCTGTAACATTTTAAAAAAATGAATTTTTTTTGCGAAAGCTGGATTGTAAAATTTATTTTGCAAAATCTATTAAACCTATCTTAATGAAATTTACAGTATTGTTTTAGTATATCATAAAGTTTTTCTGGGTGAAACATGAAGGTCCTAAGTGTAGCATAAATCTTGAAAAACGGAAAATGCCAATACTTTTATATGGTTTCTCGCAATTATTCCTATTTTGCAACAAGGGTGACTATTTTTTAAATTATTAACTAATTCTCTGTTGTAGGAAATTTAATAACGCAACTTTTATGTCAGTAAAACTTTTCTCGAAAATGAATACTTTTAAAGTTATAATCAAAAAACGAAGAAAGAAATCGAATTTTTCCTTAATTTTTTGACATTTTTATTATTTAAACAATGTTCCGGACCTCTTTGAGAGGGAGGATAACTTAATATTATTATTTGAGTTATTTTCAAGCAAGTTCTGCAAAAAAATTAGAGTCACTTCTCAACGTCCAAATGTACTTATATTTTTACAGATGCGCCCTGGTCTAAAAGGCACATAAGGTAAACAGTTCTTATCGACACCAGGTAAGCGACACTTATTTGTCGACCAAGTAAGCGGTATGCACAGCGCAACATAAGAGAGACGAGATTGTTTAATGGACGATCTGTGATTTTTTGGGGTGGAATTTCCTTGAGAATAAATACGGATTTGGTGTCTACGTGGAGGTTTTTTAAATAGCGAGAGATACATTACACAGACTTTTTTTCTTTGAACACTCTCTTCCTTTCGCACTATAATACAGGAAATAATTTCGTCTTATTCGTATGATGACATGACCTCCTCACGTATCGCATGTCGTCAGTTAAAGCACATATTAAATAATAAAACTGTCTAGTTTCTCTGTTATTAAAGATATCAGAGAAATTAAAAAAATTAAATGTTTACAGAATATGAGACTACAACACAAAATCGATGTATAAAATCGATTCGCTTTTCTAAAACACAACTATCTAGTGACGTTAGTAATTTCGTTTTTGGGAAGTTCAGTTTCTAGGCGTGACTGGAAATTGCTACACAACCAAACACACCTGCTCTTAGGCAATAATATTAATATTAAACAGACATAAATAACATAAACCTTACTTCAACAATAATTATTTATTTACACCATTATAATGTATTGTTAACAAATGAGAAAATTATTTTTTCTACGAGCGTGCAAAAATGTCTACTTTAGCGCACGCATTTAAGTTTAGAAAGTTTTACTTTTCCGCAAGCGTGTTACTTTTCCGCACGCTTTTTACTTTTCCTCACGCGTTTTACTTTTCCGCACGCGTTTTACTTTTCCGCACGCGTGTTAATTTAGATATGTTAATATGGCCTTAAAGTAATTATAATACGTGCAATAAACTAATATTTAGATATTATTTACTAATCTACTTCAAATATATCTTATTGTGTTCATGTTTTAATGAAATTAACGCGAGAATTCGATGAAATAACATAATTTTGACATAATATTCGAAAGTCAAATCAGTAGAAAATAACAGTGGTTTTGAATCGTCGTCATGGAAACCAAGCTCGTCGTCATGCTAACCAATTATGCTGAAATTTTGGTTTTGACAACCTTGTCAAAGAATTAATTTGTGTATGTATTTTCATATGAATTAAATTAATTGATTAAGATTTGGTCATTTTTTAAAGACTCGTAGAAAAAATGTTGTTCCTAACGCTTGCAGAAAGTCTCTATTCCGCACTCAACTGCTAGCCGAACTCCCGCTTCGCGTCGTTCGGCAAACTGCAGTCGCGTGCGGAAAAGTATGACTTTCTGCACTTGTTAGGAAAATAACTATATTGTACAAAATAAAACTATTTTGTAGAAATAAACTCCACAAAATTTTATGAGATTAGTATACACTCCCACTATTTCTAATAATACTTCTTTTTTTAATTAAAGATTAGTTGATTTGAGCAGTTAATAGTGTGAGGTAGGAATTTTTGTGTTGTATGTTTCCTATTCCGAATGTGTCAAAGTGAATCTCGGCAGAGCGAATTCAGTATACCATCCTTTGTACATTTTCCTTCATACTATATACAGGGTGTCTCAAACTTTTGTTTCGGTTAAAACTCATGTTAAACTACAAAGCTGTTTTGTTTGTTTCTAAATATACCAGGGACTTTCAAAAAACAAAATGTTCATAAAATATAAGACTACGATACGATTCTGATACAGGTATACTCATATTTCTACCTCGACTTCCCCACAGGGTGTCTCAAACTTAACATAAGTAAAACATTTTTTTTCTTCCATTCGGTATAAGTACAAAAAAGAAGTTTGAGTAAATCTTTGCACAACTGTGTAAATACTAAAGAAAAGGCTAAAATAAAAAAAATAGCGGAATCCGTTAATCCGTTCACAATAAAATCAACTATGAAAATGAGCATAATTTTCTATATCCCTAACTTATGCCTCGCAGTATATTTGTAATAACTATGATGTTGGGTATCGGTAATTTGAGAAAAAATTGTAATTTTTTTTTTCGGTTAGAAGGATATAATTGCATATCCCAAGAGAACGGCAGTTCTCGCCAGTGGTGCACAACCCCCCTACACGCGACACTATATATACGTGGGCAGTCCGATAAGTACTTAGCCTACAAAAGAAAAAGGAAAATTTTTAAAAAGTGGCAATTTATTTCTCTACATAGTCTCCTTTTAGCTCGATACACTTGATTCAGCGTTACTTAAACTTTTTTAACCCGTCTGAAAAGTACCTTTTCTCGAGGTCTGCAAAATAGGCTTTCGTGGCGTCGAAGAACTAATTATTTAAATTTCTGACAGGGGAGTGAATTTTTTAAGTTTGAAAACAAATAGTAGTCGCACGGGGCCAAATCTGGCGAATACGGTGGATGATGCAACGGTTCGTAGCCCAATTCGACCAATTTTGCCAAGGGGACGGCGGAGGTGTGAGCTTTTGCGTTGTCATGGTGGAAGAGCACTTTTTTCTTTTCCTAATGGGGTCGTTTTTTCTTCAATTCGGCGTCTAATCGGTCAATAATTGGGCATAATAGAGCCCTGTGATCGTTTTGCCCTTCTCCAAGTAGTCGATGTAGATCACACCTTGTGAATCCCAGAAAATGCTGGCCATCATCTTTCCGGCCGATTGAACAGTCTTCACCTTCTTCGGAGCAGGTTCGGCGGGTGCTGTCCACTCTTTCGACTATTATTTGGTTTCTGGTGTATACCAGTGAATCCATATTTCGTCGAAGGTTGTGAAACAAGGTAAAAACTCCTTTGAATCACACTTAAATAGCGTCAAACACTGTCACGGTTGTGCTTATTGTCTGAAGTGGGCAAACGCGGCACCCATCGCGCCGACAACTTTCTCATGCCCAAAATTTCATGAAGGATATGACCTACGTGGTCTTTTGAGATGCCCACTGTGTCAGCTATCTCGCGCACCTTCAGTTGGCGGTCTGTCAATACAAGATTGTGGAATTTTGTGACGTTATTCTCCTTGGTAGCCATTTTCAGGGCACCTACGCGTGGCTCATCAAAAACTGACGTTCGTCCACGTTGAAACTTATTAAACCAATTTTTGACAGTTACCATCAAAGGGGAAGAATCACCGCACACAGCATCCAAGCACTCTTTGATTTCGCTGTGTGATTTCCCTTCCAAAAACAAGAATCGAATCACCGACCGATATTGCTCTTTTTCCATTTTATTAAAATCCGCGGATACGCTGAATTTCACACGCAATCACAACAATACTATAATTTTGATTTGGCTGAAATTTTGACATAATGCGTTCTATGAGAACGCATTAAATGACAATACACTTCATTTGTGATAATGGCGCCATCGGGCGGAGAGGCTAAATACTTATCGGACTGCCCTAGTAGGTACACGAAATTTTTGATTTTCTACATCTGACTGAATTGAAAATTGGGCCAAATCCCACCTTAAACTTCAGGAAAAGACTCACCCATCCATATGTCAACCATCCAATTTGGTCCAAGGGTGTGGATTTTACGGCCCTTCCTATTTATGGTATGTTTTTGTTCTCGTCCCCAAAACTCCCAATAATTTCGAAAATATTAGTCCGACCTTTACGGCTTCTGATAGTGCTGACCATTACCTTTCCAACGCATGTCTAATTTTGAAAATCGGTTATACCATTCAAAAATTACCGAGCTCGGAAATATGACTCAATTTCTATTTAAAAAAGGGAAAATGTTTGTGGATATGTATGTATGTATGTATGTATGTATGTGGAAAAGTTAAACTGATCTAAATCTTTTTTCTGTATTTGAAGAGGGGGTCAGGGTAGATTCAGAACCGGTGTAGTTTGTGACTTTTGACCACCCATAAGCCAGCTAGAGGACTTGGTAGGTACAAAACGGCATATTTTTTGGGGTTATATATCTTCGATTCAAGAAGAGTCATGAGAACCCCAAATACACCAAATCAACAGTGTTGAGTTAAGCTTTCAAATGGTGTTTAAGCCATCAGGATGAGACATACACACGGTTTAGTATAGCCGAAAACTGAAAAACTAAACTTTAAAAATTTTGGTTTTTCGACAATTACTAAAAATTTCAACCTACGAATTGCGCCAATAACTGAGCGTTTGTAGAAAGACTCTAGGTGCATCTAACGGTGTATACCTCATATCCGTGAAAATTCGAATTTTTAAGTTATAGGGTTCATAAATATGATCAAATTTATTTTCTATGGGAAAAAGTTTTTCAAGCTCAATAATTCCTGTAATACCTTCAGTTATCATACTTGACCTTAAATGCATCAGACACTACTTGTCAATATGTTTCAAACTCATGTTTAGTGATCAAAATCGGTTAAGGCCATTTAGAAGTTATTAAGCTACAAAAGAATAATCCAATTTACCATTATCCTCGAAATTGTTTATGTAGTTGTAGTGGTTACGAGGCTAAATTTGATCGGGCAACGGGCAATCCGAGTTCACTTACCGGCCATCCCAATATTTTTTTTCAATCTATTTCGAATAGAAAAAAATCTAGTGTACATTCGATGGACACTACTTCATTACATGGTACATCATTTTTGGGAGATAATGCGACAAAGGCGACCATTTATAAAGCTTAACGCGTAATCGAGAAACATTACATTCAGCTTCATACATTGAATTTATAAATAACTTTGAAAAACTCCTGATACAAGAATAAAAAACCGCTAAACGTCGTAAAAATAAGTGGCGCATACAATATTCAAGCTACAAAAGATCTGATATGAATATTATGTGGCTCGAAAATGTATTTTCATTTTGATGCAAAATAAAATTTCATTTTTATTTTAAAAGACTTTTTCATAATATTTGCTAAATTTGAAGTAAACACGCCACAAAAGAAATTCAAAATTCAAACTGTGTCAAAGTTACTCTTCTGTGGCGCGTTTTACTTCAAATTGAGCAAATACTATGAAAACATTTTTTAAAATAAAAATAGAATTTTATTTTGCATCAAAATGAAAATACATTTTCGTGCCATATAATATTCATATCAGATCTTTTGTAGCTGGAATATTGTATGCGCCACTCATTTTTACGGTGTTTAGCGGTTTTTAATTCTTGTACGGTATACGGCAAAATAAACAGTACTGAAATGTGTATGACTCAAATTTGTACGTGTCATGCGCTGAAACGTACTGAGTGGTTCTATTTTTATTTCCGAACGTCGTTTTAACGTATGTGACTGTCATGTTAATGTTAGGAGCTTCACAATATTTCTCAGTTTTGCAGAAATTTTTTTTTAACCTGGAGGACTATTTTCGGTCATACGGAAAAGGTCGCGAAAACGGTCCAAGCTTAAAATCAACAATGGCTCCAGCAGGTCGGGGCAACCTATCACACGGTCAGGGAGTCTCTTTGAATATATCTTCCCCCACCAGAAATAACGCCACCTGATGCCTACATATGGGGAATGCTGATGGAGACAGAAAAATCCCCGTCTAACATTCCGGAATTCATCATCATCAGTAGCTCGACAACCCCTTTTGGGTCCTGGCTTGTTCTAGGATTTTTCGCCATTCTGTTCTGTTCCCGGCTTTGTTATTCCAGTGGGTAATCTCAAATGTTTTCAGATCTTGTTCCACTTGTTCCATGTATCTAAGTTTGGGTCTTCCCCTTGACCTTCTCCCTATTGGTGTTTGCTTCATTATGTGTTTTGGTGTTTCGGTCTCCAAAATTCGTTCAACATAGCCCATCCAGCGCAGACTTCCGATCTTTATGGATGTTATGACGTCGGGTTCGTTGTATGCTGCGTATAGTTCAAAATTATATCTTCTGCGCCATACGTAATTTTCTTTCACCCCCTTATATATGTGTCTAAGGATTTTTCGTTCAAACGTACCTAAGAAGTTCTCATCGCTTTTCGTCAGTGTCCATGTCTCTGATCCATACATAGGGACCGGTTTAACTAGTGAACCTATATATGTAAAATTTATTACGCTTTCGATGTTATAGTCTCCTATTGTCAGATTCTGTAGGTTTCTTTGGCCTGTCGATTTGCTGGTCTTCATGTATTTGGTTTTTATTTCGTTAATATTTAGATCACTGTTTTGTGCCGCTCTTTCTATAGCATTAAATGCTTCTATCATTTCTTTTTGCTTCTAGCTATGATATCAACATCATCTGCAAATGCCAATATTTGTACACTTTTTGTTATTATTGTTCCTCTGGTGTTAGCTTTTGACTCTCTAATTCTTTTCTCTAATGTGATGTTGAATAGAATACAGGATAGGGCATCTCCCTGTCGTAGGCCCGTTCTAACATCGATTGTATCTGTTAGTGTGTTTTGAATTCGAACCCTACTTTGAACTTTAAGTATTTCTTTTACTATATCAATGAGATTAGTTGGAATATTAAACTCTTTCAGGGCGTTGATCAGAGATTCTCGATGGATACTATCATAGGCACTCTCAAAGTCAATGAAGAGATGATGTGTTTCTATATTAAATTCACTAGTCTTTTCCAATATTTGTCTCAAAACGAAGATCTGATCTATTGTGGACTTCTGTCTGCAGAAACTACATTGATATCCCCCAACTATTTGTTCCGCATATGGTCTCAATCGCTCATACACAATATTTGACAGTATTTTATATGCCACAGTCAGTAGCGTTATTGCCCGGTAGTTGTTACATTGAAGCTGATCTCCCTTTTTATGTAGTGGAATGATTACTCTGGTATTTCAGTCTTGTAGCAGTTGTTTATTATTCCATATGTTCACTATAAGTTCGTGTATCGCATTCAATAGGGAGTCTCCGCCTTCTTTTATTAATTCTGCGCTAATGTTGTCCAATCCAGGTGACTTGTTGTTTTTCAGTCTGGTAACTGCTTCTTGCATTTCAGCTACTGAAGGGGGGGTTGTTTCTCTGATATCTGTTTGATCCCGTATAATTTCATCGTATAGTGGATCTCCGTTTTGTTCAAACTTCTCTTTGAAGAATTCAGTCCATCTTTGCAGTATTTCTCTCTGTTGAGTTACTCTATCTCCTTCTTTGTCTCTGCACATCATTGTTTTGGTTTAAATTCTTTTCTGCTTTTGTTAAGTTTTTGGTAGAATTTTCTGGTTTCTGTTGGTTTATTTAATTCTTCAATTTCTTGGAGTTCTTTTTCTATATGTTCACTTTTCTTCCTGCGGTGTATTTTCTTCTCTTCCCTCCTTAGCATTCTATATTCCTCCTCTGCCTGTCTTGTTCTATGTCGTTGTTGTAGTCGTTGATATGCATTATTTTTTCTCTGTGTTATGTTACGACACTCTTCATCGAACCACTTCCCTTCAGTTGGTTTGACCTTTTTTTGTAGACCCAAGGTCTCTTTGGCAGCGTCTTGTATGATGTTTTTATATGCTTCCCATTCTCTGTTTATATCCTCGTGCTTTTGCCTGTTTTCTAGCCTTCCTTTTATATATCCTTTGTATTTGGCCATTTTGCTGTTGTCTGCTAAGTTTTTTATTTCATATTTTTCAATTTTGGATCCCTTTTCTTTTTTAATGTTTGAGATTCTGGCCCTTAGTCTAAATGGGGGGGGGCTTAACTCCCCCCACCAGAACTAACGCCACCTGATGCGTACATATGGGGAATGCTGAAGGAGGCAGACCAATCCAACTAGAAATAAAGATTTAATTCGTGCCAAAGGGCATCTTCAACATTTGTTTTATCGGGAACGTCGTCAATAATAATTGTTGCAAGGCTATATTATGTAAAATAAATATAAAAATAATCATAAACATTTCAATATTCATTTCAGTACTGTTTATTTTGCCGCATACTGTATTTAAATATAGTTTTAATTCCAAACAAATCTTCATAATAACTTTTCGATATCGTGAAATTTAAAGGTAGTTTACTCTTGAACGAAATTCATATTAAAGCGATAATAGTGCGTTAGATTCGTGCAAATATTATAAGAATTGTGCATTTAATGATACAAGCATATAATTTGGACCACACATACTACACATATAAAGGTTCAAAATTAGATACGAGGCCATCTCAGATTTTACCTTTTACAAAAATGGCGGGCATTAAAAAAGGCGACGATACATATGTGACTAAAAGCACGATAACTTTTGAACTAAAAGTCCAACTTTAACCAAATTTGGTATATGGGTTTTATTTTTGGTGTACAAGATTGATTGAGCTCTTGAACCGGAAGAATCTGTTTACCAGAAGATGTGTTTTTCCTGATTTTTTATGTAAAAATATCTTGTTTTTTTTTCAATTATTTCACCCTGTATATGTTAATTCTTCAGAAAGTTACCACCGCCATTGAAAAAGCGTAAAAATATTTTTTAGGAAATATTTTTAACTTTTTAGTTATGCTAATTACCATTTAATAAATGCATAACATATCTTCACATGTAGCTATGTGCGGCAGATTCGTGCAAATATTATAAGAATTATTGTGCATTTAATCGTAGAAGCATATAATTTGGACCACATATGCTACACATACAAAGATTCAAATTTAGATTTGAGCCCACCTCAGATTTTGCCTTTTACAAAAATGGCGGGCGTTCAAATTGGCGACTATACATATGTGACTAATAGCACGATAACTTTTGAACGAAAAGGGGGATTTCAACCAAATTTGGTATATAGCTTCCTTTTTTGACATAAGAGATCAAGGTCTTGAACCGGAAGAATCGGTTTACCAGAAGTTGTGTTTTTCCTGATTTTAATGTAAAAACATGTTGTTTATTTTTTTAATTTTTTCATCCTGTATATATAAATTTTTCAAAAAGGTAACACCGACGCTAAAAAATATTTTTTAAGAAATACTTTAAACTCTTTAGTTATGTTAACTACCAATTAATAAATGCATAACGTATCTTCACATGTACCTATGAACCTATGTGCGGCAGATTCGTGCAAATAATATAAGAATTATTGTGCATTTAATGGTGGAAGCATATCGTTTGGACAACACACGCTACACATACAAAGATTTAAATTTAGATATGAGGCCATCTCAGATTTTGTTTTTTACAAAAATGGCGGGCATTCAAATGAATCTGCTGCACATAGGTACATGTGAAGATACGTTATGCATTTATTAAATGCTAATTAACATAACTAAAAAGTTCAAAATATTTCCTTAAAAATATTTTTACTCTCTTTTCAATAGCTGTATTATTTTTTGAAAAATTAATATATACAGGGTGAAAGAATTGAAACAAAAACAACATAGTTTTACATAAAAAACAGTAAAAACACAACTTCTGGTAAGCCGATTCTTCCGGTTCAAGACCTCGATCGTATTCATTAAAAAAGAACCTTGATGCCAAATTTGGCTGAAATCGGACTTTTCGTTCAAAAGTTATCGTGCTATTAGTCACATATATATAATCGCCATTTTGAATGCCCGCCATTTTTGTAAAGGGCAAAATCTGAGATGGCCTTATATATAAATTCGAACCTATATATGTGTAGTATATGAGGTACAAATTATATGCTTCCACCAATAAATGCATAATAATTCTTATAATATTTGCACGAGTCTGTCGCACTTAGGTATATATGAAGATACGTTATGCATTTATTAAATGGTAATTAACATTACCAAAAAGTTCAAAATATTTCCTAAAAAATATTTTTACGCTCTTTTCAATGGCGATATTAGTTTTTTAAAGAATTAATATATACAGAGTGAAAGAATTGAAAAAGAAACAACATATTTTTACATAAAAACCAGGAAAAACACAACTTTTGTTAAACCGATTCTTCCGGTTCAACACCTTAAGCTTATACATAAAAAAAGAACCGATATACCAAATTTGGTTGAAATCAGACTTTTAGTTTAAAAGTTATCATGCTATTAGTCACATATGTATAGTGGCCATTTTGAATTCCCGCCATTTTTGTAAAAGGCAAAATCTAAGACGGCCTCGTATCTAAATTTGAACCTTTATATGTGTAGTATATGTGGTCCAAATTATATGCTTCTATCATTAAATGCACAATTGTTTCACATATCGGCTGCACTATAAACTACCCCAGATAATTGAAATAATATTGAAAAATAATATTCTAACCAACCATGATAGTTATCGTTTACCCTAGACTAGCTCAATCTCCCAATTTGTGAGTCCACCTTGTCTTAATAAAAAATAATATATGAACACTGAAAATCCAGAATGGAGCAAATAAAACAATTTATCTAATCATGTTTATTTTTCACAAAATATATAATAAAATATGACTTATTAAATTCAATAACATGTATATTCAGATTCTTGCCAAAAACTAATAATTCTTAAATTATACTTGGTATTTGTTCGATGGTAGATCTTCTTGACGTCGGATAGTATAGCTGTTGACTTTTTGTAGACCTGGGCAGAAGTTGTGGCCTCATGTCCCTGCAAGGTTTGAGTGTGTTAGTCGTTGCAGTCTAGATGTAGTAAGTCATTATATTATTATGATCCTCGTAGTTATATCGCCGGCGATGGAGGAAGCTTGAGGCTCCCGAAGGGAGAAAGGTGATTTTTATTCCCAAAAACTAGAAACTTAAATTCGTATCAGACATCAAGAAGTAGAGGCCAAAATGTGTCCTTCTGCCATTCTTCAAGAAATAATCAGAAAGCGTAGCAGATGACAAAAATAAATTGAATGGAACTATTATTAATTATTACTATAGTTTATTTTTTAACCAGGAGGAATAAACTAAAAAGACAGATTCACACCCAAGAAAGTGACTAGAATAATAACCAAATATATCTTCTTTTTTGGTTGATCTAGTCGGCCGTCAACGGTAATCCATAAATATTATATTAAATTAATACGTCACTAAAGAGTTCCAAAAACAACTGCTTTTTATATAAAAGCATACTAACAATCTAAAAATTAAAGGAATAACAGAAAACACAAAAATCGCCGATATAACTTAATTAACCTTTGAAATGTCACTAGTGTCAAAATTTGATAAATGTCATTAGTGTCAAAATTTTATAACAGTGGAGTAAACTTGCCTGCGGTTGGGCCAATTACAAAGAGGTAATACAGCGCGGTAAATTCGAATCACTCCTCTTGGTTAAAAAACAAACCATAGTTAAAATTACTTAATTTCTACATGCATATTAATAGGTAATAGCTATGTATTTGTATAACAAGGGAGGAAAGTGCTACTTTTCCTCCCGAAAATGAAGTTTACTGCCCGACGCGTAGCGGAGGGCAGTAATCATTCAAGGGAGGAAAAGGCACTTTACTCCAATGTTATACATATCATATTTCCACCTTCCTCAAATAACAAGTCATTTTTCATTTTTACTTAAAGGCGCGTTTACATGTATCCAGTAACTGGCGCCAGTCGCACTGGAACGACAGTGCTGGCATCATGTAAACGCTTTTTTGTTCCAGTCCAGCGCTGTCTCGAATAGAAAGCTGGTCTATTTTTCGTGCCAGTGGCACTCGTCCGCGTCCCCTCTAACCCCGTACCAGTGGTTGTAGACACGTGTAAACACAGCGTTCCAGTTGCTGGCGCTATCGTACCTGTGGTTTCAGTGGCCGTATTAGGATTTTTAATAAGAATGCCAGTGAGATTGTCGCCAGTTACTGGATACGTGTAAACGAACCTATCCAGCGCTGTCTTAGTCAAGCACTCGCATTCCAGTGAGACTGGCGCCAGTTACTGGATACGTGTAAACGTTACTTAATTTATTTATGTAACTAACCAACAAAATTTATTAGAACTAAAACTAACAAGTAGGTACAATATAACTGTCAACTGTCAAAATATGTCAAATTATTATTGTAAACATTGTTAAATCAGAATAACAATTTACTGTTTTTTAGCATTTTGCAAAATACAGAGTGTTTTTAAATAAACGTTAAAATGTATAGATACTAACGTAATAGAAAATAGATATTGTACAGGGCGTCAATAAGTTATATTTCATGAATGAAATACCATGACGTCACTTTTACTTTTCCTCCCTAGGGAGGAAAAGCACAACTTTGCTCCCTACAATCAGGTCCGGAAAAGTATACTTTCGGTAGAGGTAGGTGGAAAAAAGATTATTGTACGTATAATGTATCAACCCTAACTATTCTGCTGGCACACACACGTGCTCGAGACGTTACTACTTTAAATAAAATCCGGACATTTAACGGACTAGTTTTATTGCTGAATAGAAGTAACATACAAGAGAGCAATATACATCATCAATGTATAGATTTGCGTGTAAAGGTTTTGTGTGCTTTGTAGGAATGCTAACATTGAGTGTCCCCGTTTAGGATTTCGTCCTCTTCAGGGTTTGTGGTGAATGTGATTTGTAGCCGAACAACAAGTAAACAATGGTCGCAAAAGCAAACAGTCCGAAAAACCACAGGGGCAAGTGTGGTGGTCCTGGTGTTCCTGGGTTATGCCGGACGGTGGTGGTCCAGAAGGTTATCAGAAACAAAGAAGAAAGCATGATGGAGTTGAGGTTGGTTCCATAGACATACGTGTGTACTGTCCGTGCTTTGCTCTCGACCACCCCTCTAGAAACCATTGTACAACGACAGGTGAACCTACGTCCCTCGTCGGCGGTCAAGAGGCGGCTTTTGAGCACGGCGTGGACAGTGTGAGTTCGAGTGTAGAAAATAGTTGCGGCTATTTTCTTGGGACGAACAGGTATAATTGTGCAATGAAGTTGGGAAACCGCAAAAAACCAACTTCTCCCTGTTCGGGGTAAGGAATTGGGATTAGACGTAGAGGGTACGGAAGGCTAGCGGGGTAGCCTCGAGGATATCTTCGTACTAAGCCGGGAGATCGTCAGTGCATATTTGAATTAGAATGGACGGTGGATGTAGTTTTTTCCGTTTGGGCTTTCGGCTTCGTACGTGGCCAGAAGAAGAACAGGAACATTTTAGAGTGTTTTGGGTGTCGGATTGGGGACCGTTGATAACTTTTGTTGTGAAGTTCCTGTTCAGTGAGAGTATCCTCTCAGTGATTTTGGGGACATTTGAAATGTTATGGATTTCGTTGCTGAGATATCTCCAGGGCTTGTAGTTCACTGCACGCAGGATTTTACGGTCCGCTCGCAACAACGCACGATTTTGAATACGATTGAATAGGCAGTAAAAGCCTGATTTGTATTCGATGACGGGTCGAACATAGGTTTTATAAGTGTGTATGAGAGTTTTTCCGTGTGTCTTGCCAATTGCCCCAGCGAGAGGATTAAGGAGTCTGGCTCTATTTCTTACCCTATCTAAAGTTGCCTTTAGGTCTGCGTCCCAGTTGAGAGTCTTGGTGAACAGGACTCCCAAGTAGTTAGCAGTCGGGCTGAGCAAGAGCCTTTCTCCCATCAAACTCAGTGGGTATTGGTCGTGATCATTTCTGATGATTTTGTGTGACACAGAGGAGCGCGAAACACAATGGTTGTTGTTATAGACAATATACGTAGGTTACAATTTCCTTATACGCTCTGAGCTTCGCTGGTATTACTAATTCAACTTTCACCGGTAATTTTTAAATTTATTATTTAATTGTTATCGCTTAATATTTACAACGCAAAAAAGTAATTAAATTGTAATCGATTTTTTTAAGATTTTGCTAATCATTTTGACGTTCTATTGATAAAATATGAATTTCTTACTTCGGATACTTTCACAATTATCGTGTAGATGGCGCTAAGATTAAGAGATTAATTTATAATTACATATTGCAAAACTTTAAAAAAACTTAAATTCAGTATTTAAAACGTAAGTATATTTAAGGTAAAAATATATATACTACATTCGCTCTCGCGAGATTTTTTTTGAGACATTCGGAATAGGAAACGTACAACACAAAAATTCCTACCTCACACTATTAACTGCTAAAATCAACTCAAATCAACTTAATCTTTCATTAAAAAAAGAAGAATTATTAGAAATAGTGGGAGTGTCTACTAATCTCATAAAATTTTTTGAAGTTTATTTCTACAAAATATTTTTATTTTGTACAATAAATAATTTTCTCATTTGCTATCAATACATTATAATGGTTTAAATAAATAAATATTGATTGGCGTAAGGTTTATGTTATTTTTATGTCTGTTTACTATTAATAATATTGGATATGAGCAGGTGCGTTGGTTTTGTAGTAATTTCCAGTCACTTCTGACAACTGAATTTTTCAAAAAAGAAATTACTAACGTCAGTGTCAAAAAAAATCTCGCGAGAGCGAATGTAGTATACCACAGCTTTGACCAACTAATATTTTTTATAATTCATGTTTTTAATTTTAATTTTAAATTAATCACTTTGACATTTATGTCAAATTTCCAGTAAACGTTTACAGACTTGCCACTACTGGCGCTCGCGAATTTGTGAATATCCCCTCTACGTACGAGCTCACAGCGTAACAGCGTACAGCGTACAGCTCTACAGTGAAATGGGATGGTCACTGATGTCAAAATGAGAAGTGACACCGTGCGAAATACAAATAACCTGACCTAAACCCAGTATATCACAGTGCGCCATAATAAGATTAACAAAGCACGTGTGTAGAGATATGGAGGTTAGATACAAAAAAAATCATTATAAAAAACTAGGTATGTGTATGTAGGAATATAATGAATGCAATATGTCGGAAACTATTAACCCCAAGATAAGAAGCTGGTCTGATGAATAAATATGGGGCCTTATTTAAAATCCATGGCTTTTATAGTCTTATTCTACCATCTCCATTGTGAATTGTCACTGTCATCGAAATGACAACGTGGAAGATAGAAAGGTGGAATAAGCATGTTTCGTATTAATTTATATATAATAAAGAGAGCAAGAACATGAACTATGTTCCATATGACTTAGATGTTAGGGGAAAAGAGAGATAGGAAATAGAGGGGAAAAACAAGTTATTAACGGGGAAAACAGGTAAAACAAATAGAAGATTATTATTAATGAAATTTAAAGAAAATAAAGCAAAATAATTATTTAAAAATAAAATAGCAAATATGTGATGTTTGTACGTTACAATATTTTTTGGCCCTATACCTCGTATAGTGACCCTATTTATATAGCGACTGTAGTGATTTTTGGCCCTATTACCAACATGTGATCTGATAGTTTCAGCTTAGGTTTTAGACCATGCATAACCTTTTAAAAAGAGTAAATTTTTTTTCGTAAAATTAATAACAATAGTAGGGGAGGAAAGGATGCTAAATTTCCAATTACTTGAGCATTATGGGGATCTATTCGGTTATGAAGATTAGATCCTAAAACAAAAAAAGTTAAGTTGAGTTTTCCATTTTAGAAGGGGACTTTTAATTCAATTTTCAATTTCCAAAAATTTGTTTTAATACATCGCTATCTATCCATAATTCGAAAAAATGCCTTAAATAAAAGTTACTTATCTTTACGTAAGGAATGCAAATCTGCAATAAAAATGGGGGCTTCTATTTAAGATTTTAAAGTTACTCCCACCCCACCTCATTGGGAGGTGGGGTGGGAGTCATGATTGGTGTTATTTCGATAGATTTTTGAAAAATATTGGACACGTATTTATCAGTTTTTCGATCTGATGTTCATGTCCTGAAATATCGCGGGGTTCTTATTTAATTATTAAAGTTACCCCCACCCTCTCCCGGGGGGATTTGGTATCAGTTTTTCGATCTGATGTTCATTTCGCGAAATATTCGCTTTTTTTGTGAAACTTTGTGACTAGTCCATTTCCTTACGCCCCGCTCAAATAGTCAGATTTTTGAAATATACACTTTTCTTCATGTACCTACTAAACTTACCTTGTCTTAATCTGACGATTTCGAATTTTTCTAAGGATAGATTTTTTTTCGAACCCCCTTAAGGAGGGGGTATGGTTTGAAATATTTAATTTTTTTTATTTAAAATAAAAGTGCATACTTTCAAGAACACACTCTGAAAAATTTCAAAAGAATCGGAGTAAAATTACCAGAGATACAGGGTGTTGAATATCCCTACCTTCGACTCGCTTTGCCGCGACTTCGCGCCAGCACGCTTGAGCGTAGTGAGAAACGTTAAACAACTGTTCGCCTTCTCTTTTGTTGATTATTCCTCGATTCAAAAAACATATTCCAATGCGCATCACTTTACGATTTGGCAGACAAATAAGAAGATGAAGATGCAGTTGTCAAAATTTTAAACGCATTTTTCTCAAAACTGCTTTTTCAAATGCGGTGGACATTGTAACTGAAAAACTACTAGGCCGATCTACCTAATATTTTGCACAGATTTTCTTTAGCCATTTCATGAGGTAACAACTTCGAGATATTTTTCTTTTTTTGCTTATTTTTTGTTCAACAATAATAAATCTGTTGATTTTCACAAAATCTTTACCAAAAATTTAATTTTTTTGATTTCTGAGTGATACCAAAAATTAAAAAATCATTAAAAATAAAAAAACTCGACGTTGTGACCTCGTGAAACTCATAAGCTAATAAAATCTTTTTGAATTTTTTGTTTCGTATGATCGAGTGTCGAGTTCTGATGTCCTCCGCAAAATCCATTTTTTTGTGAGCTGCCTGTCAAAATTTGTCACCAATCGATTATTTTTCAATATTTTGGATTGAATTTTTTTCTAACATATTCTTTGAATTGTACTTAATATGCTTATTTAATTTAAAAATAAAATAATTCTACCATAGCTTCGAAAAAAATTCACAAAAATGTGCTTGATATGTTGATTTCAAACCATACCCCCTCCTTAACGAACTCCCCTGTATTTATAGTCCATATATGGTAGTGGTACATTTACAGACAAGGTTTCTGCCCATGTGATTTTCTGACGCGTTCGAGTAAGTACAAAAATCCCCGCTTGGGCTCCCCTACCATAAAACAGTTTCTCATATGGTTCCAAGTTACGTAGACACACTGTATAAGCCGTAAAAATTACCCACTTATCGGTTACAAAAAAGCAAAAAATGGCAAATTCGACAACATCGCAACTTAGCCATCCATGATTTATATCGGCAGCGGAGGCAGAGGCAGAGAGAGCAGCTATTGTGTGACAGCTCAAGCGTCACAGAGTTTTAATGGCTCAGGCTTAAGTTTACACAAGCTAATTGGTCTTTCTCAAAATGAATAATTCTACGCTCTTAATAGAGAAAAACGAATTCTAAAGTCAATTTATTACGCCGGTACATAGAGAAAAACCTTCCGGAGGAGAAATGTTTGATTATTTGGGTTTCAAGAAGGATTGTCTCTAGCTACTTTGTCTTATTATATTAACTCGGATATATTTTGCTCTATTGTGTTCCTATAAGAAATTACCTTTTTGATTCAAATCGAGTTGTTTTCATATTCTAGGGTGGTTCTGCACGGGAATTGCAGTATACTGGGTTGGGATAAAGTATGGAACCAAGCAAATATCTTTGAAACGGAAAGAACAATATTTATGAAACTTTGCATGCAAGTACAGTGACGCCAAAGGCATGTGTTGCCATATTTTTTGTTACTACTTCACTTCCGGTTTCACCGTAAATACCCTAAACATATTTAATTTAAATGGGACACCCTGTATATTTTGCAGATTTTAAAAGAACTTGTTATTTTTAATTCACACATACCAAATTTGGCAAAAAAAATTTGTTGAAAAGTGTCTGTAGATAATTTTTTGTATTAATACAACGTAGTAGGAAATAAACGAGTACCATCTATACTGTAGACTTGTAGACTAAAATTGTTGTTTACATGCACTGCATGACTTATTTGAATTTAGTATAGTAGGTAAAATTGTTACTGAACTAACTGACAGAAATAAGTTGTATTAAAAATGGTTCATTTAAGTGAAATATCGTATTGAAATATTAATGATAATCGGTTATGGTGAATTTTCATTTTTTGGTGAATTTTCCAAATCGATGGATTGGACGTAGAGGATTCATAGAGTGACCCGCTCGTTCTCCGGACCTCAACCCGTTAGATTTTTTTCTTTGGGTTATCTAAAATCACGTGTTTACGTTAGGCGACCAACATGCTTGCAGGATTTGAGACAAAGAATAATTGATGAATGTGAACTAATACGTGGAAAAATCTTGAAAAAAGTGACTCACGAATTTATTTATAGGCTTGCATGTTGTCAGGAGGTGAACAGCAAACATGTTCAACATTTGGAATTATTTTTTTTTATTTTTAATATCATTGGTCTAACGGTCTAACGTAAATAAATTAACCTATTTTTTAACTGTAAAGAGATTTATTTCTTGTTTTAATATTTTTTTCTTCCAAACTTGGTATTTATGAACTAAAAATAACAAGTTCTTTTAAAATCTTCAAAAATATACAGGGTGTCCCATTTAAAGTAAATAAGTTTTTTAAGAGGGTATTTCCGGTGAAACCGGAAGTTGAGTAGTAACAAAAAATATGGCATCAGATGCCTTTTGCGTCACTGTACTTGCATGCAAAATTTCATAAATATTGTTCTTATCGTTTCAAAGATATTTGCTTGGCTCCATACTTTATCCCAACTCTTTATGTAGAAATATCTTCTTCTTTTTCCTCCTCTTTATAAGAAATTCTGCTTGTTCATTGGCGGATAGACACCTCTATGGAAAGTTGTCCTTCCATCTTTTGCGCGGTTGACCGATACTTGTTCTACTGATTGGTTATTTATCCCTTGCTGTTTTGACCAAACATGACTTTGTCTCCCCTATTATGCTTATGTGATTATTCCATTCTTTTTTCTATTGCGTGTCCATTCGTTTATACACTATACATTACATTGTCTTCTAATGTCTTCATTTATTTTTCGATCTCTCAGCTTATTTCCTGTAATTGTTCTCAGTACTATCGTCTCTGCCGTTTCAATAGTCTTTGTGTTGTGGCTGTATCGGGTCTTGTTTCTGATGTATATGTCATTATTAGTCTTACACTGGCTTTATAAATTCTTTACTTCATCTCAGTGTTAATATGTCTGTTTCGCCATATAATGTTATTGAGACATCCTGCCAATCAATTTGCTTTTTGTACTTGATTTACCACTTCTTTGTTCAGGTCTTCATAGCTTGACAATGCAATTCCAAGGTATTTTATTTCCATTACTTGTTCAATACTGATATCATCAATTTCTATTTTACCTCTGATTGGTTCTTTATATACAGGGTGCCCCGAAAAGATTGGTCATAAATTATACCACACATTCTGGGGTCAAAAATAGTTCGATTGAACCTAACTTACCTTAGTACAAATGTGCTCATAAAAAAAGTTACAGCCCTTTGAAGTTACACAATGAAAACCGATTGTTTTCAATATATCGAAAACTATTAGCGATTTTTTATTGAAAATGGACATGTATCATTCTTATGGCAGGAACATCTTAAAACAAAATTATAGTGAAATTTGTCCACCCCATAAAAATTTATTGGGATTTTGTTCCCTTAAACCCCCCCAAACTTTTGTGTACGTTCCAATTAATTCATTATTGTGGTACCATTAGTTAAACACAACGTTTTTAAAACTTTTTTGCCTTTTAGTATTTTTTCTATAAGCCAGTTTTTATCGAGATGCGGCTTCTTTTTCAATATATTTACGTAAAAATTTTATGGGGGTTTTGTTCTTTTAAACCCCCCAAATGTTTGTGTACGTTAAAATTAAACTATTATTGTGGTACCATTAGTTAAACACAGTGTTTTTAAGACTTTTGCCTCTTAGTCTTTTTTTATGTCACCTTTTGTCGAGATGTAGCTTCTTTTTCAAAATATGCCTAAAAATGTAAATTATAAATAAATTTTCAGATTACTAACAGGTTTTTATAACGATAACCGTACTTAACCTTCCGATGACCAACCTTTTTTTGTTACACGGATGACCAAGGGGGGGGGGGAAATGACCCCAGGTCAAAAACTTCAAAAATGACAATTAACAAAAAAATAAATTTTTTTTTAAATTTTTTAATTTTTTTTTTGGCATTGACTTTGTGTCATTTAGCCAGTCACAACATGAGTATTAGTGTCATGTGTAGTGTGTATGTCGAGTAAGTATCTTGTTACTTTGCAAAGTCGACGTCATTAGCGTAAAACTACTTGGAATTACACATAATAGACGGTATTTTACTAAACATCAACTTCGGAGTATATTTTTTATTCGTAAAATATAGGGAATTTTTTTATTTCAAAATATGAGGATATCTAGAATGATATTAAAGTCAAATAAAAAAATAATGAGTTAAAAATTGAAGATACTTTTGAATTTATTAAAGAAAAACATAAGCTGGGGTCACAATTTCCCCCGCTTGGTCATCCGAAGGTTAACCATATACAAATATGTGGTGGATTCGACAAATATTCCAAATATCTCGATATACACTGCCTTATCGAAAAAGTACTAGGAGGTAAAAAAGTTTTAGAAGCATTGTGTTTAACTAGTGGTGCCACAATAATAATTCAATTGTAACGTACACAAAAGTTTGGGGGGGTTTAAGGGAACAAAACCCCATAAAATTTTTATGGGGTTCACAAATTTCACTTTAATTTTTTTTAAGATGTTGCTGCCATAAAAATTCGACATGTTCATTTTCAATAAAAAATCTCTGAGAGTTTTTGATATATGAAAAAAGATCAATTTTCATTTTGTAACTTCAAAGGGCTGTAACTTTTTTTGTGTGCACTATTGTATATAGGTAAGTGAGGTTAAATCAATCTATTTTTGACCCCAGAATCTGTAGTAAAATTTATGACCAATCTTTTCGAGACACCCTGCATAGGGGTTCCTACGGTTTCCTCCGCATCCCACATTTCGCTCCCCATCGTTTTCGATCCACCCACTCGTTTTCTTCTATAGCTCCATCTGCCATAGACTGTTCTATGCCTTTCTTCCATGTTTCTGTAGGCCTTTCTCTTCTTCTTCTATGGGTGTGTAATTTAATGCTCTTTTTGGCCATCTTTCCTCTGACATTCTCATAACATCACCATACCATAGAAATTTCTTTGTTTATATGTGGTCAATCGTGGAATATACACTCTTTTTCCGTCGTCTTATTTCCTCATTTGGTACGTGTTCTAATCTAGATACCCTGCATGCTTTATGTAAGTAATCCATTTCCGCTACTTCTATATTTTTTCTTTCCTTTCCTGTGAGTTGCCTGATTGGTTCTTTACTGATTACTATTGTTTTAGTTTTCTGAGATGAAATTTTCAGATTGAATTCTTTTGCTATTATGTTAAATCAGTGGACTAATCTCTGCAGACTATCTTCATCTTGGGCTATCAATAGTGCTTCATCTGCGTAACAGAGTATTTTTACCGCTTTGTTTCCCATTCTGTATCCTCTTCTTTTGTTGACGTTTATGATGATTTCATCCATGATTTAATTAAAGAGCATAGGACTCAATGAGTCTCCCTGTCTTATTCCAGTGCCTATGTCTACAGGTTCTGTAAGTTGTTCGTCTATTCCGACTTCCATTTTGCTGTTTAGGTAGACGTTATCAATAGTTTTTATGACATCTAGGGGGACTTTATTATACAGAAGATGGATTACATATATTTAAGTCTTACTTTGTCACATACTTTTTTCAAGTCAATCAGACATATAAATGCTGGTTCATTATATTCTAGTGATTTCTCGGTAGATGAAGCAATATATAATAAAGAAATATCCCGGGTGTCCAGAAACTTTCCTGACAAATGAAGACCGGAGGTTCCTCAGATAAATAATTTTAAGACAATTTACCCCAATCCACCTAGTCCGAAAATGCTTCCCAAGAAGAATTTAAAAAATTAAAAATTGGTAAGTACGCCTATTTATCTTACAGAGATAAATCGATTTCATCAATTACGAATTTCTTAGCGGTCATAATCCTCAATTTTGGGTCTGGTAATGGATATTTTATCGCATAACTTTTTTGTCTTTAACTTTTAAGCGTTTTTGATACTGGAATATTAACTTGTAATGAATTACAGTATCAAAACGTACTCTTGCTTTAAGTCAGTCTAAAAGTGGTCAAAAATTTTTTAAACGTTTTTTTTGTTTTTTTCCTAAAATTATTTTTTTTGCACGGAAAAAATTTTTTTAGGTTTTTTGGATCATTCCAAAGAGAAAAGGTCTTTATGACCATATATGCCACAATATCATAACTTAAAAATAAAAATCGACCTGTTTCGGGATTTTTCCTTAAAGTCGCCCGTTTACGAAATAACGAATTTATTCCTTTCATTTGCATCATACTGTCGGTGGAAAATAGTGTCGTGCACGCTTGATTCGCAATTAAAAAACAAAGGAGTTTTGAATATTGTATTGCAAAAAACTCTTCGGGATTTCATCAATCGATGTTTAAAGAATATCTACCTACCTTGGCAACATTCAAATTTTCAGTTTTTCATATAGTCTTTGAGGGTTAAAAATGGCCGATTTCGCAATTTTTCAATTTTTAATCGCTTATATGTCAAAAACTATCATTTTTAGAAAAAAGTCACTAAAGACCTTTTCTGTTTGGAATGATCCAAAAAACCTAAAAAAACTTTTTTCCATGCAATAAAAATAATTTTAGGAAAAAAACAAAAAAAAAAAACGTTTAAAAAATTTTTGACCACCTTTTGGTGCTGGCAACATGGAAATTTGTTAAAAGGAGTCCTTTTTTAGTAAGATTGTGCAAAAAATCCGAATTAGAATATTTTTCCTAGCGGATGCGCAGTGGCTTTCTGGACTAGTTTAGTCAGTCTAGAAAAATCGATTTGAAAATTTTTTGCTTATCGAATTTAAAAATGTTTTTAAAAAAAAACGCCGTATTTTACCGACTTAAACAAAGAGTAACTTTAAGTACTAGAATACTTATAATTTAATAATCTAGTGTCAAAAATGCTTAAAAATTAAAGACAAAAATTTATGCGATAAAATATCCTTTGACCTACCTAAAACGTACGCCTATGAGCGTTACTAAAAATTTGTAATTGTGAAACCAATTCATCTGTGAAAGATAAATAAACGTACCCGTTTTTGTTTTTCTAAATATTTTTTTTATTGAAAATTTTTTTCGAATTAAAAAAACGAAAAATTTTTAACTCTATTTTTCTAAAAATTGGTGTACCCTACCGACTTAAAATAAGAGTATCTTTTAGTACCACCTATACTAGTGATTACTTTTGCAGACAGTTTGAACAGTTTACAGCAACTCATAAACAAAGTAAATGAAGTAAGTGAAAGATTTGGACTACAGGTAAACATAACAAAAACTAAATTAACGGCCATCAGCAAAAATAAAATTAGAGACGTCCAACTGCTTATCAAGAATACACCAGTCGACCGAGTAAAACAGTACACATATCTTGGAACAATAGTAAACGAACAATGGGATTACTCACAAGAAGTAAAATGTAGAATAGAGAAAGCTAGGAGTGCATTCAACAACATGGCCAAATTCTTTAAAAGCCACAACCTTAATCTGGAGATAAAAGTAAGGCTCGTACGATGTTATATCTTCTCAATATTGTACTACGGAGTTGAATCCTGAACACTCACTGAAGCGATGGAGAAAAAACTTGAAGCCTTCGAGATGTGGCTATACAGGCGAATCCTAAGGATATCATGGACGGACAAGATAACCAACGAGACCGTACTATTAGCCCAGTCGGGATACCATTTGACCTTGCATTAGGAGCTGCCCCAAATTTTATTTTTCTAATCTTTAGGGGAGGTCAATAGTAAATCTCGACTGAATTTGACTGTTGCTTTAGCCGCCATCTTGATTTTAAACGAGAACGGTTTTTGCTCAATATCTCAGCCATTTTCAACTTTTCGACAAAAAATATAGAAACTGAAATTGTTGAAAATGCGATTTTCTATAATTTCGTTTATTATATTTTTTTTCGTGCGGTCCATATTTTCCGAGTTGGAGAAAAACAGTGAAAGTTAAAGCATAATTATTGATTTATTGAATTATCTCGTTTACTATTACTTTTACAACAAATTTTAACCTATACAAAAATGAAGAGAATTAAATTGTGTACAATTTTGGTCTCTTTCATTTTTTTGATAAAATCAATAGGTATTTAAGGTAGTACGTATGCGGTAAAGTGTTAGATACGTGGATGACATACTAGTCTGCTTTACAGGAACTAACACAACTTGACCAATTTCTATCATACATTAATTCACTTCATAGTAATATTGAGTACACAATAGAAACAGAACAGAATAATTCCATAAACTTTCTAGATGTAACGATTACCAGACTACACAACAAACATGAGTTCTCCTTATATCATAAACCTACCCATACTGACATAACTATACACAATTCATCATCCCATCCTACACAACACAAATTAGCAGCCTACCATAGCATGATACATAGACTGACAGAAATTCCTATGACAAAAAATAACTTCGAGACAGAACTAAATATCATTAGACAAATAGCAGTAAACAATGGCTATAACGAACAAACAGTTAACAACATTTTAAACCAAAAACTCCACAAGAAAGCCTTGAAATTAATTTATCCACCACCACAGAAAGAACCCAGTACTTTCTGCTTTCTCACATATACCGGCAAAATAACAACAAAAATAGCCAGATACATAAAAAAAGAAAGGAATAACACCAGCTTTCAGAACTAACAACAACTTAAGCAAACATATTAAAAACAATAAAAGCCGAAAGAGAAAGCAACTACAGAGTGGTGTGTACAAACTAACTTGTGGTGACTGTCCGAAAACTTACATCGGTCAAACTGGCAGAACTTTTGACAAACGAATAGCAGAACACAAAAGGGCTTTCAACAATAGAAAAACAGACACTTCTACATACGCACTTCACCTTCTAGATCATAATCATTCTTTCAATGAAGAGTTTCAAATTCTACATATTCAAAATAAAGGCTTTAAGCTATCATTTTTAGAATCAATGGAAATTAATAAATTGAAAAATACAGATATAATTCTGAATGACCAACTCGAGACAAACAGCTCCCCACTCCTCAACCTCTTCAGTTAAAGACTTAAAAAGGCAAACACATTGTAAAATACATCACTTGAGAAATTCACTTTGCCGAAACAGCTGTAGTAATAGCATAGTTGTAATAAATTTTGTGGAAGTATAGAAAACAAACGTTTTTCAGTGTTTTATTGTGAGATAAAATGAACTTCCATCAAGTAACGGTCGATTCCATCAATTAAAAAAAATTGTTGAAATATTTTATTTTTGGCTTGGACTTTAGTCATTTAGAGTTGAAAAATTAAAATATGTTAGCTGACATGAAACTTAATTATCGACAGACAAATTCAACTAATAAAACCCGCTAGTTAATAATATTTAGTGAACTTAATGCATATAAGTTATTATTTATGTCTTTTATGTAGGTAATTAGTTTGGTTGGTGTGTCATTGGAAGTTTCAAAAATTGTATAAAATATAATTCTCTTTTATTTTTGTTTATGTACAATTATGTCGTAAGTTAATAATAAATGAGACAATTCAATAATTATGCTTCCCCTCCGCTTCCACTATTTTTCTCCTTAACTCGGAGAATATTGATCGCATAAAAAAATTGTGGAAAAGAAATTGTAGAAAATTGCATTTCCAACAATTTTAGTTCCTACCGTTTTTGTCGAAAAGTTCAAAATGGCGGAGATATTAAGCAACAACGGTTCTCCTTTAAAATCAATATGGCAGCTAATGCAACCGCGGAATTCAGTCGAGATTTTAAATTTGCACTACTATTGATCTCCCCTAAAGGATAGAATTATAAAATTTGGGGCAGCTCGGAAAAAAGATTCAATTCAGTAATTATGCTCCCCCCACCACTTTTTATTATTTTCCCACTTAACTCGGAAAATATCAACCGCATGAAAAAAATTGTTAAAAAAATTGTAGGAAATCATATTTGGAACAATTTAAGTTGAAAATGGCGTAGATATTGAACAAAAGCAATTGCTACAAAATCAATCAGGTCTTCTCGCGCCATTATCGCATACATAATACCTTAAATATTAATTTTAGCAAAAAAATGAAAGAAACTGTGTAGAATTCAATTCTCTCTATTTTTGTATAGGTACATTTTTTCGTAAAACTAACAATAAACGAGATAATTCAATAATTATGCTCTATTTATACAGGGTGTCCCAGACTAATTTACCCACGCTATATCTCTTAAACGAATAGAGATTTTCGAATTAGACAAAAGGTGATATATTCTACTTATAATACGCTTTAATATGGCGTACAAAAAAATCATCCCCTAAATAATCATCCCTTAGGTACAACCCCTAACTTTATTTTTTTTAATAGCACCCTGTATATTTTTTTATAGTTTTGCATGTGGTATTTTATCGTCTATTCAACACATTATTTGAAAATAAAATCGGTTCGTAAATATTCTAGAAACTATCAGTTTATTTCTGTTAAATTGTGTGTCCCAGACTAATTTATCCAGGCTATATTTCTTAAACGAATAGAGATTTTCGAATGGCACAAAAACTGATCTATTTCATTTGTAATAATACACTTTCATATGGCGTAGAAAAAATTCATCCCCTAAATATTCATCCCTAACTTACAGGGTGCTATTAAAAAAAATAAAGTTAGGGGTTGTAACTAAGGGATGAATATTTAGGGGATATTTTTTTTCTACGCCATATTAAAGTGTATTACAAATGTAATAGATCAGTTTTTGTCCCATTCGACAATCTCTATTCGTTTATGAAATATAGCCTTGATAAATTAGTCTGGGACACATAATTAACAAAACTAAACTGATATTTTTTTGGTTATTTACGAACCGATTTTATTTTTAGAAAATGTGTTGAATAGACGATAGAAGACCACATCCAAAACTATAAAAAAATATACAGGATGCTATTAAAAAAATTAAAGTTAGGGGTTGTAACTAAGCGATGATTATTTAGGGGATGATTTTTTTGTACGCCATATTAAAGTGTATTACAAGTAGAATATATCACCTTTTGTCCCATTCGAAAATCTCTATTCGTTTAAGAGATATAGCGTGGGTAAGTTAGTCTGGGACACCCTGTATATAACTGTCACTATTTTCCGCTATAACTCGGAAAATATCGATGGCACGAAAAAATTTTTAAAAATAGAAATGATAAAAAATTACATTTTTAACAATTTTGGTTGCTATACTTTTTGTCGAAAAGTGGAAAATGGCGGAGATATTTAGCAAAAACGGTTCTCGTTTAAAATCAAGATGGCGGCTAACGTAATGGCGGAATTCAGTCGAGATTTTAAATTTACACTACTATTGACCCCCCCCTAAAGATTAAAAAAAATAAAATTTGGGGCAGCTCCTAATGCAAGGTTAGGCCTATTATTCGTCTAACCCGCCTGGACTATATGAAGAATGGTGAAAGAAAGAGAAGTGATGTTTACAATTAAATAGAGAAAGAATATCTCATATTGAGACATAATGAGAAACGGCACTAAATACAGACTACTGAAAATAATCCTTCATGGCAAAGTATTCGGAAAGCGGGGTAAAAGGAGAAGAAGAATATCATGGTTAAAGAACCTGAGGAAATGGTTCTCCATAACAACAACTAATCTATTTAAAGCAGCAGTTAATAAAATAATTATGGCCAGAATGATCGCTAATATTCGAAACGAATAGGCACTAAAGGAAGAAAAATTTATAGTTTTCTCTTATTTTATTTATAGCATCGCTGAATATTATTTATTCCTTAATTGCCTCAACTTAATATTGACTATTGCATTACATTAATCTCAAATGAAGTCAAGTACCTACTAACAGTAATCTTTATAAAAAACCAGTCGACTACAAACTATCTAGCGATTTATACTTGGAAAACAACATCTATAAAACATATAATTTTGTTGTCCGTAACAGCTTGTCATATTGACTCAAATCGATGTAATAGTTCATCATCCATGGCAACCAATACTCAATACATTCGAAGCAATCAATAAAACTATTGTCAAGCAAGAATTCTCCTACTGTACAATAATAATTTATGCTGAATCGGAAATTTCTAACCAATTTTCCCTTCACGATGGTACTGGATATTGCGGGAACAACGTTGTTATAATGGATATTTAATGGAAAACAAATATTTTCTATTGATGATTTATGTTTCGATATTTAATTAACTAGGCACAGTTAAACACAGGTATCGCAAAAGTTATTTTTATTGCTAAAAAATCAATAAATTGAACGATAGCATCTGGCTATAAAACAAAATTTAATTTCGTTTTTTGTGTATACAGTGACCCACATATATGCTGTAAAGCCCTGTTAAATATTGTTTTATGGGAAAACTAAAATAAGTAGTTAATTATTGAAACTAATTAATTTGTATCCCATTTCGCATTAATGAGATCAAAATATATTTGTTATTTGGCTTGTTTTAATCATTCGAATGACCGATTATATTAAAATATATATCTCCTTCATACTTAAGGTTATCAAAATTAACTACATAAACCTCTTTAAGATGGATGATATGTCATCATCATCATCAATCAGCCCTTTGCATTCACTGCTGGATATAGGCCTCCCCCTATTTCCGTCCACTGTCTTCTGTCCTGTGAGCTTTGAATCCAATTTGTGATCATTCTTTTTATATCATCCGTCCACCGCGTGGCTGGTCTTCCTCTACTTCTTTTGTCGGCTTTTGGTCTCCACTAGAGCCTCTTTGTCCATCGCCCATCTGTTAAACGGGCCACATGACCGGCCCGGTTCCATTTAAGTTTAGCCACCCGACATACAACATCTGTGACTCCCGTTCTCCATCGTAGTTCTTCGTTTGTTATATATGGTCCTGCAATGACACACCAATCATCGACATTTCCATCTTACGTTGAGAAATTCTGAGCTTCTTAGCAGATGCGGTTGTTAATGTTAGGGTTTCAGCACCATAGGTCATAACTGGCCAACCCGCCAAACGCATTGGTTAAAGACTTTCCGTTTCAAGCAGATGATAATATGTAATTGTTAATATTACTTAAGCGGTTATTGCCATATACATAGGAGATTATTGTTAAGTCTTCTTCTTCTTTTTCTTGTAGTGCCTATCCGTTTCGGATGTTGGCGACCATCATGGCAATCTGTACTTTGCACACTGCTGCTCTGAAAAGATTTGTAGTGGTTGTGTTGAACCACGTACGTAGATTTTTCAGCCACGAAATCCTTCGCCTTCCTGGTCCTCGCTTTCCCTCTACTTTTCCCTGTAAGACCAGTTGCAGCAGTCCATATCTTTCACTGTTCCTCATGATGTGACCGAGGTATTCGATTTTGGCTGTTTTTATTCTGATTAACAGCTCTTTTTCTTTTTGCATTCTCAGCAAAACACCCTTATTAGTAATGTGGTCGGTATAAGATATCTTCAGGATTCGACGATAAAGCCACATCTCAAAAGCCTCAATTTTCGTGCAGGTGGCGTCTGTGAGAGTCCACGACTCAACTCCGTACAACAGTATAAGAAAGATATAACATCGTAGTAATCTGACTTTTATGGGTATCGTCAAATCATGACATTTGAACAACTTTGACATTTTTTGAAATGCAGATCTTGCTTTCTCTATCCTACATTTGATTTCTATAGAATGGTCCCAATTTTCATTGACGTTCGTACCAAGGTAGGTATATGGTTTTACTCTTTCTATTTGTTGACCATTCACTATGATTCGTCCAAATTGCTGTTTGTTCTTAGAGATAATCATACATTTTGTTTTCTTAGTGTTTAGTGAAAGTCCGTATCTCTGACTGACCTCCGCGATTCTGTTCATTAACTCCTGTAGGGCTTCAGAACTGTCAGCGAATACCACAGCGTCATCTGCGTATCTTATGTTATTGATACATTCTTTGTTAATTCGAATTCCGGCCTCAACATCATCCACTGCTTCTTGAAAGATTTCCTCAGAGTAGACGTTAAACAACAGTGGGGATAGTATACATCCCTGACGGACCCCACGTTTGATTTTGATATCGTCGGATTCTCCTGCCTCTGTCCGGATAGAGGATGTTTGATTCCAGTACAGATTGCTGATAATCCTTAAATCACAGGTGTTAATTCCAATATTGGTTAATATCTCCATCAGCTTGTCGTGCTTTACTGTATCGAACGCTTTATGGTAATCAATGAAACATGCATAAATATCGCAATTTACGTCTCTACATCGTTGAAATAGCACTTGTATACTAAATAGAGCCTCTCTTGTACCCACTGCATTTCGAAAACCAAACTGTGTTCGGCTGATTTTGTTATTAAGTCTGGAAGATCAAAAATCTACCAAATATTTACTATAAGACAAATGCTAGAAAAGTACTGGGAGTATAATTTCGATATACACACGATATTCATAGACTTCAAACAAACATATTATTCTATAGATTGCTTAAAACTGTGGAGTGCATTTGTGGAGCTCGGCTTACCAAAGAAGCTGACCATGGTTGCGCGAATGTGTGTAAACAATTCCTTTGCATAAATTAGAATAGGAGGTACAATTAACTCCGTCGTAAACACTGGACTAAGACAGGAAGACCCGCTGTCTCCATTACTATTTAATATAGTATTGGAATGTGCAATGCGAAAAATCTATACCAGAGTCAAACTAGACAACTGCCAAAGGAGCAAAGATTGTTCTCGCATTTGCAGATTTGCAGAATTTTGAAGAATCAACACTAAACGGAGGCCTGAAAATAAACGAAGAAAAAACTAAATACATGGTCGTATCAAGAAAGGAACGACAGCCAATAAGACAAAACATTACCATAAACGATCATAATTTTGAGGAGGTCAAAGAATTAAAATACCTAGGAACAAAAATTACCTATGATAACACAGGAGAACGGGAGGTTAAAATACAAATACTGGCGGGGAATAAGGACGGCGGGCTTTCGTCAGGACATGCCAAAATTCAAATATACAAAACCATAATACGACCAGCAGTGACATATGGAAGTGAAACATGGACATTGATAAAGAAAGAAATCAATAAACTATTATTGTAGAAACGCAAAATTCTGCGAGTTATATATGGTCCTTGCAGGGTCAGTGTGACAAATGAATGGAGGAGCAGATACAACAATGAATTAGAGATTTACTTCTGGTAGGGAAACATCGTGAGATACATAAAAGCCAATAGACTAAGACGCGCTACGTTAGACCTTGTTTCAGATGCATAATGACGCAACTGTAGATAGGGTTGAAAATGGGGCGATTAAATTAAGATAATGAAATTCGAACCAATATCGATGAAAATAAAAGTCATCGTTTTCAAAAAACAAACGCCACACCGATGCTCCTGGACGATTACTCTTAATTTAATTCCCATTTTAAATTATGCAAAAATCGTTTTTTCTGCATTCTGCTCTGATTCGTTCTTTCTGCTTCTGAAGAATTTTGCATTTTTCGGTTGCGTCATTCATCTTCTGGACCGGCGAATTTGTCCTCAAACAACTTCTTGTGCCTTTTCTATATATGCTTAGGCTTCTAAGTTTTATAGTGGAGAGAAAGGTCAAAAATATATTAATAATAGCATATAGTGCAGTCACTGAAGGTGGATATGAGCTATTACCTCCGATTTCGTTGAACCTCCATAGATTTGCATGAAAATTGGTGACTGGTTAGAGGATATCTCAAGGTACAAAGGTGACATGGTGCCAACTTGCGCTTAAGGTGGATTTACCCTGGAGGTGGATGCCACCCCTTCTCGGGGGTGAAAATTATTTTATTGAAAATAACCCCATAATTCGATAGAGGGACAAATTCTAAGCAAATTTTGTTCCATAAAGTTATTAGAATAAATCAAAACTTTTTGAGTAATTGAAGATCAAAGATTTTAATTTTTCTTGAGAAAAATGTATGTTTTTAACCGATTTTTCATCAATAACTCACAAACTATAAGTTTTTACAAAAAGGTTTTTATTACCAAAATTGAAGCTAATAAAAAATGAAATAAACCATTTACTAGAAAAACCTTTTAATGTTAATTAAAGGTGAGTTATAGGTAATTTAATATATATTTTTTTCGGCAAGTAAAAAAATCTAAGTATTCAAGCTGAAATAACGGGAAAACGATGCATTTTATAACATAAACTTATTAAACATTTGTCAAAGTACTTAAAAATATCTATCAAATGAGCCCCCGAACATGTTGATAGCATTAAAATTTATGCACCAACATTTTTTCAAAATTAATTTTTTTAAAATTTTTACAAAAAATGTTATTGTTTTTTTTAATAACTCCGTTTATTTTTAAGATATTAGGTTTACAGAAAAACCATTTGAAAGTTAATTCCAAGGGCTATTTAACCACGTTAACGTTAATCTTTTAGACTCCTCACTTTTTTAAAAATAAAAGATTAAATGGCACCGGTTGCATAATTTTCACAGCAAAATTTAAGTTTTAAACGTTTCTATCTGTTATTTTTTATTATATAGAAATAAAAAAATAGGTAAAATATTTTACATAGAAAATTTGGCTATATATAATTTTTTACATGTATTGATTTATATTAATAACTTGATATAACAAATTTTGCTTATAATTTGTCCCTCTATCGATTTATCGTATTATTTTTAATAAAATAATTTTCACCAGCGAGAAGGGGTGGCATCCACCCCTAGGGTAAAAGCACAAGTTGGCATTATGTCACTTTTGTTCCTTGAGGTAACCTCTAATTACTCACCAATTTTCATGAAAATCGATGGAGGTTCAACGAAATCGGAGGTGAAAACCTTCAGTGACTCCACTAATATAAATGTTAAAATCATGATCAATTGTATGAATAAAAAATATATAGATAGAAAAGTAAGCCTAACGTTTTGTTTTTATTGTATCGCTATGAGCATTCGAGAATCTGGTCAAGTTTGGAGCGCTGTAAAACCTAGATAAATAAATAGAATTAAACAAATTTATAGTAGAAATTGGTTGCTGAAAAACGCTCTACGAAATTGGTATAATGTTATTTTATTGTAAAATGAACTGAAAAAAGTTATAACGTCCAAAAGAAACTTTTTTGTTGGTCACTTGACACATTACATTTGTGTTGGTCACTTGTTACATTTTATGTTTTATTAAATTTTTCGTAGGGTTGGTAGCTTACAAGATATAGCGCGAAATCCCTTTGCACTCCTTTTCCAAGACGACGGTCGGGGGACAAGTGCGGTGACCTCAAAAACTTGAACTTAAGCTCCTACTGATCTCCTTTACACAATGAAAAAATAAAATTGACTCCTCTAACTAATGCAAGGTACGCCCTAAAAAATTAACATTTCAATGGACTATTTGCCCAACTGTGCAAATACCAAAGAACAATCTAAAATAATAAAAAAAATTAGTGGAATCCGTTAATCTGTTCGCGAAAAAATTAACTATGAAGATACGCATAATTTTATGTGATGCATAACTTTTGAAACTATGTGTATTTTTTCTTTAAAAATGTTTAAAAATTGTTTTTTTTTCCAATTTAGAAAGTAAAAGTCCCCTAAATTGATTTAACAAGCATATTTATGTTTTCTATGTATTTATCCTAACTACCTAATCATTTTTTAAAGTTCTGTAGCAGGTCTAATTGTGCCTGACATTTAATCGTCTTAACAAAGAGGAACACACAACATACCGTATCGCTTGTTCAAGCAAATTACTTAATTGTCTTCAACTACCTATATTAATAGTAGAATCAACAAACAAAGCCAGCCGCACACAGACCAAGTATCAGAGTGAAAAGTAGGTAGGTTAGTTTGAAGGGAAACGAACGGAAACTCGATATGGCACTTCCGCATTGACAATGTCGTCGATGTCGTACGTCGATAAGTTGTGTTTGGAATAATATATCGCCAATTTTTGTTACAACGCGGACCTCCGTATGCGACACGAGGATAGATTAGTCTTTCCACTGATAAAATCTTTAAAAGTTTAAAGTATTAATAAATAATAACGAATCGACACCTCCATCTACATATTTTGAACTTTTTAACAACAGAATACTTTTTAGAAAGTTTTTAACAATAAAATTTCATCCAGTTATAATAATAATATAGGTTGTTAAGTAAGTTTTGCGGTTCGATAGGAAAAACAGAAGTTTATGGTTGATTCAGTCAATTTGTACTCTACGAGCTCCCTAGTGGGAAAGTTTTGGGGTAGTTCTGATTTCTTTCATTATATATGGATTTTGGGCTGCTGAATCCGAATAATATGAGGTTTGCGGACAAAATTTCTTGCCGGAACATTGGAAAAATCGAGAGAAAATCGAAAAATTTCAGCTTTTTTCCGCTCTTTTGCTCAAATCTCGAAAACTAATAACTTTTAGTAAATAGTCTGTTAAAAGAAATTAAAGTACTTAAAATTATCTACAAATATCACTATTTACTTTTTTTTTCAGACGAACCGTTCGGTCTAAAGTGCAAGTTGAAAATTGCCAATTTTTAACGGTCTCGGCAAAACCCACATTTTACATTCCAAAACTTTAGTTTTTATTAGAAACTCCTCATTTAATAAATTTCTCCTAGTTCTCTGTACAAATAATAAATGTTAGTTCATAATATGAATATGGTATGTCTCTTCTCACAGCTTCCATGAATCCATTCCATCCTAAAATACCGAGAATGTCTCTGCTTTTCCCTTAGAGCCACAGAATATCAGACACAGATGGAGTCACAGTTTCAGTTGGTGTGAACATTCCCTTCGGATCTTGATTTCTCATAAACCTTGAGCTTTTGTCCTTTCAAAATGTATTAGTTGAACAGCTCTCTGACTTCCATAAACCTCAGGTGCGGGTTTAGTGTTTAGCCGAGGAATGGATTGGTTAGGAGCTATTGCATGTTTTGGTGCAATACAAGAAATGCCACCCATGACGTACAAAGTGTGGTATCCGTCGATTGTATGTACGTTAACCCTTTCTGTCTTAACGCTGCATATATATGTTTTTGAAAAAGTGGGTCTGTATTCCCAGCCTCCGTATATACATATACGTTCAATGTGTTATGATGTCAATTTACCAAAGCCGAAAATATGCGTTGCTTATAAAATGTTAGACTCATTGGTGTCCCAGTGCCGTAGAAATATGCCCGAAAATGTTATATTATTGCTCCTAAAGCCTCAAAATGTTGGCACCTAAGACAGGTCATGCGGACCCATTGCCGTATATATTTGTTCACATATTTTAGATATATGCTATATTGTAGCACTGGTAACAACGCTTATATGTAGCTGCTAGAATGTGAAGCGTTTGTAGCCACAGAAAAGACCAGAAAAAAAAGAAGCGAATCGAGATACATGTGTGCAAGATGCGGAGTCGGTCTTTGCGTAGTGTCATGTTTTGAGGAGTACCACACAAAAGAAAACTTTAAATGTTAGTTTACATTACATTATTTTTTTAAGTTAGTTACATTTTTTCAAGTTGGTTTTGCTCCCTGATGAGTACTTTTGAAAAGAAAACGTTTACGTTGGTTAAAAAAAACTCATTAAAAACATGTTTTGGTCATTTATTTGTTTATTTATATGCGACGTATATATAAGGCAATGAAACTCTAAGCATGAAAAAACCTTTGGGATTGAGGGACCAACATGCAAATTAAGGCCTGGCATAGAAAGGGCTAAAATCTGCGTTTTCGTACACCTGTTGTGTAATGCCCGGCTGGTCAATTTTCTGCGGGTCGCCTGCGATTGCTGACACTTCCAGATAAGCAACGCGCTTGCTCAAAGTGTTTTAGCGGCAGTAAGGACCAGATAGTTGGTCTAACCATTCCTTGCAGGGTTGGCCGTTTTCTCTACAAAAAGTACGGCTCAAAAAAATAGGTTGATGTAGTTTCTTCTTTGGGGTTTTGTTCATCTTATACAGAAGCTGTTCGCCTGGAAGTGTCAGCATTCGCAGGGGATCCGCAGAAAATTGATCTGCAGCGCTTTACACAACAGGTGTACGATAACGCTGATTTTAACGTACATTCAATCGACAAATACCACACTTTTCACGTCATATGTGGCATTTCTTGTATTGCACCAAAACATGTAGTAGCTCCTAAACAATCCATTCCTCGGATAAAAAAGAAACCCGCGCCTGAGGTTTATGGAAGTCAGGGAGCTGTTCAACTAATTCATTTTAAAAGGACAAAACCTCAAGGTTTATCAGAAATCAAGATAACATATCCGAAGAAAATGTTCACACCAACTGAAACTGTGACTCTATGTGTGCCTGATCTTCTGTGGCTCTAAGGGAAAAGCAGAGACATTCCCGGCCTCTTAGGACGGAATGGACTCATGGAAGCTGTCACAAGAGACATACTATACCTATGAATTAACACATATTATTTGTACAGAAAACTAGGAGAAATTTATCAAATGGCAGCATTCTCATAAAAAATATAGTTTTGGAATGTAAAAAGTGGGTTTTGCCGAGACCGTTAAAAATTGGCAATTTTCAACTTGTACTTTAGACCGAACGGTTCGTCTGAAAAAAAAAGTAAATAGTGATATTTGTAAATAATTTTAAGTACTTTAATTTCTGTTAAGAGACGATTTACTAAAAGTTAATAGTTTTCGAGATTTGAGCAAAAAAAGCGGAAAAAAGCTGAAATCTTTCGCTTTTTCGCGATTTTTTCAATGTTCCGGCAAGAAATTTTGTCCGCAAACCTCATATTCGGATTTAGCAGCCAAAAATCCATATAATGAAAGAAATCAGAACTACCCCAAAACTTTCCTAGTCAAAACACAATTTTATTGAATCAGGTTTAAAATATGGTTTATTATTCAGTAATGAAGCTATTTCCTTGTGGCATTTTTATAATCAACTATTTATCATGGGAAATAAGCCACAATTTTACCAAAAAATATTTTTATTAACGTTTCGAAGCCCAAATCGGGTTTCATTTTCAAAATATAAAATACTACTAAAATAAACAAACATGTTGTGGCAAAGTAAAAAAAATTCTTCTAATAATTTATTTAATCTGACTCATTTATATTGGCAATTCAGACGTATATTATACATTTTAAAGTAGAAGACTTTAAAATGATATCGTCAATATTTATGAGTTGCGTTCCTGGGACGACTTTACTAAAGGAGAGTACATTCGATTATATGAAATCAATCCCAACTCAAGAATATCCGTCACAAAAGATATCATAGCATGTGATCTGTCTTTAAAAAGACAACCAAATGCAACGATGACAGTAAAATTCTCGCGTTAGAGATTCCATAGTAAATCACGAGGTAAAACCAGGAAAAAACCTCGTGATACTATCCCGACATCGTAAGTATTTGGTCTTACATTTAATTTACTTTTAAAAAACTAATACCAAATTCTGATTTAATATGTTTAAATTATAAATAATATTAATAATAAATAGATATACAATAAGTAATACTAAAATATAAAATTTGTACTAACTCGATATGTTATTGACTTACCAATCGTGGTATTTTCTTTCTATTGACTTCCTCTTTCATTATGGGTAACCACATCCTACTGCATTCTACCGAGGAATTTGCGACACAATTGGTTTCATTTAGCATAATTAGAGCCGTTTCTTTGATTTTTCTCTTTTTACTATCTGATTCTTTCAGGACTATACTTGAATCTCTCCAATGAACTCTATATTCATTATCCCGTGCGTGTTGACATATTTGAGATTCATCGAATTCTCTATTTTTAATATAAGACTGATGTTCACTTATTCTAACGTTTAATGGTCTTGATGTTTCACCTTAATACAATTTTTCGCATTCACAAGGTATTTTACAAATGCAATTCTTTGTTCTTTCTTGTTCATTGTTAGGTTTAGTTTTAGATAGAATAGATCTCAATGTGTTTGTTGTTTTGAATGTTGTTGAAATGTTGAATTTATTTCCTATTATTTTAAGTTTCTCGGATACTCCTTTTATATATAGTATTGATATTTTCCTCGTATTATTTCTTGCGAATGTTGTAGGATCCCGTTCTAAGTTGTTCTTATGAATGGAATACCTTGTGAATGCGAACAATTTTATTTAGGTGAAACATCAAACCATTAAACGTTAGAATAAGTGAACACCAGTCTTATATTAAAAATAGAGAATTCGATAGATCTCAAATATGTCAACACGCATGGGATAATGAACATAGAGTTCAATGGAGAGATTCAAGTATACTCCTGAAAGAATCAGATAGTAAAAAGAGAAAAATCCAAGAAGCGGCTCTAATTATGCTAAGTGAAACCAATTGTGTCGGAAATTCCTCGGTAGAATGCAGTAGGATGTGGTTACCAATACTTAAAGACGAAGTCAATGGAAAGAAAATACCACGATTAGTAAGTCAATAACATATCGAGTTAGTACAAATTTTATATTTTAGTATTACTTATTGTATATCTATGCATTATTAATATTATTTATAATTTAAACATTAAAGTCAGAATTTGGTATTAGTTTTTTGAAAGTAAATGAAATGTAAGACCAAATACTTACGATGTCGGGATATTATCACGAGGTTTTTTCCTGGTTTTCCCTCGTGATTTACTGTGGAATCTCTAACGCGAGAATTTTACTGTCATCGTTGCATTTGGTTGTCTTTTTAAAGACAGGTCACACGCTATAATATTTTTTGTGACGGATATTCTTGAGTGGGGATTGATTTCATGTAATCGAATGAACTATCTTTTAGTAAAGTCGTTCCAAGAACGCAACTCATAAATATTGACGATATCATTTTAAAGTCTTCTACTTTAAAATATATAATATACGTCTGAATTGCCAATATAAATGAGTCAGATTAAATAAATTATTAGAAGAATTTTTTTTACTTAGCAACAACGTTTTGTTTATTTTAGTAGTATTTTATATTTTGACAACGAAACCTGATTTGATTTTAAAACGTTAATAAAAATCTTTTTTTGGTAAAGTTGTGGCTTATTTCTCATGATAAATAGTTGAGTATAGTCTACCTCAATATAAATTCACTTCTTCCGAAATGGAAGTTGCTAGGGGCAAAATCTGGTGAATACGGTGGATACTCCAACAATTAAAATTTTTAAGTCATGTATTTTAGCGAATCTCAAAATGCTCAGACGACACAGTTCACTGCCCTATACAAACTGATTTGTTTCTGCAAACCATGTCTTCTTTTCACTAGTTTTTTCATTCAGCTGGTCTAAAAGGTTACAATAATATTCAGCAATTATTTTTTTACCAGTTTGCAAGTAATTCACTTAAAAATTCCTTTGGCATCTCAAAAATATCAAATTCAAAGGGTACTTAAAAGGTATGAGAGGACAGTTTAAACTTCCTACGTCTTCTTCTTCTTTAAGTGCCGTCTCCTAATCGGAGGTTGGATATCATCATCACTATTTTTACTCTATCTACCGCTGCTCTGAAGAGTTCTACAGAACTACATTTAAACCAGTCCCTTAAGTTCTTCAACCATGACACTGTCCTTCTTTATTATCAGTCTTAGCTGTCCTTGCATTACTGTCTCAGATATTGTAACTTTTTTATTTTTATTGTGTTTATTATTTCGCATTCTTTGCCCATTTCTCGCAATACTTCCGTGTTCATTTTCTTCTGTGTCCATGCTATTCTAAGCATCCTTCTGTAACACCACATTTCAAATGACTAGTTTATTTATGTGTACTTGCTTCAATGTCCAGCTTTCAAGTCCATATTACAGTATCGAGAACCCGTAGCATCTCAAAGCTCTTACTCTCACTTCTAATCTAAGGCCTTTGTCGCAGAGAATTGTTTTCATTTTTACAAATGCATTTCTCGCTATTTCTATTCTGGTATTTGTTATTATTCGTAAGTCCCTTTTTTCTATGTTTTTTGTCTTTAGAATTTGGACTAATTTTTCCTACTTTGTCAAATGCTTTCTCAAAATCAACATAATAAACATGCATATCCACATTCATATCCATGCATCTTTGAGCCAACATATTAAAAGCAAATAACGCCTCTGGGGTTCCTAGTCCATTTCTGAACCCCAACTGACTATCATCTATTCCCTCTTCCAGTTTTTTTATTTATACGACCATGTATTATTTCCAGAATAATTTGAGAATGTGACTTATTAATGATATTGTTATGTATTCACTGCAATCTTTAGCGTTTGTATTTTTTTCTTCTTCTTCTTCTTCTACGGCACTACAGCCCAAATTGAGCAGTGGCCTCAATTATTTTTTGCCTCCACCCTTGCTTGTCTGTGGCTGCTCTTCTCCATACACCGACTCCAAAAAGGGCTTGTGCGTCGCTGTTTACTGTGTCTTCCCAGCGCTTTCTTGGCTTTCGAACCGGTCTCTTTCCCTGCATTCTAGCATTTAGTACTATTTTTGGTAGATTATCCTCTCCCATTCTTATCACATGTCCAGCCCATTGGAATCTTTGTATTCTAATGAAGTCTGACAGGGGTGCTTCCTTAAAAAGTTGATAAAGTTCGTTGTTGTATCGACTTCTGAAGATTCCGTTTTTCCACACAGGTCCTAGTATTCTCCTCAGTACTTTCCTTTGGAATGTTTCGAGTTTGTTTTTGGATGTTTCTTTCAGGACCCAGGCTTCACTGCCATAGCATGTTATTGGTCGAATTAAAGTTTTATAGATTCTCATCTTTGTATTCCGGTGGACACTTTTAGACCGAAATATATGGGCGAGGGCAAGATAAGCTCTGTTTGCCTGCGTTATTCTATTCCGTATTTCTCCATCTTCTGATCCGTCGGCATATATTTCTACTCCCAGTTATGTAAACTTTCCAACCGTTTCAATATCAGCTTCATGTATAATGTTTTGTGGGACTATATTTCTTCTCGTCTGAGTCATTATTTTTGTTTTTTCTGTGTTAATTTCCAGACCTAGCATTTTTGTTTGTGTTTTTAACTCTGCATATGTTTCGTGTGCTCCTGTTGATGTTCTACTCATAATATTAATATCATCGGCATAAGCGGCCAGTTGAACCGTTCGGTTGGTCAGTAGGTTTCCTCGTCCAGTTTGCATTTGCCTAACCGCATACTCCAGTGCCAGGTTAAACAATGTTGGGGCCAGCCCATCTCCTTGCTTTAGTCCCTGCGAAATTTTGAAAAAGTCTGTCCGGTGGTTTTGTATTCGTACACATGCCTGAGTTTCATTCATTGTGGCTTTAATGAGTCTTATTAGCTTGTGTAGTATTGCCAATCCCACATTTGTGGATATGAGATAATGTGGGATAGGAAATGCCAAGAGATCAACACTTACATAGGCGGAAGGAAGTGTTCAGAGACATGGAATATTTTAAACAAAATAAAGAACACAGAAAGAAATACTACTTCTATTCAGTTAATATCAACAGAAAAATGGAAAGAATACTACGAGAGTTTGCTAACAGAAAGTAGAGCCGAATATACCACACAATCACCAACAGAAGTATTTGTTGAAGGCGAAGAGATTGTAGTGGGAGTTGATATGGTGAAGAAAGTTGTAAATGAACTAAAAAATGGCCATCACAGGGCCCGAAAATATTCCTGCCGAATTAATAAAATGTGGCACAGATAAACTCTTTCAAGCACTTACTTGGTGTATGAACGAATATATAAACGGTGTCACACCACCCAGTTTATGGAAAGTAGCTTATATTTCTTCCATTCATAAAAAAGGAAATAAGTTGGATTGCTCAAATTACAGAGGAATATCGGTTACTAGTACACTAAACCGGGTGTACGGGCTCATTCTTAGAAATCTCATTGAGATGGAGTATAGGGAACAAGAAGAAGAAGGACAGGCTGGTTTCCGCGCTGGAAGGACTTGCACAGATAATGTCTTCTGCCTAAAAAAATTAATTGAAAAAACATCAGCAACCAATCAAGAGGCCCATCTCATGTTTGTTGACCTCCGTAAAGCATACGACAGCGTTCCTGTGACCAAATTGTGGAAATCACTACAAGAAACTAACATCAGCTACACTCTAGTCAAAGCCTTAAAAAATCTATATGAAAATTCTACATCACAAGTAAAAATTGGCAATACACTATCTAAAAAGTTCATAGTTAACAAGGGTCTGTGCCAGGGCTGCTGTATTTCACCAACTTTGTTCAAGATATATGTTGCAAAAGCACTAAACCAGTGGAAACGTAAATGCCACGGTATGGGTACAGACCTCGGAGAGGTTTGTTTGTATACCTTACAATTTGCTGATGACCAAGTCATCATAGCTAATGATAAAGACGACCTACAGTATATGGCAAGGAAACTGAAGGAGGAATATGAACAGTGGGGCTTGGAAATTAATGTGGAAAAACTAAATACCTACCCATAGGAGCTCAGTTATCCAATATCGAACTAAAGGATAATGAACAAATCACATCCTGTAGTGAATACACGTACCTGGGAGTAATCTTCGATAGAGCGGGAAAAGACGATGAGGAAATAAAGAAAAGGGTAACACAAGCTAGAAGAACAATTGGATGCCTAAATGGAATACTTTGGAGCTCCGAAATAGGAATAGAGCGAAAATACAACATCTATGAAACACTTATTAAAAGCAGCCTACTTTACGGAGCAGAAACTTGGAGAATAACCGAGAACAACAGGAAGAAATTAGAAGCTGTAGAAATGGATGTGTTTAGAAGTTCATTAGGTATATCCCGTAGGGAAAGAATTCGAAATGAGGAAGTAAGACGACGAATTGGAATAGATGGTTACTTAACAACAGACATTGAGAGGAAACAGTTGATTTGGTATTGTCATGTTCAAAGAATGGAAGACACAAGATTGCCCAAAAAGATCTTGGAGTGGGTACCACCAAACCGCAAAAAACGAGGAAGACCCAAAAAGACATGGAAAGAAGGGGTAACCAAAGCAATGAGTACAAGGAATCTTAGAGATGGCCAATGGGATGATAGAAGGACTGTAACAACTAGCTGATGATTTTCTGTTGGAGTGAATGAAAAGGGAGTGGTAAACTCCAACAGAAGTAGTAAAAAGAAGAAGATCTACTTAATGTAGCCAAAGGACAAAAATGTGTGGCTTCTCCGTTGAAGAAGCTGGAGTAACTAAAATACAACTTTGTAGTAGTATTTGTATGGAAGGATGCCAAGACAAAGAATATCGAATTGATACAGGACTAGAGATGAGAAATCATTAATAGATAGATATAACTTGAATGGCTAGCTAAATATGTATGAGAAGGGCCACTTGACACTCAAGGAAGGATTCGGCCAATTTGCACGGCTATTTTTGGCCAGACAATAGATTAAAGGAAGTGACAATGATGGCTCGAAAAGAAGATATGAAGATAATGTTCAGAAAATAGATAGAGTAAATATAATAATATACTGAAAATAGAATGAATTTTTGGGCGCCAGAAGAAGGATAACTAGGTTAACGCTCTTCCAGGTATTCTACGCTGCTATAGAGTATGTTAAATTTGTAGTACAAGTATGTGAAAAGTTATTAAAGATTATTAAATTATAAAATATACTACTAAAAATAAAGGATTAATAAGAAAAAAAAAATCACAATAAATGTATATTTATTGAATGTAACTACTAGATCTTTTTAACAATCTCTGAGTTAGGACAAGTAACTAGTGTGTAACTCTAACATGACAGGAAAAAGTGATACTAGTGAAAGTCAATTACAAAATCATCATACAACTATGATCTAAGAATACTCTTTATAAGGTTAGAAAAACTGACTACGGGTACCTCTAATACAGGAAGTACAACTTACAACTAGGTTAGTAGAACCCTCACCAAATAATAATTGTACGTTTATAATACGTACACCTTAATTAAATACTACCTGATACTATATATAACATATAAATACCTCACTGTGAGTGGGACAGGCACAAGCCTTATTGAATAAATAAACCTACGAGTGGATACACAGATCCTTTTCCTAACTCGTGGTTTATAATAGTAATAATAACAAGTGAAACCAAAAACTAATCTGAGGGATTAGAATCCAGAAGTTCATATGAATTTAATAAATTAAAGTTAAAGTTAAATAAAGTTAATAAGTTAAAGTTAAGTAAAGTTAATAAGTTCAAGTTAAATAAAGTTAATAATTACAATTTTGACTAATATGTGAAGTTAATTTTTAAAAATTTAATTAAACATATACTAAAATAATGGAATGAGTTTAAATAATTATACAAAAGTGGAACACAGCCTAAAAATAATCAAGATAAGAGTACCGACTACTATTATCAGGGAAAATATCTGAGCTCAGAAATTTATACCTTTATAGATTGCAGAGTGTTGGGGAACGCTATCAATTAAATATTATGTTGTAAAGAAAAAAAAACCTATAAAAAATATAAAGCAGGAAAAATGTGTGTGCAATTGAACTATAAAAAAAAATGTACTAAATATCACAAAACCAGTCTGTCTTTAATAAGAGCACAGTAAATGTTCCCAAACAAACCACTCTTTCCTAATCTTGAAGTTGATGTAATGAGCACCCAAGGGTGCTAACTCTCGCTAGCAGCTGTCCTGCTGGAGGTACAGGAGAGGAAGACTGGTAGAAAGCAGCTGAAGGTACTCAAAACTGTTGGAAAGCAGCTGGAGGTACTCAAAAAAAGAAAATGTGGAAATAATCCAGGCTGGTCGCCTATTGATTGTTTCTCTCTGTGTGGTCTGGCCTTGGTGTTGTTGTAGGGTGGCTTTAAGATTTCATGGTAGGTGCTAAAAAAAACACAGTGTGGTGTTACTACCAATCTACCAATGTCAAAAAAAAGAAGCAAGAGATACGAGGAGGTGTTTTTATTCCTATGGGAATAAGAAGAAATAGGTCATTAAGTCCAAAAACTTGAATGACTAGACAGCTTGACCTTTTATCAGGTTGCTATCAGATGACCTTGGTCAAATAACACAAGTAATTTCCAATTGAAATACAAAATATAATTACTGTGAAAGAATATTTTATTATAATATATACACCGGTATATAGATATATTATACAAGGATGAAATATAGTAAGACTAAGCGATGGATACTTATTTGATCATCGTTCAAAAGATAGGAGTTCTGTAGACTTGAAAGGAATATAAAAAATGGAGTTTAAATTAGCTCTATTTTCCAACTGGAAGCACAAATTAACAACGAATATTGAATTATCTCTAGATGAGTTTGATCCATGAAAATAAAACATAAAAACCATGAAAATAGACTATGTGAAACTTAGTTAGCAAATGTCAAGGACTTCCAAAATGGCTGAATAAAATACTTAATAAAATGTGTATTTACCGGGGTAGAACTCATTGGATATAGTATGCTCTAAAATTCTTCAAATCCACTGCTGCTGGATAACTTCACTATACTTTTATTGTAATATTTAATCAATTTGGAACTGAGAATTAGAGGTGAATAATTGAGTCTAATGACCCCGCACACTACGATTCAGACCGAACACTCGAGAAACAATGGCAATCCAAGGCTCACGTTCACAGCTGAATCCTTCGTACCCCTCTACTAAGCATTGGCTGTCAAAGTGGGGAAACCAATGTTGCCACGTTTTAAATGTGACGTCATCAAGCATTTAAAAATTCTGAGATGGGTTTAAGTTCTATTTGAATAAACATTGAAAGAAAATAATTCTGAAAATAATTAAATAATATTTTGGATAGTTAAATAATATCTTCCCATCAATAATCGATTCTATAAGGGGCGGAACGTCACATTCCCTTTCAACCACCAGAAAAAAAATTTTATTTAAAAAATTTTTTTTTTTTTTTCAAAATATTAAACTAGAGTAGTAGTGCTTAGTGTATCATTCCCCGTTGATTCGCAAGATTACAAATAATCACCACTAATAATCAAGGGAAAGTAGGATGGTCACTGCAGCAAATAACGGAAATTGCAAAATATGACCCGAAGTCCTAGTAAAAGTGCTAAAGATGAGACATAATTTATAATGACAAATAAGTGTCGAATTGGCAGTAAATCCAAAGTTGAACTATCCATGGACATCAGATTTATAAGGAGTATATCCAAGGACGAACAACCAGGCAAAGGTGAGAGCCAATTCATACCATAACGCAAGTACATTTACTAAAGTCACCAATGAAATCAATAACTATAATAAGTGAAGAATCAAACACTCAATCCTAAATTGGACTAGCAATGGACACCAGATTCGTAATAGCATATCCAGAGAAGAACAACTAGGAATATTTATAGAATAATTTTCACCAATACCAACTAATATAAATAGTGAACATACCAAAGGAATGCAAACACATTAACCAAAATAAATGTGGAATCAGACACTCAATCCAAAGTCAGACTATCAATGGACAACAGATTCACAAAAGCATATCCAATGAAGAACGACCAGGAAGATTTATGGACCAATTCACATCCATACTAAATCATATAAATAAATTAGGTCTACGTACACCCACATCCGGTAATACGAACCTATACAACCAAATAAACAAAATAAGTGAAGAATCGGACACTTAATCCAAAATCGGACTAGCAATGGACACCAGATTTATAGGAGCATATCCAAAGAAGAACGATCAGGAAGATTTATGGACCAATTCTCACTAATACTAAATAACTAACTAAATTAGCTCTAGATCTACCCTCATCCGGTAATATGAGCCTATCGAAACTAAATAGTAAAAATAAAGGATGAACTTATAAGTTCTATGACTCCATGGTAAATACAAAATATGACGGGAACGAGCTCCCAATCTTTCATAAGACTGTATATTCATGTGAACATACATAGGATTATCCAGGAGATATTCCTGAATCTAAGCAACAATTAATGCCTAAGGAAAGAAGAGGGAATCTACTAAAAAGAAAATCAATAATTTGTCCCAGTGGGTTAATCACTAACATTACGACTCTACGTCTATGGAAAGTCAAGCATCAATATACTATGAACTAAGAGACATAAAATAAGCAAACTAGACTTCCCTATTATCGTGTGAAAATGTGCCTGGAATATTTGGAACAATTGCACAAGAATGGTTAGGAAGTGTTGTACACCATTTCCCAACCAGAAATATTATCATGGATAAACATCTGCCTACTCTGACAAGAAAGACATGGATTACGAAATCGGATAGCAGTGATCAGTTGCTGAACTTCGAACCCACGTATTCACCAACTTTGAGCATTAACAGACTAGTTCATAAGAAGAAATATGAAGGACTCAAGAATTCATTTATAAATCAAAATTCCAAATTCATTCCAGAATCATCCTGTGGAGGAAGTAAGAATCCGAATTAATATAAAGTATTTAAGGTACCTGTGACAAATATCAATAAAGTAACCCAATAACAAATTAACAACCACAACTTCTTTCCAATATGGCAAATCCAATGACATGATATAAAAACAATAAAAAAAAAATAATAGGTATGTAATCAAATATCCAAGATATAACACATAATCTAAGATATGGTAGTGTAACATAGCTCCATCTATATTAAGCAAGAATACTTGTATGAGCCCACACATCCAAATATCTTAATATATAATAATCAACAGCCCTTTTATTCTGAGAGGTTGAGTACAAAACTAAGAGTACAAGTGGAGGTTATTAACTTGGTAATACTACTGGCTGGATTAGTATTTGAGAATATTTGTCGATAATGACTCAAATGCAATCTATAATACAAAAAAAATAATAATAAACTCATACAAGCGGTATTACACAAGAATTCGGTACCTAATAACTAATACGTGAGAAATCATCAAGCCATGCCGAAGGATAAAAATTGCTATGGTCAGGCATTATCTGGTGATTAACAATTTAAACTAAAATACTATACCATAATAAAACTAATTAAAGGCAAACACAGGAAGATATTAGCTTAAACAACCCTGTTAAGCTAATCTTCTTCCGATGAAGTTGAAGAATCCACATCGTCCATGGTGTTGTCAGGCAGTAAATCCTTTACATGAAATTGACCAATTCGCTTATTAGTCGAATTGTCCTTTAATTCATAAATCAAAGGAGATATTACCCTTGAGACAGTACATGGGACATATTTCTGGCAAAACTTTGCAGAAATGGCATCACCCTTATTGGATTTGACAAAATTGCGCTTTAAGACTCGATCACCAACAAAGAATCGCAGATCTCGTTTCCTCAAATTATAGTGCTGCTGGTTCCTTAGGTAAGAAGTTTTTAACTTCTTCCTAATGTCTGCGAAAATATGAGGTAACGTCTGGAGATCATCTAAGCGATGAAGTTTCTCAGATATTTGAGGAAGATTTTCGGAATTGTCTGAAATTACACCAAAATAATCACCTGATAAAGCCACATTCCTACCAAAATTCAAATATGCTGGAGAGCACTGGGTAACTTCATGGACAGAAGTCCTTATGGCTTGAGCTATGGAATGAATATATTGATCCCAAGCTCTGTGATCAGGGTAAGTATAGGACCTTAGAGCTGTGACAATACTGCGATTTACTCTCTCAGTATGATTTGCTTGTGGATGGTAGGCAGCATTATAAAAGGTCTTTTGAACCTTATATTTAGCTAGAAGATCTTTAAAGGCCTTCGATACAAACTGAGGACCGTTGTCACATGACACAATTTGAGGAACACCATACACCAAAAAGACTTGTTCCTCCAAATATTTTAAAATTGCTGGAGTTGTGGCCTGGCGAAGGGGACAAACTAAAGGAAATTTAGTGAAATAATCCACAACTACCAGGCAATAGGTATTACCCTTGTAACTCCGAGGATAAGGTCCAATGAGATCCATTGAGATCATCTGCCAAGGAAAATTTATGTTCCTGAAGGAACCCATAAGTCCAGCCTGTGGTAGGTTACTTGGTTTACAAGTAGCACAAACCATGCATTTAGAAATGTACCTTTTTATAGACTTCCGCATACCAGGCCAATAATATAATTCGGCAATACGGTGATAAGTCTTATAAAAACCAAAATGACCCGCCGTAACTTCATCATGAAACATATGCAGAATATTTTCCCTATTTGGCGTAGGTACAACTATTTTCCACTCCGACATATTGGATAAGGACTCTATCGGACTTAAGATGTGTTTGTACAGAATATTATTCTCTACCTTAAAATCAGGATATTTTTGTGGGTCTTGAGTGACCCTATCAATCATATTCTGATACCACATATCAGGACTTAAAGAGGACAGATCTAGGACATTAATATCATGGACACGTGAAAGAGCATCTGCGACCACTACCCCGTTTGCCTTTCTATGGACAATCTTATATGAATAGGCAGCCAGTTTGCATATCCATCGAGAAAGCCTCTGTGAAGGGTTTTTCATACTATGAAGCCATACTAAGGAACTATGATCAGTAATTATAGTGAAATTACGACCTTCCAGATAATAACGAAAAGCTTCTAACCCATGGATGATAGCTAAGAGTTCTTTCTCCGTAGTTGAATAGTTTTTCTGGGCCTTGTTCAACTTCTTACTAGTGTACGCTATGGGGTGTTCGGAGCCATCTTTCAACTGAAATAATACGCCTCCAGAAGCTGTATTAGAGCAATCTGTCATTAGATAAAAATGCTCATCAAAATTAGGTGACATCATAACCGGAGCGCTCGTTAAAGCATCTTTAACGCGCCTAAAAGCTTCGTCAGCCTCAGGAGTCCAAGTAATGGTCTGTCCCTTTTTCCTGTTCTTCAAAAGATCAGTAAGAGGTGACAACAAAGTAGAGTAGGACGGTACAAATCGCCGATAATAGCCACACATTCCCAATATCCTACGGACTTGGGTGGTGGTCTTTGGTATAGGAAAATTTTTGATAGCAACTATTTTCTCAGGATCAGTCCTCAGCCCCTGGTTATCCACAACATAACCCAAGAACTTAAGACTAGGGCGACAAAACTGACATTTATCCAGATTGACCGTTAGATTAGCTTCCTTAAGACGTAAAAATAACTTATCTAAAATTTCCATATGAAGGGAAAAATCAGGAGTGACAACCAAAATATCGTCTAAATAATAGAAAACATAGGGCTCTAACGGTGGACCAATGACTAAATCCATCAGACGACACATTGTCTGAGGAGCAGAAACAAGACCGAAAGGCATGGTGACAAACTGGAATAATCCTTTACCACTGACAGCAAAAGCAGTATACTTCTTGCTCTCTTCACTCAGTGGGATCTGTAGGAAGGCCTTAGACAAATCAATAGAAGAGATGTATTTGGCATTCTGAAGTTTGCTCAAAATCACATCTATTCTGGGGATAGGATAAGCATCCCTGTTAGTTGTGATACTGTTTAGTTTTCGACCGTCAAAGCAGATCCTGAAGGATCCATCCTTCTTCTTCGTTAACCAGAGCGGAGAACAGTAGGACGATGTTGAAGGTTCTATGATATTTAAAGCAAGCATCGAATCTACTTCCTTTTCTAAATCTGCCTGCCAGGCTTGAGGTATGGGGTACTGATATAATCTGAAAGGAGTGGGATTTCCCACTTCGATAGTGTGAGAGATTAACGACGTACGACCTAGTTTGTCTTTTGAAGAAAGAGTAGTAAATTTAGAGATCATACTCTCTAATTGCCTTTGTTCAGAGCTTGATAAACTAGCAAAATCGTGAATAGCACTAAGGGTAGATAAATTAAATTCAGATATGGAAAAAGAAAAATCAGAACAACTTAAGGTACTATTGAAAGCATTGAAAAAGTCCATACCTAAAATTATAGAATTCTGCACGGAAGGAATAACATAAAATGTAATTTCCCTACATAAATCTGCCACTGTGATTTTAATTTGGAGTTTGCCCGTAATGGACTGAACTGTACCATCTGCAGTAGATACTTGCAAAGATGAAATGGGCATAATGGGAATACTAGAATTTTTCAATAAATTTAACGAATGTGCCCCTATCAATGAAATATTAGAGCCACTATCTAACAAAGCTAAACACGATTGTCCTAAAATTTGAATAGGAAGATATGGCCTATTATCATTTTGTTTCCTAACTAATAACGAATTAATATCTAGATCTAAAGTATTTGGTTGTCTACAACCGTTATATGGAACTAACCCAGACGTATCATCATCATTAACAAAACTAGAATCTAATATAGATAATGGAACCACATTACTATCACAATTATTATTGTTACGTTGAACACTACCAATCAAAGAAGCGTTTGTAAATGACCATCTGTGATCATTTGAATCAAGCGAATCTAACGTATTATCTATAGAAATAAATTTCTGGTTTAATTTTGTTTTGTGGTGTGTGCTGCTTTCTTGAACGACACCCCTTTCCCTTTTCGTGAAGATGGGTTTGGGTTGCTGGATGTGCTTGGTCCAGCAGTTTCGTTTGACGATGGGGTTTGATTCCCTGATTGGATGTTGGACGGAGAAACGTTCAGGGGACGGACCTCCGACGTGTCGTTTCCCGAACACTTAGAACAGTTTCTTTTAAGGGTGTTCTCTCGGCCACAACCATGGCAGAAAATACGATTTTGAGGAATCCCACAATTGTAAAATGGGTGACCAGGCTGATCACAATTCCAGCAGACAAGAGAACTAACAACCGAAACATTATGTTCATGACCCTTATTTAGCCAAGAACGTTGCCTAAAGGAAGTTGGCTGAGAAGAAGAGTTAGAAGAGGATCGAGATGTGGATGGAGGTTGAGAAGACCAGGATAACGTTTCCTCCAAACGTTTGCATTTTATAGTAAGGTCATCAATGTTCTGAATGTCCATAAGAGCTAATTGTTGATGATAAAAGGGCAATAGACATTTAAGGATGATTTTAATTTTAGCTAAATCTGACAAAGGAGTGTCTAAACGACTACACATACCTAATATAGTATTAATAAACATAGTAACAGATTCCCCAGGTTTCTGCTTATGATTCTTAATTTGATCTAATAAATCATCCTGGAATGAATACGGAAGAAAATCCGACTTCAACTTTTTAATCAGATCAGACCAACAAGAAAAATTACCCCTGTTATTCATAAACCATGTAAAAGCGGTCCCGGTGAACAACTCAGCAGAAGCAGCAAACAAATCCTCTTCCGAAACACCTCTAGATATTCGAAGACATTCAACCCTTTCTAAAAATGACATCACATCAGTGTGCTGTTTTTCACCTGAAAATGAAATACCCCATTTGTGTACTTGAACAGGTTTGGAGTACGTAAAGCTAGGTACATTGACTGAAGCATTAGGAGTAGAGGTAGCAATGGGGTTAACTCTAGAATCAAGTTCACCCTCTAGTGTTAATATTTTAAGAGAAACAGACCTCTTGAACGGTTCCTGTTCTTCAGAAGGACAGTGTAGCAAGTGTACACGGGCAGAAATATGGCCTAGACGAGATGTTAATCGCGCATACTCTGTATCCTTTACAGTTCCCCTAAACTTTTCGATTTTTTTAGACAAGCTGTCCAATGTTTCAGTGATTCCTTTTTGTTGTTCCTCAAAAGGAAGGGATACAGCTGAAATTTGGAGAAAACTTCTATTGCCAGCTTCTTGTTTCAAAGCACCTCTCAAAAGATTGCGTTTTTTATCGACAGTTGTCGACTCCTCTGGCATTATGTCCCGAATCTTTAATTCATAATCCAATTCATCCACCAGAAGATGTTCAGCTTTAAAAGCACACATGATGAGAGCAAAGTTATTGACAAATAGTCCAAAGAACAGAAATATGAAAAATATGAAAATATGAAAGTTTGCACGCAAAATATATATAATATAAACCGAGAAAATATCAGCAACACACCAACAAAATCAAAATAGCCAGCAAAAAAAAAACATATATATATAATGCAGTATATAATCTAATAAATAAGATCAAATAAATATATAAGATCAAATAAATGGATAAATAATCCAATAAATATTGTATACTCAAGTAAACCTACTACCTAAATACTGGAAGTAAATTTTTTTATTTATATGTAACTTACCACCACTCTAGAAAAAATATATATCTATAATAATAATAATAATAATCAACACTTAGTTGTACCTCCAACTATACCACTATTGACTGAAGAAATAAAATTGTTATATGAATTATATTATTAATAGCAATATTAAATATAAGTTCCCAATAAAAATTCAAAATCTAACCCAGAATGTAAGCTGCACAAACATATACTATAATGAGGTCCCAAAATATAAACAAAAATCAAAACAGCGTTTAAGAATACCTGATATGTATCAGAAATTAAAAATAAAATAAATAAGTAACAATATGTGTATAGGATACCAAACGGAAATAACAAAGAGATTTCAGATAAAAGAGAAGAATTGACCTAAATGAATACTGTCTCAGACCAAAAATAAAGCCACCACGTTGGAAAGCCGATGTAACAACTAGCTGATGATTTTCTGTTGGAGTGAATGAAAAGGGAGTGGTAAACTCCAACAGAAGTAGTAAAAAGAAGAAGATCTACTTAATGTAGCCAAAGGACAAAAATGTGTGGCTTCTCCGTTGAAGAAGCTGGAGTAACTAAAATACAACTTTGTAGTAGTATTTGTATGGAAGGATGCCAAGACAAAGAATATCGAATTGATACAGGACTAGAGATGAGAAATCATTAATAGATAGATATAACTTGAACGGCTAGCTAAATATGTATGAGAAGGGCCACTTGACACTCAAGGAAGGATTCGGCCAATTTGCACGGCTATTTTTGGCCAGACAATAGATTAAAGGAAGTGACAATGATGGCTCGAAAAGAAGATATGAAGATAATGTTCAGAAAATAGATAGAGTAAATATAATAATATACTGAAAATAGAATGAATTTTTGGGCGCCAGAAGAAGGATAACTAGGTTAACGCTCTTCCAGGTATTCTACGCTGCTATAGAGTATGTTAAATTTGTAGTACAAGTATGTGAAAAGTTATTAAAGATTATTAAATTATAAAATATACTACTAAAAATAAAGGATTAATAAGAAAAAAAAAATCACAATAAATGTATATTTATTGAATGTAACTACTAGATCTTTTTAACAATCTCTGAGTTAGGACAAGTAACTAGTGTGTAACTCTAACATGACAGGAAAAAGTGATACTAGTGAAAGTCAATTACAAAATCATCATACAACTATGATCTAAGAATACTCTTTATAAGGTTAGAAAAACTGACTACGGGTACCTCTAATACAGGAAGTACAACTTACAACTAGGTTAGTAGAACCCTCACCAAATAATAATTGTACGTTTATAATACGTACACCTTAATTAAATACTACCTGATACTATATATAACATATAAATACCTCACTGTGAGTGGGACAGGCACAAGCCTTATTGAATAAATAAACCTACGAGTGGATACACAGATCCTTTTCCTAACTCGTGGTTTATAATAGTAATAATAACAAGTGAAACCAAAAACTAATCTGAGGGATTAGAATCCAGAAGTTCATATGAATTTAATAAATTAAAGTTAAAGTTAAATAAAGTTAATAAGTTAAAGTTAAGTAAAGTTAATAAGTTCAAGTTAAATAAAGTTAATAATTACAATTTTGACTAATATGTGAAGTTAATTTTTAAAAATTTAATTAAACATATACTAAAATAATGGAATGAGTTTAAATAATTATACAAAAGTGGAACACAGCCTAAAAATAATCAAGATAAGAGTACCGACTACTATTATCAGGGAAAATATCTGAGCTCAGAAATTTATACCTTTATAGATTGCAGAGTGTTGGGGAACGCTATCAATTAAATATTATGTTGTAAAGAAAAAAAAACCTATAAAAAATATAAAGCAGGAAAAATGTGTGTGCAATTGAACTATAAAAAAAAATGTACTAAATATCACAAAACCAGTCTGTCTTTAATAAGAGCACAGTAAATGTTCCCAAACAAACCACTCTTTCCTAATCTTGAAGTTGATGTAATGAGCACCCAAGGGTGCTAACTCTCGCTAGCAGCTGTCCTGCTGGAGGTACAGGAGAGGAAGACTGGTAGAAAGCAGCTGAAGGTACTCAAAACTGTTGGAAAGCAGCTGGAGGTACTCAAAAAAAGAAAATGTGGAAATAATCCAGGCTGGTCGCCTATTGATTGTTTCTCTCTGTGTGGTCTGGCCTTGGTGTTGTTGTAGGGTGGCTTTAAGATTTCATGGTAGGTGCTAAAAAAAACACAGTGTGGTGTTACTACCAATCTACCAATGTCAAAAAAAAGAAGCAAGAGATACGAGGAGGTGTTTTTATTCCTATGGGAATAAGAAGAAATAGGTCATTAAGTCCAAAAACTTGAATGACTAGACAGCTTGACCTTTTATCAGGTTGCTATCAGATGACCTTGGTCAAATAACACAAGTAATTTCCAATTGAAATACAAAATATAATTACTGTGAAAGAATATTTTATTATAATATATACACCGGTATATAGATATATTATACAAGGATGAAATATAGTAAGACTAAGCGATGGATACTTATTTGATCATCGTTCAAAAGATAGGAGTTCTGTAGACTTGAAAGGAATATAAAAAATGGAGTTTAAATTAGCTCTATTTTCCAACTGGAAGCACAAATTAACAACGAATATTGAATTATCTCTAGATGAGTTTGATCCATGAAAATAAAACATAAAAACCATGAAAATAGACTATGTGAAACTTAGTTAGCAAATGTCAAGGACTTCCAAAATGGCTGAATAAAATACTTAATAAAATGTGTATTTACCGGGGTAGAACTCATTGGATATAGTATGCTCTAAAATTCTTCAAATCCACTGCTGCTGGATAACTTCACTATACTTTTATTGTAATATTTAATCAATTTGGAACTGAGAATTAGAGGTGAATAATTGAGTCTAATGACCCCGCACACTACGATTCAGACCGAACACTCGAGAAACAATGGCAATCCAAGGCTCACGTTCACAGCTGAATCCTTCGTACCCCTCTACTAAGCATTGGCTGTCAAAGTGGGGAAACCAATGTTGCCACGTTTTAAATGTGACGTCATCAAGCATTTAAAAATTCTGAGATGGGTTTAAGTTCTATTTGAATAAACATTGAAAGAAAATAATTCTGAAAATAATTAAATAATATTTTGGATAGTTAAATAATATCTTCCCATCAATAATCGATTCTATAAGGGGCGGAACGTCACAGGACGTGGAAGTTAGGCATCGGACAACGTCGAAAGACGTTCTAAAACCGATACATACATACATAGTATTGCCAATTCAGCCAATATTTCAATAATTCAGTAGTAGTTGAGACACGATCGAAGCAACATCGAATCTCTTTAATAACCGAATCAACGTATTAATATTTGATATTTGTTGTGATTTCTTTTTACTAGTTTAAAAAGTGAGTTGCAATTAGTGTTTTGGAACAGGTATATTATAATTTTTAATTGCTTGCTAATTACAAGAATTCATAAAGTAAGGTAACACATTCCAGTCTGTTTTTTGTTTCATGTTGTTTTTTAAAGTATTTGGAGGAACATAAGCGTATCGTTAGCTGTATTTTCGGAAATATGCCGTCAAATTTAATATGTTCTTGCTGCAGCAAATCATACAAACCAAATTTAATGTTAAAATGCTCGGTGTGTACTAAAGTATTTAGACATACTTGTGTTAACATTAGTGCAAATGAGCTTGAACTGATTAATGATGAAGAGAAGGGATGTGACTGGTCTTGCATAAATTGTAGACAAATTGGTAATCAGATTAAGGACTTAAAATCATTAATTCTCTCACTTCAGGCTGAAATACAAGCCCTAAAAAATGATAACCAGATTTTGAAATCTTCTTCGAACCCACTAGAAATGGAAGAAATAATACAAGAAATCAACGAACGAAATAAAAGAAAACGAAATGTTATTTTCTTTGGTGTGCCGGAACAGGATCAACAACTATCTGAGGATCATCGTAAGATTAGCGATAAGTCTGAAGTTCAAAAAATAATCTCAAGCGTAAGTCCTAATGTGAATACTGCCAACATTAAGCTCTTCAGACTTGGGCAAGTTAACCAAGGGCGAATTCGACCAATTAAGGTCATATTAGATGATGAAAATGATGTATTTGCTTTAATACGGCAAGCTAAATTTCTAAGAAATGGGAACTACAAAAATGTGTCAATGTCATTTGATCGAACTAGAAATCAAATTAATTATTACAACAATGTAAAGGTTGAACTAAACAACATGAATGCGAGTGGAAATGGATCTTTCAAAATCAAGTATATGAATGGTATACCCAAGGTAGTGCCTTTAAACCAATAGAGCCCGACAGTGTTGTAGGATGTGAACTTATATGTTATTACCAAAATGTACGTGGTCTTAACTCTAAAGTTTCAGAGTTTTATACTAGTGTAAGTGAGGGTGAATATGACATTATTGCTTTAAGTGAGACCTGGTTGAACAAGGATGTGTCCAGTCTAGAGTTGTTTCCTGATCAATACGATGTGTACAGAAAGGATCGAAAATTTGATGTTGTAGATAAAACCACTGGGGGAGGCGTCTTATTAGCGCTGAAGACGGAGATTAAATCGTCTGTTATCGATGTATCCACATACGATCTACAGTTTCCCCTAATCGATATGTTAGCTGTAAAATGTTGTGTTGGTTATAGAAAATTTTATGTTTTAGTTCTTTATATTATTGATAAGTTAAGTTCTGAAGACTTCGAATACTTTTTTGAATGTTTAGAACAACTGAATATATTTAATGAAACCATTGTTATATTAGGTGACTTCAATGTACCCAAGTTTGTAGATCAAAGCAGATTAGATAAAAAAACATCAACTGTATTAAATTTTTAAGTTTATTTAACTTAGTTCAATACAATGATGTGCCTAATAACTTAGGTCGTTTGTTGGATTTAGTAATGTCATCAGAGAAATGTGATATTATTCATGATAATTCTTCACTGGTTAAAGAAGATGGTCATCATCCTGCACTTATGATAAAGATTAATAATTTGGGAAAAAAGGAAATTAGGTTTTTACCAAATTCTAATTCGAAAATGTATAATTTTCGGAAAGCAAATTTCACTTCTCTGTATTCTGAACTATTACAAACTAATTGGGACTTTTTAGATAATTACGATGATGTAAATATAGCATTAAAGCAATTTTATAATATATTGTATACAATAGTTGATAGATATGTTCCGGTATACAAAAATTATAAACATAAGTATCCAAATTGGTATCACTCAGATATTATTAAAAATATTAAACTCAAAGCCAAAAACCGTCAAAAGTATAGAAAAACAGGAAACGAAATATATCACATAGAATTTAAAAGATTGCGCAAAGTTATTAAACAGCAAATTAAAACTGCATATAACAATTACATTGAAAACATTCAAGACAGTATTACCATTGAAACAAAATCATTTTGGTCTTATGTACATACTAAAAATAAGTCATCGCGAATTCCAGGTGAAATGTGCTATGAGGGAAATACTTTTGATAATCCCCAGGATATTGTCAACGCTTTTAAAACATTTTTTGAAAAAGTATATGTATCTACTGACAATAATGAACCAGAGGACATCAGCGTTCAGGGTTTTAATTTACCAACCATTAATTTTTTGAAATTTGAAGAAAATGAAATTCTGGAAGCTTTTAAAAGATTAAAAAATAAAATGACGACTGGTCCAGATAAGATTCCAGCATTTCTAGTTAAAGATTGTACACGAATATTTGTCAAACCGCTTCAAAAACTGTTTAACTTGTCTTTGGAAACTGGAAAATATCCTGAAATATGGAAAGAGTCAAAAGTATGTCCTATATTTAAAACTGGAGTTAAATCTGATATATCTAATTACAGACCTGTCTCTCTGTTGTGTAACTTCTCAAAGATTTTCGAGATTGTTCTGTATAATCGTATATATCCGTGTGTTCGCGGCTATATTGCACCTTTTCAACACGGATTCATAGATAAACGATCTACCGTCACAAACCTGGTAGTGATGACACAATTTATTTCTGAAGTATTAGATGAACAAGGACAAATTGATGTCGTATATACAGATTTCTCGAAGGCATTTGATAAGGTGGTTCATCCGTATTTATTATCCAAGTTATCAAATTTAGGATTCTCTGTTAATTTAATTAAATTCTTTGGTAGTTATTTAATAGGAAGGAGACAGTATGTATTCTATAATGGCTTTAAGTCAGATTTAATTCTGTCTAAGTCTGGTGTTCCGCAAGGCTCCAATCTAGGACCGTTATTATTTTTACTTTATATTAATGATTTGTTTCAAGAAATTAACTGTAAAAAATTGTGTTTTGCGGACGACTTGAAAATTTTCTGTAAGATCGACACTATTGGCGATTGTTTAGAACTTCAGCGTAACTTAACTGCTATTGATACATGGTGTACTAATAACAAACTACTATTAAATTCTGCAAAATGTAAAGTAGTGAGTTTTTGCAGGAAATTGACGACAATTAACTTTAACTATATAATTCAGAACTCTGTTTTGGAAAAATGTAATAGCCTCAAAGACTTAGGTGTCATTTTTGACTGCAAGTTAACTTTCAATTTGCATATTGAACAAAAAGTTTCTGAAGCTATGAGAATGTACGGTTTCATTATTAGGAATTGCAAAAACTTCACCAACATAACACCAATAAAATTATTATACTATTCTCTAGTACGTCCAAAATTAGAATATTGCAGTTTAGTTTGGTATCCTATATATAATTGTTATACAAAAGATATTGAAAAAGTACAGAGAAAACTTATAAAATATCTGATATCTAAAATTGATGGAATCTATCCTAACCGTGGATGTGATAATAATACATTATGTTGTAGAGTTGACATGGTTAGTTTAGAATTAAGGAGAGAAATTAGTTCATTAACATTTTTGTATAAATTATTACATAACAGTATTGACTGTAGTGATTTATTAGCACAAATTAATTTCAACGCTCCTCGAGTTAGATCTAGATCAAACGTTTTATTTAAGTGTCCAAGAGCAAGAACAAATATATTAGTTAAATCGCCTCTTTTTGTCATGTGTAAGAATTATAATAGTATTTGCAATCATTGTGATATTTTTTCGTGCTCACTTAATGATTTGTTAAAAATGGCTTCTCTTTACTTAGATTAGGTCTCTACTATTACTTTGTAGATGTTATACTAATGAATTATGTGATTTTTTTTTGTATTTGTCCTATAAATGGGAAACTGTTGGGCAATAAAGCTATTATTATTATTATAATATATAGTATAGTCGTTGACTGATAAATGTATAGTTTGTTCCTTTTGACTGAGTCGTATGCCTGTTTGAAGTTTACAAACATGTTGTGAACATCAATATCGTGTTCCCATGATTTGCTCAAGATCTGTTTAACTGTAAATATTTGATCCAGTGTCGATCTTCCCCGTCGGAAGCGCGTCTGATACTCTCCAATAATATTTTCTGCTAGTGGTCGGAGCCACTGGTTTATAATATACGTGAGGACTTTATATGCTGTACATAGTAGAGATATTCCACGGTTGTTTTTGCACTGTAGTTTGTCTCCTTTTTTATAGATCGGGCATACTCTACTTTTCTTCCAGTCGTCGGGTATTTTCTTTACTTGCTATATTATGTCTTTGATGAGCGCGTGGATGTGATTTGCTAGGTGGTCGCCACCTACCTTATACAGTGGAACCTCGATAAGTCGGCCCCCGATAACCCGGAGATCCGGCTAACCCGGACCGATTTTCATCGGACAAACATTTCAACAATAAAAATGTATGTATTATGTTAAAACATTTTATCTGTAGCCGCTTCTGGAATGTCTTAAAAATATCGAATTTCATTGATAAAACTTCCCTTCAATCATAATATAATATTTGAGAGATAATGGGTATCTATGTAATTTGAACTATATGATAGTAAAAATGACTCATGCACACGGCGGCGGCAGAGCGACATTCATTACCGCAAACAACAGGCACCTGTTATTCCTTTATTTATTTTCAACTGTCTTTTAAAAAATTATTTTTTAAACAATGGTCTTTTAAACAATGAAAGAGTCACTGTTCTTAAATTACATAAGCAGACCAGACGAAATTATTGACACAACCAAACTGACTGAGTTTTTTTTACCTAGAAATTAATAATACTCTATATTGTCTATACTAAACTCTATACAACCATAGGTAACTGTGCATATATATTTCATATTATTTTGCTTATAAGGGACTTTATCTATAAGTATACCGTATTTTATTAATTTTTACCATGCTCTCCGGCTAACCCGGATTTTCGATAACCTGGATTGGCCGCGGTCCCGATTAATCCGAGTTATCGAGGTTCCACTGTAGTTTGTATTTTTAGGGATACCTAAAAAGTGGAGAGTAACCATTATTTTGGTATGTTTCCTGTTTTGTTCACTGTGTTAAACAGGTCTACTATATGTTGAACCGGGTTGACATCTTATCGTAATAACAAAAAAAAAACAAAAAAAATACAGAAAAGAACGCAATTATTTTAAATATTAACATTAATATTTTATTTGCAAAATGTATACCCTATGGGTTCTTGATAACCATTAAGTATAATATAGGTATAGTAATTATTAACATAGTAGGTACATTAGATGTAATGAGTAGGTAGAATGAGAATAAACAAATTGTAATATTATTATAATAACCATGTTTCACGAATTGACAAATTCTTCAATATATTTACTTTTGATTTAGGCTGACTGAATGACTATAAGTCTAAGCAAAAAAGTCTACGATAATGTCTAAGGTTTCGTCATCAATGAATTTTAAGCTTTTTAATGGGATTTGGTCTGGACCCACTGCTTTATACCATTTTTGCTGTTCCTTAACGCTGATTTAATGGTCTAAGGAGCTAGCAATGTTTTCGAGAAATCATTTTAAGACGGCTGATTCTTTCATGTTTCCTATGCTTCCTCGAACACAGTACCGGCCATATGGCTGCTGATACAGGTTGCGTTCATTACTGCGCAGCCCACCTGTACAGGTAAACACAAAATCAGGGTGATTGATTAGTTTGAAAAAGCTTAGTAGATCCGCTATAGTAATAGATAGCAATAACAGTTAATAACAAAAATTGTAGCCAACTTTGGGCTTCACATTACAGAATTAGTTAGAATCTTACAGGGTGTTTGTACAAGAATTCATCTGTACTTATTAGATATCTTTTAAAACACCCTTTAATTATCTACGTTAATTTCTTTCAATTATTTAAATGTTATCATAAACAAATATCTTTCGTTACATAAATATTATTGACCTAGATTGTGAGGAGTAGTTATACATACAGTCACGGTCGGTGTTTACTATAAACACCTTTCAGGATCGCCGCTGACTCGGCACTTTCAAATATACTTATACAATCAAAACATAGTAAGGGAATCCACATTCCACATTCGTCATTATACTTTCTTAGACGTAAGATTATTCATATTCAAATAGTATCATCTCCACTCCGCGAGACGACGTCGCGTAGCTTGCTACCAGCTTATACTCATGCAAGTATAATAAAACAACTTAAGCAGTGATACGACTATTAATCATTCCACCCCTCGGATAAGGGTTAACCACCCTTACCGGGAGAAGATGGTCCTAGTAACCCTGGACTATTATATGGCGATCCTGCCAGGATTGGATCATTTCGATTTAAACCAAGCGTTGGCACAGCTTGATAAGCTGGCGGTAGAGAATGCAGTACGTAAAGTAAAGATATACGTAAATGATATTATTTTTAAATTGTACACAATTGATGAATTTATTAAAGAAGGAAATAAAAAATTGAAGAATATAGAAATATACATATGTGAAGTACCAGAAACAATAAAAGATGACAAAGAAAAACACAGATTAATAGAAGAATACCATAATCACCCGATGTTCGGAGGACACGTAGGGAATAATAGACTAATAAAGAAGCTAAAGGCAAGATTCCGATGGAAAAATTTGGAAAAAGACGTAAGAAAATACGTTAAACAATGCCACAAATGTCAAATTAACAAACCGAAAAGAACACATGTGGAAGAGTTCGTGATATCGGACACATCTTCCAAACCATGGGACATAGTATACATAGATACAATAGGTCCATTCACTAGAAGTAATGAAGGTAATAGATACTGTATCATAATGTTGTGTGAACTGACAAAATACGCGGTCAGCATACCAGTGTGCAATAAAGAAGCAGAGACAATAGCACAAGGAATCTTTGATCATTTCATACCAACATACGGACTCATGAAGCAAATAAGAACAGACCAAGGCAAAGAGTATAAGAGCGAAGTAATGCAGGAATTAACAAAGCTATTAAAAATAGAGCACAACTTCTCAACGGCATACCACCCACAGTCCATTGGAAGTTGCGAAAAACTACACAGAACGTTGAACGAGTATGTAAGAGCATTCATAGACGAAGACAGAAAAAATTGGGATGTGTGTTGCAGAATGTTCACATACTGCTAAAATACAACCCCTAACGCGTATCATGGATACACACCGTTCGAACTGTTATATGGCAGGAAGGTTAACCTACCGGAAGACCTTACACAGGAGATTCAACCATGTTACAATATAGATGCCTACTACAATGAGTTACGATACAAACTACAAAGCGCACACGAGAGAGCTAGAACCTTCTTATTAAAAAACAAAAAAGAGCGGCAAGAAAAGAATAAGCTCAAAGCAACACCTCAACACTTTAAAATAGGAGACCTGGTCCTGGTAAAAAGGGAAGAGAATGGTAAGTTTGAGTCTTAGTCTTTATGTCATAGTCTTTATGTAGGCCCCTTCACAATAACAGAAGTAAATAACGTTAATTGTAAAATCAGAATAGAAAACAATAAAATCAAGGAAATACATAAGAATAGATTATATGCTTACAATCCGAAAACACAGTGAGTGACAAGTGTAATGAAACAATGTTGTTAAACGAACATTTTTATTTTTTTTTATGTATTTACGTAGTTTTAGGAAAGTTTTTATATAAAATAAAATTTTTTTGTATTGATTACAACACAGTATTGGTTGGTAGCACTACTTGCAAAATTTTCTTCCCCGTAGTCAGAAAATTCTTAGGAGGGAAAGGTGTACAAGAATTCATCTGTACTTATTAGATATCTTTTAAAACACCCTTTAATTATCTACGTTAATTTCTTTCAATTATTTAAATGTTATCATAAACAAATATCTTTCGTTACATAAATATTATTGACCTAGATTGTGAGGAGTAGTTATACATACAGTCACGGTCGGTGTTTACTATAAACACCTTTCAGGGTCGCCGCTGACTCGGCACTTTCAAATATACTTATACAATCAAAACATAGTAAGGGAATCCACATTCCACATTCCACATTCGTCATTATACTTTCTTAGACGTAAGATTATTCATATTCAAATAGTATCATCTCCACTCCGCGAGACGACGTCGCGTAGCTTGCTACCAGCTTATACTCATGCAAGTATAATAAAACAACTTAAGCAGTGATACGACTATTAATCATTCCACCCCTCGGATAAGGGTTAACCACCCTTACCGGGAGAAGATGGTCCTAGTAACCCTGGACTATTATATATTCCAGGGTGTTCGATAACATAGTGGCAGACCAAACTTTTTTTTTTAATAGAACACCCCAAATTTTATTTTATATTCGAAATCTTCTTAACTTTCCCATCACAAAAATATAAAAGTTTGCTACGTTGTACAGGGTATTTACAAAGTTATAACCAATAATCAGTGAAAATAGCAATTTAGTAAGTTCAGCTCCCTGTATAAATAAAAATAAGCACAACAGCAGTGCTTTATTGGTGCCATATTTTTTGGTGATTGTCAAAATTTATAAAAATGCTTGATAATGCTAATTTTCTTTATATCGAATACAGGGTGAGTCAAAACGCGAGTACATTATTTTTACAGTAATTTTAAATAGAACACCCTAATTAATAACTTGCTCTGAAAAATGAAAATATCTCGAAAACTGAAAAATTTCGGCATAGAGAATATTTTACAAAAATTAAAGTCGGGTAATGATATTTTTCGATAGTAATATAAAATACAGAGTGTTCCATTTAAAATTTCTGAGAAAAGAATGTACTTGCGTTTTGAATCACCCTGTATTCGATATAAGGAAAATTAGCAATATCAACAATCCTTAAAAATTTTCACAATCAACAAAAAATATGGCACCAATAAACCATCGCTGTTGTGCTTTTGTTTATTTATACAGGGAGCTAAACTTGTTACGATTTTCATAAAAAATTGGTTATAACTTTGTAAAAGCCCTATATAACATAACAAACCTTTACATTTTTGTGATGGGGAGGTTAAGAGGATTTCGAATATAAAATAAAATATAGGGTGTTTCATTTAAAAAAAACATAAGTTTGGTCTGCCACTATGTTATCTAACACCCTGCAACAATCTAACTAATTTCGTAATGTGAAGCTGAAAGTTGGCCACAATTTTTATTATTAAGTTTATTGCTATCTATTACTATAGAAGATCTACTGAGCTTTATCACACTCATCAATCACCCTGTATATTGAATTTAAATTATTTTAGGACGAAAAATTTTTTTGTCATTACTTTTCAAACCACAGAAATGTCTGGCAATTACAGTTCATATTTCTAATAATGTTTAAAAAGTAATGACAAAAGATTTTTTCGTCTTACAATAATTTTAAATTCGATATGGTTACCTGTACAAGTGTGCTGCGCAGTAATGAACGCAACCTGTATCAGTAGCCAGATGGCCGGTACGGTGTTCGAGGAAGCATATGGAACAATATATGAAAGAATCACCCGTCTTAAAATAATTTTTTTTCCGACGTTGGTCCATAATTTCCTCTCTTAATATATTTAAGACCAAATCATCTTCTACTTCGCCTTCCATCCCTCTTCTATTGTCTTTGAACAATTCATTTATATATTCTGTCCATCTCTTTAATTTTTCGTTAGTACTTAACACAGGTTTCCCATTTGTATCTTTTAGTATTGCAGGTTTTCTTTTTCTGTTGTTCTGAGTTAATTTTTTAATAATTATTTTATGTGTGTTTTGCCTGCTTAATTTTGAATTTTATTTGTTTATCCACATTTTTGTACATCTAATTATCTTTGTTTTTATGTTGACGCCTTTCTTCCATTAATCTAAGATTTCCTCCTTATGCATTGTTTCTTTTTGCATCTGGTTGGTGTCAGAATTTCTTTTTGACTTTTATCTATTTCTGTCTTTATTAGTAATCATTTTGTCCCCGTTTCAGCACTTTGCAGAACGTGTTCTTTAACATTCATTAATCGGTTATTGATTTCATCTATCAGTCGTTGTTTTATGCGAGGGTTTCTTAGTTTACTTGTATCGATTTTTACATCTGTTGTTATTCGCTTTATTATTTTCATTTTTAGCCTAAGTTTGATCAGTACTGGGTTGTGATCTGATCCTATGTCGGCACTTGGATAGGTTTTTGCAGATATATTTGCGCTCTTGTATCTTTGTCTAATTAATACATAATCTAATTGGTTTCTTACAATTTTCCCTTCTTGATCTACTGGTGACTTCTAAGTATATAGTATTCTCTTTGGTATTTTAAACAATGTATTAGTTATGACAACATTAATGTTTTGGCAACATTCGATAAGCCTGTCACCTCTTAGGTTTCTATTGCCCAGACCATATCCTCCTGCAGCAAATTCTCCTACTTTTTTGTCCCCAACCTTTGCGTTAAACATATAAACTACCCAGATATAGTCCAATTTATTTCGCATTTATCGAGGGCACACTTCTGTGAGTACATAATTCCTAAGGGTTGGGAGAACCCATTTAGTTACAGCTCGAGATGAACACAGCTCCAATTTACACAATTAACACGTAAATGTAAAAAAACATAAATACAAAAAAAAAAAACAAAAAAACTGAATAAAGTTCCAAGATTCAGGCACTTCAATAATATTAGATTACATTAAAAGGACTTTAAATTTGACTCTTAGTAGCATTGTTACACTTAATAAAAAGATATGCAGTAATAAATGAAAGTTAATTTTTACCAGTCGAAACATTAGTTTCAGCCTCAAAGCAGAAAGAAGAAATTATTGTAAACTATTGTAAATTATTGTAAATTATTGACAAATCAATATATATATGACAGTATATTGGCCTTTAAAATCAAATTGAAATGTGAATGATATCTGAGTGCGCTATCTAATTTAGGCGGTAATTTTAAATTAAATGTGAGAATACCTCAGTACTCAGGTTTAATAATCAAACCAAATTCAGAAGTACTTGAGGGTTAAATAAAACCCACAAACTTTAAAAGTAATCGCAGCTTACATGAAGTCTCAAACTTTGACAGTACTCGAAGGTTAATCAACCCACAAACTTCCATGAAATGATTCAGTTACATTAGGTCGAGTTAGGACACCTTCACTCTTTAATTAAAAAAGAGACTCAGTTAGGACATTAAGCCAACTAACGATTTAACAAAGAATCATTTAATTCATATATTATAGCAGTCGTCGACCAAGAGTTCCTCCGCTACAACCTACACACGTGTTGCACATTTTCCAGTGGGCTCAAGAACACATAAATTTCCCTCAACAGTTTTGGAATTTTCTTTTTTCAGACGAGACCAGAATCTGTTTAACTGATAGCCGGTGAATTTGTGCCTGGCGAAAACCTAAAAGAGCTGCATCACTAGCACATGCTTGTCCCATCATACTTCCTTTCGCTGGTGGCAATGTTATATTTTGGGCGGGTCTTACGGCAGATGAACGCACGGAATTGGTCGTTGTTTATGGGACTCTAACAGGACAAAGGTTCATCACACGGATTTTAGAACCTCATGTGAGATTACTACGAGGAGCTGTGGATGAAAATTTTGTATTAGTGACTATCTTCTTCTTCTTCTTCTTACTCCTTCTTGTACGTAGGCTTTAAAGCCTGTTTCTTCTTCAATATTAGCCTCCTAAATTGTTTAAGTTATCGCACCATCTTTTTCTTGGTCTGCCAATATTTCTTCGTCCATTTGGTGACTTATGTCGTGCTATTCGTACTATCCTATCCTCTGCCATTCTACTAATGAGTTCGTTCCACTCCTGTTTCCGTCCTGTCATCTATCCATTTATGTCTTCTACATTGCATGATCTTATCATCTCTGTTGTTTCTAGTAGTCGTCCCGTTTTAGATGTGTCAGGTCTTGTCTCCACCGTGTATCTCATGATAGATCTAATTGCTGCTTTATAGATTCTTGATTTGGTGTCTTGTGTTAGGTGTTTTTTCTTCCAGATTGTGTCATTAAGAGATCCTGTGACTATCTTGAGATAGATATTTGCCAATTGGAGTGGCCTGCGATGTCTCCAGACATGAACCCCATTGAACATGCATGAGCTGTGCTTTCCAGAGCTGTTCATGCCAGTAAAAATCGTCCCAGAACCCATCATGGACTTGAAATTGCTTTTCGAAAAAAAAAAGGGAGAATCTGCCACAGGACATGATTTATCGACTTGTGAGCAGTATTAAAGCTCGATTTCAGGCTTACATCGATGCTTGTGGTGGAAATACACGATATTAAAATAGTTTATACATTTTAATTAGAAAGAAATTTTTTAGTCTTTTATTTTTTTTTTATTAAATAAAACAGTGTCTCATTTTAAATAAAAAATAAATGTCTGTCAACGTTATCATATATTTTTTTATAAATGATCTATGACAGTACTTTCTGATATACAGTGAGGACGTTTAGGTTGGAATAAATTCATTTTCTCGAGAATGGGCGATTTTGATGATAAATCCCGAAACAGGTCGATTTTTATTTTACAAACACATCGATTACGTCATCAATTTGGGCGTGATGACGTAATCGATGATTTTTTTAAACGAGAATGGGAGTCGTGTGCTAGCTCATTTGAAAGGCTATTTAATTATCTCTTCAGATATATAAACATAACCATAATTATTTATACAGGTTATCCACAAAAAATTTTTTTGATTTAATTAATTGACACAAAAAGAAGAATGTAAGCAATTTATTTAATTCAAAATACATTTTACTGCTATCAGAAAACAGGCAAAAATGTTTATTTTACAAATAAACGTCGCTTTTCGCTTAAATTCAATATTTAAACTGCTAAGAGACAGGTGGGTGGCATCTTTAACATTTAATTTAAGCAAAAAACAATATTTTTTTGTCAAATAAACATTTCCTTCTGTTTTCTGACAGGACTAAAATGTATTTTGAATTAAATGATTTATATGCATTCTTCCTTTTGTCTCAATTAATTTAATTAAAAAAAATTTGACACCCTATATAAATAATTATGTTAAGGTTTATATTACTGTATAGAAAATTAAATACGCTTTTAAATGAGCTATCACACGACCCCTAATTTCATTTAAAATAATATCCGATTACGTCATCACGCCCAGATGGATGACTTCACTAGTATGATTTATATGCCAAAAAATCATAATTTAAAAATAAAAATCGACCCGTTTCGGAATTTCTCCCCAAAATCGCCCATTCTCGAGAAAATGGATTTTTTCTAACCTAAACGTCCTCACTGTACATGTTACAGTTCAAGTTGATTATCTAGTAGACGAAGCAATTAAGCACTAAAATCGGCCTTACCTCCGAAAAAAAAGGACAAAACGGATCTTAATAATTCTTTTTGCATTCGATTCGTGAATGCGCCAGGAAACTTTGTGACGTGGAGCCATGATATAATATTGAAAAACTGCATACAAAAAATGCATTCTTAAAGTGCATCTGAAACAGACAATAAAAAAAAATTCAGAACTCGTCAATTATCGGCGGAAATGACGTCAATTTTGATGCTCGGGGTTTTTGGGGTCGCTGAAAAGGAATATGATGTCAAAAGTGATCTTCGGAGTACCTGGTGCCCAGGGTACCTACTGTTTACCTCGTTTTGTGACAGTTTTCGGCAAATTCATTAAAAATCAGTAAAAAATCATTACTCAGGGGATTTTGGGGCCGTTAACGACGAATATAACATCGGCTAGGTGCACAGGGTACCTACTGTTTACTTCGGCTTGTGAAGTTTTCGGCAAATTCCTTAAAAATTAATCAAAAATAATTACTCTAGGGTTTTTGAGGCCTCTAAAGACGAATATGACGTCGGAAGTGATTTTCGGAGTACCTGGTGCCCAGGGTACCTACTGTTTACCCCTCTTGTGGAGTTTCTGGCAAAAAATTTATTAAAAAATTAATCAAAAATAATTACTCGGAGTTTTTGGGGTCGCTAATGACGAATATGACATCGGAAGCGATCTCCGGAATACCTGGTGCCTACTTCTTATGGAGTTTTCGCCAAATTCATTAAAAGATTAGCTAAAAATCATTACTCGGGGGTTTTGGGTCGCTGGCGACGAATATGACATCGGATGAGATCTACGGAGTACCTGGTACCCAGGAAACCTACTGTTTACCTCGTTTTCTGGAGTTTTCGACAAATTCATTAAAAAATTAGTCAAAAATCATTAGTCACGAGATAAACAGTAGGCACCAGGTACGCCGGAGATCACTTCCGATGTCATATTCGTCGTCAGAGACCCCTGAGTAATTAATTTTGACTAACTTTTGAATGAATTTTCCAAAAACTCCATAAATCGAGGTAAACGGTAGGCATCTAAACATTCCGTATATGTATTTGGACCATAGGAGTTTTCTATTGGTTCGTTGCAGCACGCGGTAATATTTTAACCAATAGGCGGCGAGGTTCCAAATGCATATACGGAATGTTAGTCGTTCCCAAATTCATATACGGAATGTTAAATATCATACACCGAAAAAGATAAGTTTTTTAGAGACTTTTAAAAGGAGATTGATTTTAAAATACTTGTTACTGTATTATTAAATAAAAATATACAATTATAGTATTTCGAATGTTATTTGGTGCGAAATTCATATACGGTATGCTAAATATTCGTAGAACAAAAAGACAATTTTTATTAAAACCAGTTAAAATGAGACTGGTTTTTAATAGTATATTATGCAACGAGCATTTAATGATGGTCATTATGAAGCGAGTATAAAGGATACGAAACGAGCTTCGTATAGAGTACGAGCGTCTTAATGATAATTAAATGCAAGTTGTATACACCATTTTTGTTTTATGATCATTCACAAAAAAAATATATTCAAATTTATTAATTTTGTAACGCAAATAAATTAAGTAGTTTTTCATTCTGACAGTTTGTTTACATATTGAGAACTGTCAAAGCGTATGTATTTGACTCGCCATTGGTCACTGCGCGTGTGCCACCTTTATTGCGAATATCATATCGCGATTCTGTTAGTTAAAAATCTGTATCTTAATGAAAATCTGTATCATAATAAAGTTCATTATGATACAGGTAGTGACATCATAATTGATATATAGGGCTTTTCATCGATTGTCATTTGTTTCAAGCTTCTGTCATGTGTCACATAATATTAATATATCTACGTCATACGTTTTTGTTTTGTATTATTGTATATGTTACAGTTCAAGTTGATTCTCAGTTAGAGTTGACTCCAACTAGTTGGAGCCAACTCCAACTGAAACGAGCAGTAAAAGTTAATTTTAAACATTTAAATCAACTTTTACTAGTTGGAGTTGACTCTTCCTGGATCGATTCAGTAAATGTTGATTATACGAGAATCTCAATCAAGTGCATTTTTGATGAGTGTGCGTTTCTTTGTTTTGACCGTTTCAACTACTTATTAGTATAGTCTGTAACGTCGCCCCCGTTAGGTAAATTATTCTGATTCGATTTTTTGCACAAACTTACTCAAAGAAATATATCCGTATAACAATCCTTATAACAAATACACAGGGTGTCACGCGGTACCGCGGTCGAAAAATTGTTCAACAAATTTTTGTTAACCAAATTCACAAAAATAATTTTTATCTACTCTATCTCATATTATGTAAAGCAGCGGTTCTCAATCTGTGATACATGTACCACTGGTGGTACATATCATTATTTGCGGTGGTACACAAAACACACGAAAACTTAAAATAGTAGTACATAGTAAGTCTTGATTATACAATCTAAAAATATAGAAATATAATAAAAGAAACTTTAGATGGTACATGACTCAAAAAGATTGAGAACCGCTGATGTAAAGGTTTTATTGTGTGAAAATTGTAAATATAGATAGCAGAATATGAAGGGTTTAAAGTGTGTCTGAAGTAACAATGTATTTTAAATCGGTTTTACTTTTTCGCACTGTTTTTTAACACACTATCATATAATTAAACATCCTTAACTTTCGCCTTCGGGAGGAAATCAGACACGCCCTTGCAACGGCAACTAAAATTCTCACAAAACAGCGACCACGGAAGCAAAGATGGATGACAGAGGAAATATTGGATTTAATGGACGTCAATTAAAAAACAACAAATCTGAAGGAAAAGATGAAATACCAGCTGAGCTATTGAAGTTAATCAAGGATGAAAACTTAGACCTTCTTCTTGGACTATTTAATAATGTTTACAATACAGGGACTATCCCTAAAATATGGCTTGAATCAGTCTTCATACCACTGCCTAAAAAGAAGAACGCCAAATTATGCCAGGACTTCCGCCTTATAAGTCTATTAAATAACATTCTGAAGCTTTTCTTGCGTATCATGCAGAACAGAATATATTATAAAAAATGTGATTAGGTCACCGGTCAAGAACAATTTGGCTTCAGGAAAGGTATGGGGACACGAGAAGCAATATTCTGTCTTTAAACTCTGTCACAAAGATACAAAGATCAGCAAGCAGACCTTTTTATCTGTTTCATAGATTTTGAGAAAGCGTTCGATAGGGTGAAGCACAAGACCTTGATAGAAAGATTGAACGACATCGGAGTCGACAAAAGAGATTCTAAAATTATAGAGGCTATTTATTGGAATCAGACAGCAATCATAAAGACCAATGGTAGTACGTCAAGGCCAATTGAAATACAACGAGGTGTTAGACAGGGTTGTGTGCTATCACCCATACTTTTAACGTATACTCTGAGGTAATATTTGCGAACTCTTTATCGCACTCTTCAGAAGGAATCAGGATAAACGGGCAGAGAGTAAATAACATCCGGTATGCAGATGACACAGTATTAATGACTGATTCGGACCATAGTCTGCAGATACTGTTGGATAGGGTTACTGAGATTTGTGAAAAAATGGGGATGAAGGTCAATACTGCGAAAACCAAAGTTATAAGAATATCAAGGAACAAAAATTTACCTCTTCCAATAAATATGTGAAACACCAACAGCTTGAATACGTAAGTCAGTACAAATATCTTGGTTGCTGGTTCAACAATCAACTTGATTATAAACAAGAATTCAAGAGCGAGAATAGAGGTAGCCCGACAGGGGTTTATCAAAATGAAAAGCTTATTTTGTAACAGTAGCATTAATATCAGCCTTAGATGTCGTTTTCTGCATTACTATGTGTGGTCAATACTTTTGTATGGAACGGAGGCCTGGACACAACACAACACTGATGAACAAGTTGGACGCCTTTGAACTCTGGCTTTATAGAAGAGACTTGAAAGTACCTTGGACAACCCACACCACCAACGAATATGTTCTGAGGAGAATAGGTACAGACAGGGAACTGCTAAAAATCATTAAAGTCAGAAAGGTACCTGGGACACATAATGAGAAAAAAAGTACCGCCTCACGCAACTGATCATCCAGGGTAAGATTGAAGGAAAACGGGGTCCCGGTAGGCGCCAGATTTCATGGCTTAGAAATATCAGAGACTGGACCGGCCTTGATTCAACATCTTTGTTTAGAGCCGCATTGGACAGAGACAGATTTGCCAGTGTAGTCGCTAACCTCCACTAAAGGAGAAAGCACCACAAGAAGAAGAACTTTCGCCTTGTCATGGTGATGACATGTGAGCAATAAATTACAAAAAAAGTTTTGACAGTTTTGTGGTTTGACAGAAGTTTGAATTTTTAAATGTCAAAATGGTGCAATGGTGCATCTCACTCGCACTCACATTGATAGCTGCGTCAATACGCTCCTAGCGCTCATTGTTAATAATTAAAAATAACCGCTTAGTAATAAAATAATAACAAAAATTTCTTCAGTATCTTCTAGGGGGGTCGTTAAAATTCGTATGACAGTAATGACAGATGACTTTTGCATATTGTATACCTACCTAATTACTAAATTTGTAAAGTTTTGATTTATTTTGTATGAATATAATTGCAAAACACTACAGAATTTTACTTTTTGACATAAATTTTATTAATAATAAGATAAATTTTGTACAATATTTTTAAAAATTAAAGTAAATAAATTTTAATTTCACTCAAATAAATAATCGATTGCTGCCATTGACCACTTACATTCAATCTCGGTTAATTTGCTTAATAATCGCGGCAGGTAAAGTAACATTCTTCTTTCAATACAAAAAAAGTGTTACTTTACTGCCGAAAATGAGGGCAAATGAGTACAATAATGGATGATTTTAGTGACGTTTGCCGATAAACAATGATTTTAAACAGATTCGAAAAAATAATTTTTTCACTTCGTACAAATTTTTTTTAGATCCTTTGGGCCTTTTTTCTCTAAAATTGACTGTTGTCGAGTTATTAGCGACTTAAATTTTGAAAGACGCCAAAATAATTATTTTTAAGGTTTAATAACTCGGTTAAAGATAATTATTGTGAAAGTCGAGCGAGCGGCCGTGGACGCATAATCGCTGGCCTCATACGCCAGTGTACGTGGGTTCCAGCCCTGCCAAAGACAAACCATTTTCATTTCCAATAATGACACGAGCCGTCTCACCGTGCCTCGGAGAGCACGTTAAGCCGTCGGTCCCCTGGGCTAGTGTACATCGACACTAGTTACTTGAAACAGGGTTAAAGATGTAATTGGCGCCGGAACTGCCCGAAAGGCAAAAATGCCATACGATATTATATATTATCAAAGTCAGAAACTAAAAAAAATCAAAGATTAAAGCTACCTCTATAAGATCCTGAAGAAATTTTTGTCATTATTTCATTAATAAGATATTATTTTTAATTATCAACAATGAGCGCTAAGCGAATAGGACGGCCGGAATGGTGCATCTCTTTAGCACTCACCATTGACGGCCGCCTAATACGCACTTAGCGCTCATTGTTAATAATTAAAGATAAAGCTTAGTAATAAAATAGTGACAAAAATTTCTGCCGGATCTTGTAGAGGGGGCTATAAACTTTGATTTGGTCACTTTCTGACTTTCATAATAATGGATTTTAAATCACTTATAACTCGACAACAATCAATTTTAGAGAAAAATCACAAAATACTTTTTGCTCAGAATAACCCAAATGATCTAAAAAAAATTGTTCGAAGTGAAAAAATTATTTTTGTGAATTTGTCTAAAAAAAATTGTTTAAACAATTTATCGATCAAGGTACTGCCTGGCAGCCAGTAGATTTGTTATAAGGACCTCTTTTTGGGTAAGTTTGTGCAAAAAATTCGAATCGGAGTAATTTATTTACCTAACGGGGGCGACAATAGAGCCTAGACTAATTTGAACATACTCAGTAACATTTATTTTCTAGAATCGGCTGTTTGTGTGAATCAGAATCAACTTTAACTAAATGGTATTGGGAGGAGTATACTTTTCCTAGTTGGAGTCTACTTTTACTAGTAAATGTTGAATATAAATCTTCATTTTATATTTATAATCAACTTTTACTGAAACCAGCCGTTAGAGTTGACTCCAACTAGTTGGAGTCGACTCCAACTGGATAATCAACTTGAACTGTAACATATATACCATTAACGTATGTCGTACATATATTAATGCTATGTGACACATGACCGAAGCTCGAAACAAATGACTGTGAATGAAACACGTGCAAGTCATTAAAAATTCTAAGAACGCGAAACTTTAGTCAAATAAAGAAATATGTCTCTCAAATCTATACCATCCCATTTATGAATTTCGCACCAAATAGGTACCTAATCATTGTTTTATTTTTCTTTAATAATACATTAATAAAATAGGTATTCTAAAATCAGTCTCCTTTAACTGATTAATAAAAAGTCCCATTTTTTGGTCTACGAATAATTAACATTCCGCATATGAATTTCGCACCAAATAACATTCGAAATACTATAATTGTTTTATTTTTATTTAATAATACAGTAACAAGCATTTTAAAATCAATCTCCTTTTAAAAGACTCTAAACAAACTTATCTTTTTCGGTGTACGATATTTAACATTCCGTATATGAATTTGATATCCTCCATGCTATGGCATGCTGGACGAGCCATACAGCCTGTAGTCAACACCCCGAAGTATGAGCGGGAATACAAATTGTACTAATACTCATACGCTTATGAAACGCACCTGGCGGATCATAAGGGCCTTCACATTTTACTCTTTTTCAACTAGTCTTGAGTAAAATGTCTTTAATCTTTCCTATCGGCCTCTCTTGGCTACCTCTTGTTCTTCCGACCCCGAATGGCTATTAGGTTTCCGAGGGCAGACGGGTCACTATATTTCTTTCTACTACATACCTACTCTTCACCGAATGATTGCCGGTATAAGCAATCCCCCCACTTACTGACCAACGGCTTCGGGCGGATGAGTTGGTAAGTGGCAGGGCACTCTTTTGTCCTGAGACTGAGAAATCGGTCTCGAAGGCGGATGAACCCTACATAATGGTCAACGGTATAAGGATGCAGAAGGCAACGGGAAACCACTGCATTAAGGACTCATGGAGTATCCCTAGAAATCGTCATGGCTCACAGAAATGACAACCAACAACCTACTAATCATGGTTCTCGGATGCCAAGATTCGGCAGGGGAAGAAACAACAGTAACGACAGGGCTTCCCAGGCCGTTAGTCAGCGAAATCCCTGTTCACTAAATATATACAAATCCACCTACAAAATCGCTACATGGAATGTAAGAAGTATGTATGAACCTGGGAAACTGAAGAATATACAGCAAGAGATGATGCGACTAGATATCGATATATTAGGAATAAGCGATACAAGATGGGTCAGCTCTGGCGAACTCAATACAGACAATGGACGAATCTATTACTCTGGAAGCAGCGACACCCAACACAGATATGGAGTTGCTATGATCCTCAGCGAAAAAGTAACGAGATCAGTAACAGGCTTCGTTCCGATGTCCGAAAGGATAATAATGTTGCAGTTATTAACAACCCATGGAAAAATGAACCTAATCCAAATTTATGCGCCAACTGCTGACAAAAATGAAGAAGAAATAGAAAACTTTTATAGCGAACTCCAGAAAACATTACATCTCACAGCATCTAGAGACATAACAGTGATCATGGGTGATTTCAACGCAAAAATTGGCGAAGGAAAATGCTACCCTAATGTAGGATCATATGGGCTTGGCGAACGAAACGACAGAGGAGATCGCCTAATAGAATTTTGCCAGGAGCATAATGTTATAGCCGCAAATACATTCTTTAAATTACCTAAGCGACGCCTGTATACATGGAAATCACCAGCTGACAAAGAGCACAAAATTGTCAGAAATCAAATTGACTACATCCTAATAAAGCACAGATATCGAAACTCAATTCAGGCAGTAAAGGCATATCCAGGAGCAGACGTATCCTCTGATCACAGTCTTCTTATTGCTAGGTTTCAACTTCAACTAAAAAAGACGCAAAAAAGCCGCAACAACAATAAACTTAACATACAGAAACTAAAGTCAGAAGAAACAAAAGAAAATCTGAAACACGAAATCAACACAAATCTAGACAGAAACCCAGGAAATAATTGCAACGTAGAACAGCAGTGGCAATTCTTCAAAACCTCTATATTAGAACCAAGTAAGAAAGTACTTACTACAACCAAATGTAAGAAAGAAGAATGGATGACGGAGGAAATTCTAGACTTGATGAATGAAAGAAGAAAAAACAAAACCATTAATAAGACCCGCTATAAACAGCTTCAAAACCAAATAAGAAGAAAAATTAGGGAGGCTAAAGAAACCTACTTCTCTGAAAAATGTAAAGAAATAGAAGAACTGCAAAACACATATGACAACTTCAACCTACATAAAAAAGTCAAAGAACTAGCCGGAATAGGAAATAGAAGAACCTCAAATATATTGCTCGACAAAAATGGAAATATTATAATGGAGACAAAACGAAAACTACGACGATGGAAAGAGTATATCGAGGAACTATTTCATGACCAGAGAGAAGCTAGTACATCCGTAGATAGCCAAACGGGAGATGTAGGCCCAGAGATAACCAAATCAGAGGTTAGTCAGGCAATAAACTCTATGAAAACCAATAAATCTGCTGGTCCAGATGAATTGCCTAGCGAGCTGATAAAGTTGGTCAACGAGAAAAACCTGGACATAATAGTAGAACTGTTCAACGCTATCTATACTACTGGAATCATCCCTAGAGAAATGTTGACATCAGCCTTTGTGTGTTTGCCAAAGAAGGTGAATGCAAAAGAATGCAGTGACTACCGAACCATAAGCTTAATGTCACATACCTTGAAAATTCTATTGAAAATTATCCACGCCAGAATACACTCTAAACTGGAGCTGGATATTAGTGACACTCAATATGGGTTCCGCAATGGTATGGGTACCAGAGAGGCATTATTCTCCTTCAACGTGCTGACACAGAGATGTTTGGATGTTAACCATCCTCTTTACGTCTGTTTTATAGACTACAATAAGGCGTTTGATAAAGTAAAACATGATCGACTCATGGAAATCCTAAAAAATAAAAACCTAGATGAAAGAGATTTAAGACTAATAACACACCTCTATTACAATCAGCGAGCAATAGTAAGAATTGAAAAAGAAACATCTGAAGAAATGGAAATAAAGAGAGGAGTCAGGCAAGGCTGCATACTATCACCTCTATTATTTAACGCTTATTCTGAAGAGGTAATGCGAGAAACTCTGGAAGATGAAACAGTCGGCATAAGAGTAAATGGAGTCTTAGTTAACAACATCAGATATGCAGATGATACAGTAATAATAGCCGATAGTTTACAAGACCTGCAAAGACTCATGAGTAAAATAGTAAGGTGTAGTAGGGAGTACGGACTCTCTCTCAATATCAAAAAGACGAAGTTTATGAAAATTAGTAAAAACAACCATAATACTAACGAAATCTTGATAGTAGAGGGCCAGCAGATCGAAAGAGTAAAAAAGTACACTTACCTAGGAACACTTATAACAGAAAATAATGACTACACTGCAGAAATAAAAGTCAGAATCGAAAAAGCACGTTCTAATTTTATAAAAATGAAAAAGGTCCTATGTAGCAAAGATTTAACATTAGCTCTTAAAGTACGCCTAACAAAATGTTACGTCTACAGTGTTCTGTACTATGGAGTGGAATCATGGACGTTAAATGTAGAGACAATGAGACGACTTAACGCCTTTGAAATGTGGACCTATAGAAAAATTATGAGGGTTTCCTGGGTAGATAGAGTTACAAACAATGAAGTACTGAGAAGAATAGGTAAAGAAAAGGAAGTTGAACTTACAATTAAAGAAAAGAAGCTACAGTATCTCGGACATGTGATGCGGGGCGAGAAGTATGGTATCCTACGACTCATAATGCAGGGAAAGATAGATGGCAGAAGAAGCATCGGAAGAAGACGAATTTCATGGTTGAAGAACCTGAGAGAGTGGTTTGGATGCAGCTCGAAACAACTATTTAGAGCTACTGCCTCAAAAATTAAAATAGCTATGATGATTGCCAACCTCCGTAGCGGAGATGGCACCTGAAGAAGAAGAAGAATATGAATTTGGGACCGACTAACATTCCGTATATGCATCTGGAACCTCGCCGCCTATTGGTTAAAATATTACCGCGTGTTGCAACGAACCAATAGAAAACGCCTATGGTCCAAATACATATACGGAATGTTTAGATGCAAACGGTAGGTACCTTGGGTGCCAAGTACTCGATAGAGCACTTCCGATATCATATTCGTCGTCAGCGACCCAAAAACCCCCAAGTAATGATTTTTGGCTAATTTTTTAATGAATTTTCCGAAAACTTCATAAAAAGTAGGTACCCTGGGCACCAGGTATTCCTGAGATCGCTTCCGATGTCATATTCGTCGTTAGCGACCCAAAAACACCCAAGTAATTATTTTTGACTAATTTTTTAATAAATTTTTTGCCGAAAACTCCACAAGACGTGGTAAACGTGGGCACCAGGTACTTCCAAAATTACTTCCGATGTCATACTCGTCGTTAGCGGCCCCAAAAAACCCCGATTAATGATTTTTGACTAATTTTTAATGAATTTGCCGAAAACTCCATAAGAGGAGGTACACAGTAGGTACCCTGGGCACCAGGTACTCCGGAGATCACTTTCAGCGACTCCAAAACCCCCCGAGTAACAAAATTTAACTCATTTCCGCCGATAATTGACGAGTTCTAATTTTTTTATTGTCTGTTTGAGATGCACTTTAAGAATGCATTCTTAGTATGCAGTTTTTCAATATTATATCAATGCTCTGGGTCACAAAGTTTCCTAGCGCATTCACGAATCGAATGCAAAAAGAATTATTAAGATTCCTCTTATCGTTTTTTTTTTCGGAGGTTCAGTGCTTTATTGCTTCGACTATAGTAGTCCAGGGTAATAAGGTTTTTTCCATGACACTCGAGCAGCCTGGGTACTGAAGGGTTTTTTCGACAAGTAATACATATAAGAGCCAATTGTATCTATTTCCTGCGTAGGATCTGGCGGCCATTTTTATTTATAAACAATTAAGTGTCAAAAAATGGAATTTTTTTCATTTTTTTTAAATCAATAGAAAACAGTGACACTTATGTTTTTTTTTTAGTATAAATATCTTTGAGATTATGGAAAAAGCTTTAAAATGACGTATTACAAAGTTTGAAATGCTCATTTATTGTTAATATAATTGCGAAAAAAGGTCGGAATTGCAAAAAAATAATTTCGCCATATCTATTGTAAAAATTAGTGTAGAGCCTTGAAATTTTTTTCATATAAGGGTTCTTTGGTGCTTAATATGTGATCAAAACTTCAAAGCGATTTATTTAATTGTTTAAATTTTATTCAAATTGTTTTTCCCAGACAGCATTTTTTTTTGCAATAACATAAGTCAGAAAAAAATGACATTAGAACCATTCCACAGGTGTCAAATGAAAGAGCATGAGCTATATTTTCAACTTGGTTTAAAAAAAAGCGAATAAAAATGCATTTATTAGTAATAAATAATTATGCAAATGTATGGTAAATCATTCCTTATAAACTTTTTATTTTGTTATATAAGAAATTATATATATTTATTACAATTTTTTTATCAATTATGGTATAAATAATATTACTTGGTAGTTGTGCACTTAAAACAAGGTAAAAAAGTTAATTTTTTTGGTAAAAGTTTTTCAAAAACTTTATAGGGAAAGATTTACGATATTTTGCATAATTATTTATTACTAATAAATGCATTTTTTATTTGCTTTCTTTAAGCCAAGTTGAAAATATAGCTCATGCTCTTTCATTTGACACCTGTGGAATGGTTCTAACGCCATTTTTTTCTGACTTATGTTATTGCAAAAAAATGCTCTCTGGGATAAACAATTTGAATAAAATTTAAACAATTGAATGAATCGCTTTGAAATTTTTATCACATATTAAGCACCAAAGAACCCTCATTTGACAAAAATTTCAAATCTGTACACTAATTTTTACAGCAGTTATTGCGAAAATAATTTTTTTTTGCAATTCCGACCTTTTTTCGCTAACAATAAATGAGTATATCAATCTTTGTAATATGTCATTTTAAAGATTTTTCCATAATCTCAAAGATATTTGTACTAAAAAAATCATAAGTTCCACTGTTTTCTATTTATTTGAAAAAAAAAGGGAAAAATGCCATTTTTTGGCAGTTAATTGTTTATAAATAAAAATGGCCACCAGCTCCTACGCAAGAAATAGTTACAATTTGCTCTTATAGGTATTTCCTGTCGAAAAAACGCTTCAGTAGCCTGGCTGCTCGAGTGTCACGAACAGGGTATATTTTTGTCTTATTACCCTGGCCTATAGTTGGAGTTGACTATTCCTAGTTCGAGTGAGCTTAAACGGCTGGTTTTAGTAAAAGTTGATTTTAAATATATAATAAAAATTTGTATTCAACATTTCCTAGTAAAAGTAGACTCTAACTAGAAAAAGTATACTCTTCCCAATGCCGTTTAGTAAGAGTTGATTCTTTCCAAACCATTAGATTAATATTTACTAGTCAAAGTAGGTACACTCCAACTAGGATGAGTAGATATGCGTCTAAAACAGTCTCAAATTATTTGCTTTTGCCCTCAAATGCTCATCTCTTAGCGCCATTTGCGCTAGACTCCATTTGCGATTTGTTGTCGCGAAGATTGAACACATCGTTTCAAATACAAGTCAATCTATTTGCGACTAAATAATCGTGTATTGACTTGTATTTGAAACAATGTATTCAATCTTCGCGATAAAACAATCGGGCGACAAAAAATATTTTTCTTTATCGATTGCCGATCAACGCCATAAAATATTATTATACACTATCGGCACACTATCGGTCATTGATGCTACCTAATTATAACGTTGACCACTTTATTGCTTTCACCCTAATCTCCCCTATGAAAAATCGGCGCATTTCCAACCGCGGCCGTCAAGGTGCGCGCGCTATGATGGCGTCTACCTGTCGACGTCGTCGTCCTCCACGTCGTAGCCGGCGGTGGTATAGTCGGGGGCAGAATTGAGGATAGTAGGGAGTAAAAGCACGGCAAGGGGCGGCAAGCGACGTTGCTAAATCCGCAGATTTGTATTAACTTGCATAGAAAATTAATAGGTTTTCGATATATTGCATTTTTATTTTTATTTTAAAATTTTAATTGTAAAAATTGTTGTCCTTGACTAAGAGGTGTCTGTAGATATGATGGGTATAACTGGAAAAGTCACAGTCTCCACTTTTTCTAATTTTATAGCGACATTGTGTAGCAACATTTTTAGTAGCTTATAAAATCATGAAAATATATCAATTATAAAATCAATATCTCGAAAGACAGGAAAGCAGTTGGACCTGATCAAATTTCTGTTGAGTTACTCAGATTGTTAGATGAAGAGGGAATTACGATACTCTAAAGATTTTTCAACCAAATCTATAGAAAAGGAAAATTACCTGTCCAAAGGCTTGTATCTACCTTTATCCCTTTACCAAAAAAGAACAACGCAACAAAGTGTCAAGACCACCGACTGATAAGTCTGACGAGCCATTCTTTAAAAGTATTCCTCAAAGTTCTTCACTGCAGAATCTCCACAATATGCGATAAGGTTATTGGTTGCTCACAATTTGGATTTCGAAAAGGCCTGGGTACCAGGGAAGCACTAGTTGCAACCCAAGTGCTAGCTCAGAACTGCTACGATCAAAGGAAAGATGTAATGATGTGCTTTATAGATTATGAAAAAGACTTCGATCGAGTACATCATAAACCCGTACATATACTAAAACAACTCGACATAGATCAAAAAGACATTCGTTGCATAGAAGCTCTTTACTGGAATCAAACAGCTGTCGTCAAGGTGGATAATGAAACAACGCAAGCTCAAAAAATTCTCAGAGATGTAAGACAGGGATGCATTCTCTCCCCACTACTGTTCAATTCATATTCAGAAAGTATTTTCCAGGAAGCTCTTGAGTAATGCGAAAGCGGCATAAAAGTAAATGGTACCTGGGTCAATAATATACGATGTGCGGATGACTCGGTCTTAATAGCAGACAATATAGAAGACCTCCAAAACCTTCTTAATAAAATTAGAGAACATAGCGAGAACATGGGACTTAGCATCAATATAAAAAAAACGAAGTTCCTTATAATCAGCCGTCAATTATGTCAACATCAAAATGCAAGACTAGCATATAACAACCAAGATGTAGAGCGCGTAAGAAAGGTTAAGTACCTGGGAACCTGGCTATGTGAAGACTGGGTGTCGGATATGGAAACTAAATGTCGGATAGAAAGGGCCAGAAGTGCATTCATGAAATTCAGAAACGTCTTTACGAATTCTGACTTTGACCTAAACCTAAGACTAAGATTCACAAAATGCTATATATGGTCGGTGCTCCTATATGGCATGGAAGGATGGACTTTAAAAATAATCACAATGAATAAGCTAGAGGCATTTGAGATGTGGATCTGTCGACGAATCCTTAAAGCTCCCTGGACCGCAAGAATAACAAATGAAGAAATCCTGAAAAGAACTGGTACAGAACGACAACTGCTATGCACAATTAAGCAGAGAAAAACGGCATACCTGGGGCACCTAATTAGAAATAAAAGGTACCAGATTCTGCAAACCTTAATTGAATGAAAGGTCGAAGGAAGAAGGGGAGTGGACAGGAAGAAAATGTCATGGCTCCGTAATGTCAAACAATGGACAGGACTAAAAAACATAGGAGACCTAATACATACTGCAAGGGATAGAGAAAAATGGTCAAACGTGATCGCGAGCATCCATTAGTGGATTGCATAAGAAGAAGAAGAAGATAAAATCATTAACTGGCCTAACAGGACAGAATTTCCAAATTACAATTTCGTAAATTCTTACAACATCGTAAATTCCTAGTAAAAATCGATAATAAGAAGTCATCTGTCTTTAATACTGGTGTACCGCAGGGCTCGGTATTGGGACCCTTAATATTTCTTTTATATGTCAATGATTTTATAAATTTCTAAACTGCAGATCATACAGTTCTCTATGCAGATGATTCAACAATTGTAATTGACGCGTCAACTGAAATCGAACTCATATCCACAATGAACTTGGTAGCACAGGAATTTACAACCTGGTGTAAAAGGAACTCTTTTATGGTAAATGCAAAGAAAACCATTTGTATGCAGCTCTACTCGCGGAGACAGCCCTCCCATGATTATAATATCACAGTTAGTTCTGAGGAAATACCTTTTAGTGATACAACATTATTTTTTGGTAGCATTCTAGAAAGTAATATGACATGGGATGAAAATGTTATTAAAGTCCGCAAAAAAAATGAATAAGGGTTACTATGCGATTCTTAAGTTGAAAACTCTGTTTAATAGGCTTTTCATCGATTGTCCTTTGTTTCGAGCTTCTGTCGTATGTTGTATAATTTGTGTATAATATTAATATACACGGATTATACCAAATATGACAAAAACTCGAAACAAAAGGCTGTGAATGAAAAGCCCTATACCAGTTTAATTGATAAGTGTATACTATGCATTGGTTTATTCATATATATGGCCTATAATGTTGTCTTGTGGGGAAACTCTAGGAACTATTCTAGAGTTTTTATAATTCAAAAGAGAATTCTGAGAGTGATATTTAATATTGATAATAGACAATCATGCCGTAAATATTTTATTGAACACAGACTGTTGACTTTCCATGCTGTATATATTTATAAGTGTATTATTCATGTTAAAACTAAATTTCAAAATTTTACCCTCAACTCTGACTACCATAGTTACCCGACAAGGCACGGGAGGTTGATAAGCTTGTGTAAACATTCCACAACTCTTTTTGAAACTAGTCCTCATTTTGCAGGATCTAAATTTTACAATTGTTTGCCACTTGATATGAGAAATGAAAATAATATTCAAACATTCAAAAACAAATTAAAATCATGCTTGTTCCAATTATGCGTTTACAACGTAAATTACTACTTTGACTTAATAAAAGACTACAGGGAATGAGGACCGACTAGGTTCAGAGACGCTCTATATTTCATATCTTTTTTTTGTTAATTTATATTTTGTTGATTATGTTTTAGGTATATGATTTGTCCTATATGACTTGTTGATTATGTTTTATGTAACTATATGACTTGTCCTAAATCACATTGTGATCTCATTGGATTAATAAATAATATTCTATTCTATTCTATTAAATGTTGGAGAATGTGAGTTTTGTTTGTCATCGTTTTTCATATTTTTGTTTCCTTGGTTTCTCTTTGTTGGAAGTATGACCTGGTGTTACATTTAATTCAATTTTATACAAGACTTATTTAAAAATATAAAATTACATTAAGGTATAAATTAATTATTATAAATTACTAATTAAATAATATCAAAAGCAAATCACTACTAACTGCACAGCTTGTGTAATATCCAACCACATAATGTTTTAAACACATAGGTCATGTGACCGAAATGCGTACTTCTGATTGGACGGCAGGGAGGAGAATGTGAGTTTTGAAAATAACCCATGTTCTTGTACTTGAATTTATATGGGATATTGTCAGTTTTGGTTATTATCCTATATTACAAATTATGTAGTTCAACATTAACAACTGGAGTCAATTAAAAAGTCATATTTGAAAAAAGTGTAGAGTGTGAGTTTTGCAGTTAGACCCCTTATATAGACATTAAGTCGGATATTTAATTAAAAAAATTAAAAGGGAGTAAATGTCAAATTTTTCTGCTTCTTCTTAAATAAGGCGAGATTCGTTAGTCTCTGTTCGAGTGAGACGCATGTTTCAAGTCATGGAGGGAAGTTTATTTTATTTGTTTCCTTTGTTTTTTGTTGATTTTTGCACTAAATTAAATTTTAGTTTTTTAAAGATCGGTGAATAGTATGTTTGTTGATTGTAGAGCTAGTCGTTTTGTGGAAATATATTGTTTGTAATATAAAATTCTGAAAAATTGAACTTCTGTTTCTGTAAAATTAGTATTTATTGTAAAATTAGTTGGGGAAGTAGAAAAATACCCTCAATTGTATAATGCTCATTGCTCATTGTATACAAATTATACTAAAAATGTAACAATACCGTACATTTTCCAGGTCGAAGTAGTCGTTTTGGTTGATATATAAAAAATGCGTTCTTCCTGGTGGGAAGATGTGAGCAAACTGAATCGACTAGTGTGCGGAGAGCAATCGCTTGTGCCGCAGGGTTTGTACAAGACTAGCAAGACGCGCGAACTTCGAGATGTATCTTCGATCGACCCATGTGCGGACGGCCTTAGGGTCTTTAACTATGATTTCATCAATTCAAGCAACCAAAGTAAAAACTTCAGCCATTTTAATGGAAAATGCTTAAATTGTTTTTTTTTACAATGTAGAAACTTGAAACTTTTACGGATTGTAGCTAATGATATGAACTATACATAATTTCACTTTTTACGATAATTGATTACATAAATACATTGCTTCATAAATAAACAATAAAGTTTCAAATTTTGAACGCTCATATACAGGGTGTCCAGAACGCTCATATGAACGTTTATACAGGGTGTCCAGAAACTCTACCGACAAACGAAGACAGAAGATTCTTTAGATAATTTTAAGACAATTTAACCCAATTCACTTAGTCCGAAAAAGCTTCCTAAGGGAGCTAGAGCTCTTTGAAGATGGCGTCTTGTGATAAGTTTTTCAAATACCCCCAGAACGCTTCTGTTTAGAAAAACAAAAATGGTACGCGTATTTATCTTCCAGAGATAAATCTATTCCATCCATTGCGAATTTTTAGTAACGATCGTAGGCGTCCGTGTTGGGTAGGGTAACGGTTATTTTATCGCATAACTTTCTTGGCTTTAATTTTTAAGCATTTTTGACTATAAAATAATTAAATTGTGAGGTATTCTAGTACGAAAAGGTGCTCTTGCTTTAGGTCGATAGGACACACCGTTTTCTAGAAAAATCGATTTGAAAATTTTTCGTTGTTTGAATTTCAAAAAAAAATTTCAAAAGAAACCTATTTAGAAAGACGAAAACTGGTACGTTTATTTATATTCCAGAAATGAATCGATTTCATTAATTGCGAATTTCTAGTACCGGCCATAGGCGTACGTTTTGGGTAGGTCAACAGTTATTTTATGGCATAACTTTCTTGTCTTTAATTTTTAAGCATTTTTGACACTAGATAATTAAATTATAAGGTATTTGAGTACTAAAAGTTACCCTTGCTTTAAGTTAGTAAAAAACATAGTTTTTTTTTTGAAAAAATTTTTCAATTTTTTTCCAAATTGCAAAAACGAAAAACTTTCAAATCGATTTTTCTAGAAAACGGTCTGTCCTAACGACTTAAAGCAAGAGTATCCTTTAGTACTAGAATACCTCACAATTTAATAATCCAGTGTCAAAAATGCTTAAAAATTAAAGGTCAAAACGGCAAACAGGTGTATGTTCTCAAAAAACTCTTGATAGTGTGTAAAAAAAATGTTTTATTATCAGCTAAGTACTTTCAACACATAACGTGCCATCATCAGAGCTTCCTAAAAGGACATTTAAGATAAGATTTTTTTATATAAAAAATGAGTGAAAAACTTACGTCCTTTTATAAAACCTTCATAGAAGAGCAATTGCTAAACTACACAATAAAATACATGGATACTGGGCAAAAGCCACAGATATCGGGTATAACAACCCCTTAAAATGAATAAATCACATCTAAATTCTTTTATAAATTAAAAGACAACATGGCTGAGTCAAACCATTTTGAGCCCACGTGAACAGCTCAGCTGAGGAAGACTGTCATATATTAAAATGATAAAGAAGGTACCACAATCTTAAGCGACCTCTATATTCGTAAATAATAATTAAAATTAATTAAAAAATGAAAATGATCAAAAACCCGTGTAAAGGTTAGAAGAATTTTAAATTAAGATACTAAATGTTTTAAAGTTAACTTAGGCTTAGCTTTAAAACATTTAGTATCTTAATTTAAAATTCATCTAACCTTTATATGGGTTGTAAGTCATTTTCATTTTTTAATTAATTCTAATTATTATTTACGAATATCGAGGTCGCTTAAGATTGTGGTACTTTATTTATCATTTTAATAAATGACAGTCTTCCTCAGCTGAGCTGTTCACGTTGGCTCAAAATGGTTTGACTCAACCATGTTGTCTTTTGAATTTATAAAATAATTTAGATGTGATTTATTCATTTTAAGGGGTTGTTATATCTGATATCTGTGGCTTTTGCCCAGTATCCATGTATTTTATTGTGTCGTTTAGCAATTGCTCTTCTATGAAGGTTTTATAAAAGGACGTAAGTTTTTCACTCATTTTTTATATAAAAAAATCTTATCTTAAGTGTTCTTTTAGGAAGCTCTGATGATGGCACGTTATGTGTTGAAAGTACTTAGCTGATAATAAAACATTTTTTACACACTATCAAGAGTTTTTTGAGAACATACACCTGTTTGTCGTTTTGACCTATTTAGAAGTGTGTACAAGTCTTGCAGTCTTTTCCAGTTCCAATTTAAAAATTAAAGACAAGAAAGTTATCCGATAAAATAACCGTTACCCTACCCAAAACGGACGCCTATGATCGGTACTAAAAATTCGCAATGGATGGAATAGATTTATCTCTGGAAGATAAATACGCGTACCAATTTTTGTTTTTCTAAACAGAAGCGTTCTGAGGGTATTTGAAAAACGTATTACAAGACGCCATCTTCAAAGAGCTCTAGCTCCCTTAGGAAGCATTTTCGGACTAGGTGAATTGGGTTAAATTATCTTAAAATTATCTGAAGAATCTTCTGTTATCGTTTGTCGGTAGAGTTTCTGGACACCCTGTATAAACAAATATATGAGCGTTCCAAATTTGAAACTTTATTGTTTATTTATGAAGCAATGTATTTATGTAAACAATTATCGTAAAAAGTGAAATTATGTATAGTTCATATCATTAGCTCCAATCCGTAAAAGTTTCAAGTTTCTACATTGTAAAAAACAAGAGAATTTAAGCATTTTCCATTAAAATGGCTGAAGTTTTTACTTTGGTGGCTTGAATTAATGAAATCATAGTTAAAGACCCTAAGGCCGTCCGCACATGGGTCGATCGAAGATACATCTCGAAGTTCGCGCGTCTTGCTAGTCTTGTACTACAAACCCTGCGGCACAAGCGATTGCTCTCCGCACACTTGTCGATTCAGTTTGCTCACATCTTCCAACCAGGAAGAACGCATTTTTTATATATCAACCAAAACGACTACTTCGACCTGGAAAAAGTACGGTATTGTTACATTTTTAATATAATTTGCATACAATGAGCAATGAGCATTATACAATTGAGGGTATTTTTCTACTTCCCCAACTAATTTTAAAATAAACACTAATTTTACAGAAACAGAAGTTCAATTTTTCAGAATTTTATATTACAAACAATATATTTCCACAAAACGACTAGCTCTACAATTAACAAACATACCATTCGCCGATCTTTAAAAAACTAAAATTTAATTTAGCGCAATAATCAACAAAAAACAAAGGAAACCAATAAAATAAACTTCCCTACATGACTTGAAACGTGCGTCTCACTCGAACAAAGACTAACGAATCTCGCCTTATTTAAGAAGAAGCAGAAAAATTTGACATTTACTCCCTTTTAATTTTTTTAATTAAATATCCGACTTAATGTCTATATAAGGGGTCTAACTGCAAAACTCACACTCTCCACTTTTTTCAAATATGACTTTTTAATTGATTCCAGTTGTTAATGTTGAACTACATAATTTGTAATATTATAGGATAATAACCAAAACTGACAATATCCCATATAAAATCAAGTACAAGAACACGGGTTATTTTCAAAACTCACATTCTCCTCCCTGCCGTCCAATCAGAAGTACGCATTTCGGTCACATGACCTATGTGTTTAAAACATTATGTGGTTGGATATTACACAAGCTGTGCAGTTAGTAGTGATTTGCTTTTGATATTATTAAATTAGTAATTTATAATAATTAATTTATACCTTAATGTAATTTTATATTTTTAAATAAGTCTTGTATAAAATTGAATTAAATTTAACACCAGTTCATACTTCCAACAAAGAGAAACCAAGGAAACAAAAATATGAAAAACGATGACAAACAAAACTCACATTCTCCAACATTTAATAGAATAGAATAGAATATTCTTTATTAATCCAATGAGATCACAATGTGATTTAGGACAAGTCATATAGTTACATTAAACATAATCAACAAAATATAAATTAACAAACAAAAAGATATGAAATATAGAGCGTCTCTGAACCTCGTCGGTCCTCATTCCCTGTAGTCTTATTAAGTCAAAGTAGTAATTTACGTTGTAAACGCATAATTGGATCAAGCTTGATTTTAATTTGTTTTTGAATGTTTGAATATTATTTTCATTTCTCATATCAAGTGGCAAACAATTGTAAAATTTAGATCCTGCAAAATGAGGACTAGATTCAAAAAGAGTTCTGGAATGTTTACACAAGCTTATCAACCTCCCGTGCCTTCTCGGGTTACTATGGTAGTCAGAGTTGAGGGTAAAATTTTGAAATTTAATTTTAACATGAATAATACACTTATAAATATATACAGCATGGAAAGTCAACAGTCTGTGTTCAATAAAATATTTACGACATGATTGTCTATTATCAATATTAAATATCAATCTCAGAATTCTCTTTTGAATTATAAAAACTCTAGAAGAGTTCTTAGAGTTTCCCCACAAGACAACATTATAGGCCATATATATGAGTAAACCAATGCATAGTATACACGTATAAATTGATTGGTATTAAATAGAGTTTTCAACTGAAGAATCGCATAGTAAACCTTATTCATTTTTTTGCAGACTTTAGTAACATGTTTATCCCATGTCATATTACTTTCTAGAATGCTACCAAAAAATGATGTTGCATCACTAAAAGGTATTTGCTCAGAACTAAGTGTGATACTATGATCATGGGATGGCTTACTGGGCGAGTACAGCTGCATACAAATGGATTTCTTTGCATTTACCATTAAAGAATTCCTTTTACACCAGATTCTAAATTCCTGTGCTACCAAGTTCATTTTGAATATGAGTTATATTTCAGTTAACGCGTCAAATACAATTGTTGAATCGTCTGCATAGAAAACTGTATGATCTGCAGTTAAGTTTATCAAATTATTGACATATAAAAGAAATATTAAGGGTCCCAATACGGAGCCCTGAGGTACACCAATATTAAAGACAGATAACTTCTTATTATCGATTTTTACTAGAAATTTACGATGTAAGAATTTACGAAATTGTAATGTGGGAATTACATAGGCGTTCGTTTTGGGTAGGTCAACAGTTATTTTAGGGCATAACTTTCTTGTCTTTAATTTTTAAGCATTTTTGACACTAGATAATTAAATTATAAGGTATTCGAGTAGTAAAAGTTACCCTTGCTTTAAGTTTGTAAAATACATAGTTTTTTTTGAAAAAATTTTTCAATTTTTTTTCAAATTCCAAAAACGCAAAACTTTCAAATCGATTTTTCTAGAACACGGTGTGTCCTATCGACTTAAAGCAAGAGTACCTTTTAGTACTAGAATACCTTACAATTTAATAATCCAGTGTCAAAAATGCTTAAAAGTTAAAGACAAAAAAGTTATGCGATAAAATAACCGTTTCCATGCCCAAAACGGATGCTTATGACCGATACTAGATATTCACAAAGGATGGAATCGATTCATTTCTGGAATGTAAATATGCATACAAATTCTCGTTTTTCTAAATAAAAGCGTTCTGGAGGTATTTAAGAAAAACTAATTACAAGACGCCATCTTCAAAGAGCTCTAGCTCCCTTAGGAAGCATTTTCGGACTAGGTGAATTGGGTTAAATTATCTTAAAATTATCTGAAAAATCTCCTGTCTTCATTTGTCGGTAGAGTTTCTGGACACACTGTATATAAATCGGCGTTTACTCGTGTCTAATTTCAATATGATACGAAACAAACCTTCAACCAAACTCGAATTAAAAAAGTTTGTGTTTTTATCGTAGTCTTAGAAAAACCACCGGTAAAGACGTTTTGTGCTACAATTAACATTAGAATTCGTTTTGTCGTATTAATTAATAGACCAGGGCGCATCTGTAAAAATATTAGTACATTTGGACGTTGAGAGGTGACTCAAATTTTTTTGCAGAAATTGTTTGAAAATAACTCAAATAATAATATTTGAGTTATCCTCCCTCTCAAAAAGGTCCGGAACATTGTTTAAATAATTAAAATGTCAAAAAATGAAGGAAAAATTCGATTTTTTTCTTGGTTTCTTTGATTATAATTTTAAAAGTGTTCATTTCCGAGAAAAGCTTTACTGACATAAACGTTGCGTAATTAAATTTCCTACAACATAGAATTGGTTAAAAATTTAAAAAATAGTCACCCTTGTTGCAAAATAGCAATAATTGCGAAAAAAAAAACCATACAAAAACAAGTATTCGAACTTTACGTTTTTCAACCATTTATGCTACACGTAGGATGTTAATAATTCACCCAGAAAACTATATGATACAGTAAAACAATACTGTAAATTTCATTAAGATCGGTTTAATAGACTTTGCAAAATAAATTTTGCAATCCAGCTTTCGCAAAAAAAATTCATTTTTGCAAAATGTCACAGGACTGAAAATAAGGCAGATAGCAGGTTTAATTTCTTATAGAAGTGTACTGTAACTTTCATTTGCAATTTGCAAAATTCAAATCGATTAACTACCATGGCGTCAGGAATTTTTTTAAATCAACATTAATTATTGGTGCTACGCGCAGGACAGCTGATAGTTTGCTCTGATTAGGCATTCCAATGACCTTTGATAAATATTAATACATTTTAATTTTTATTACATTTCGATATAAATAAATTAATTTGTTTATTGCAAAATAAAAACACATACTCTATCTTTTGAAATAACACTTTTTGTAGCAAAAACTTTCTTTCTTCATATATTCTAACTTAGAGAATAAAAGTTTATTATTTTTAGACATATGCAATTGTTTAAACAATATTTCACAAACAATAATAAAATTAGTTTGATTTTTGTGGAATTACAATATTAAAATACAACAAAATATAGAGTAAGAAAATAATATATTAGATAAAGATTGGAAGAAATTTTGGTGGAAATCAACTTGTGTGAATCGAACACCGCTGTCCTGCGCGTAGCACCAAAAATTAATGTTTATTTAAAAAATTTCCTGACGCCGTGGTAATTAATCGATTTTAATTTTGAAAATTGCAAATGAAAGGTACTGTACACCTCTATAAGCAAAAAAAATTTCAACTTGATATCTGCTTTATTTTCAGTCCTTTGACATCTTGAAAAATGAATTTTTTTTGCGAAAGCTGGATTGCAAAATTTATTTTGCAAAATCTATTCAACCGATCTTAATAAAATTTACAGTATTGTTTTAGTGTATCATAGAGTTTTTCTGGTTAAAATATAAAGGTCCTAAGTGTAGCGTAAATGGTTATAAAACGTAAAATGCGAATACTTGTTTTTGTATGATTTTTTCGCAATTATGGCTATTTTGCAACAAGTGTGACTATTTTTTTTTAATTTCTAACCAATTCTATATTGTAGGAAATTTAATTACGCAACTTTTATGTCAGTACAACTTTTCTCAGAAATGCATAATTTTAAAGTTATAATCAAAAATCAATAAAAAAATCGAATTTTTCCTTCATATTTGACATTTTGATTATTTAAACAATGTTCCGGACCATTTTGAGCGGGAGGATAACTCAAATAATATTATTTGAGTTATTTTCAAGCAATTTCTGCAAAAAAATTTGAGTCACCTCTCAACGTCCATCTCAAAACAGATGCGCCCTGGACTATAATTATTAAACGCTTTTCTTTAGTTCAATCGTTTGGGTTAAATTTTTGGACGTTAATTTGATTGCCCTTTCTTCAATGCAAATGACTAAAAATTTGCAGACATATGCATTCGCGGGAACAATACACAAATCGCCAAGAAAATTTTTTTTGTTTGTTCATTGTTTAAATAAAAAAAAACGATTTTAACGAAAAATGCTTAAATTCTCTTGTTTTTTACAATAAAGACACTTAAAACTTTTACAGATTGTAGCTAATTATATGAGCAATACATAATTTCACTTTTTACGTTAATTGTTTACGTTATGCTTAATAAATACACAATAAAAACAATAAAGTTTCAAATTTTTTGCCGATTCCGACTACTTTTCATGTTTGTACAGCATATGTTTTATACATATGTGAATAAATAATATTTACGATATGACGATATATTTTAATGTTTAAAAAGTGTAAGACTAAAAAGCAAAAAAATTAAAAAATATGAAAATAGTATATTAAGTATGGAGAACGGTAAGGGTTTTATACCGATCGAAGACAATTGTTTGGAGGAGGAGCGGGGCGACGACTCCAATTATTGTCTGAGATCGGCTACCCTTAACGTTCGACATGCTGATAACGTTTTTTGCACGATTGATACCATTAAAAATTATAAAATTAAACATTTTTGTCATATTGACTAGTTTCATTCATTTTATCAAGATAGATACTTTGGTTGTTAGGTAGTAACTAGGGTGCATAACAACAATGGAGAATTGAGTTTTTATTTAGTTGTCAATAATTTTAAGTACAATTTTGATTATTATAAATTAAAATTAAGAGATTTTTTAACTCGACTGTAAGTGAATTACTTACCGTCGAGTTGGAGTACTTACCGTCGAGTTGGATTACTTACCGTCGAGTTGCTAGTAAATGTCACCTACTGACGTAAAATCTGTCACAGTAAACAGTCAAAAATGATCAATCCTGCAAAAAAATGTTTTTTCTACAACCGTGTTAAAAATGCAATGTTTAGCACTCCATACGAGCGTAAAAAATGCTACTTTAAGGCACTAGTGCTTTAAAATTTTTAAGGCACTGCAGTTCGTATTGACCGTATAGGCGTATAGGCAATTTTGATGTAATGTCAAAAAAATATAAAAATGGAATGTCAGTCAAGTTCAATTAAAAGTTTTTGTAGATATTGTTCTGTAATTACGTTTGTAGAAAAATATTGTATGATATGTGTGTTAAATAGTACATTTTTAAGGCACTTATGTGAATTGCAAAACTCGCTATCGCTCATTCTGCAAACTTTCACATGCGTGCCTTAAAAGTGTACTTTAAAAACTTATATCATAAATAACTATTAAGAACGCTTTTCTTTAGTTCCGAGTGACTAAAATTAAACATATAAAAGATCAACTAAAAAGCAAAAAATAAAAAAAATTGAAAAAATCTAACACATCCGTTAAAAAAAAGCGTGGTGCGAAAACCGTTTATTCGATGAAGACGTGCCACGCTTTTCTTTAACGGATGTGTTAGACTTTTTCAGTTTTTTTTATTTTGTGCTTTTTGGTTGATTTTTTATAATATGTTTAATTTTAGCCACAAGTAACTAAAGAAAAGCGTTTCTTAAGAATATTATTTTCATATTTTTCTATTGTATCTGTATCATACATTTACATAGTATTGTATTTAGTTTATTTCGTTGCTCCTGATCTCTTACTTGATCTCTGTTTTTGGAGTTTTTAATTTGTCTTAGAAATCTTATCTCCACCCTCGTGACTTTTATTAATTTGTTTAACACTCACTCTCGCACATGAGTAATGCTACCGCCATGGATTCATAGAATTTATTGTTTGTGTCGCATATTGTAGTGCATATCGCTTGGAATTTATGTGTTTTTTGTTTATATAAGTACTCTATTGTTCTATTGTTCATGATTATTTTCGACAGTAAATAATTTTGTCTCTAGATGCTATTAAAATTGTATCACTGTTAATCATATTTGCATTCCGTTCATATTTGATTTATATAATGCATTGCCAATTTAACTTGTGCTTTTTGTAATTTTATTTTATTGTCAGTAAATAATAGGACACTTAGGGGAGCATGTAGATCAAATTTTACAACCATCAGAGACCAATACAGAAGATCTGACAAAAAGGACACATCGAAAAAAAGGATCGGACACACCAAGAAAAAAAATTAAATTGATAAAAGTACTAATTTGTGTTGAGAAAAGCGACAATCATGATAAATAAGATTTTATTTTTTACTATACCTACGTATAAGCTTGCTTTCTTTTGTGTATGTCAGTGTTCTTATAATTCTTAGCCTTTGCGTATCTAGAAAGCTCTGCTTGTCCTATATATGCTTTATTACGAACAAGCAATTTTTACAGTTAATTACCGTGGGCCAGCAGCTCTCAAGGTACCTTAATATAAAAACTAAAAAACAAACGAAAACAAAAGAAGAAGGGAAACTGTACAGATAAAAGGGACATTATATGGTGATATGCGTATGTATGTTTTCTTTATTTGTGAAAGAAATAAACATTTATAGGACCATAAATTATCATTGGAATAGCATGAAGCACAGCAAAAAGTGCTAGAAGATCAGTGGGCCGTCCCAGAAAAAGATGGAAGGATGATGTTGAAACCGATCTATCTAGGATTGGGGTACAACAATGGCAAATCGAAGCGCAAGATCGCAGACGATGGAGGGCCATAGTGGATACGGCGAAGACTCACCCCGAGTTGTAAATCCAGTCAAGAAGAAGAAGAACAGCAAAAAAAAACGATGTCGGAGTAGACAGGACAAAACTTAACCAGTGACACAAACAAATGAACATTAAATACTTAAAGGCTTATATTTGTACATTAATATATGAGCCTTCGAAAAAGAGAACCAAAGATCCACTAGATATATACAGAATTGATCTACGAATTATCCTAACCGAACACTATCGCCTCAAGGTGCACATGAATAAAATCGGACTAACAGAAAGTGTAGATTACAGATTTTGTAAGAGTGAAGACAAGATGGTCAAATACTATCTATGCAACTGCCCATAGTTAAAATAAAATCAAAATGTAATTCCGCACAGGTTGGAACTTTTATATCAAATCAAAAATGAATAACCATTTTCAATTTCGTTGCAAAACGAAAATAGAGCCTCATCATATTCTAGTCCAATCAGAGAGTGCAGCAAGCACCTCTACCGGTTTGGAAACTTATTAGTCTCTCATCAGGAGGCACATATGCTGCCTTCCCTTATCCAACCAAAATAAACCCCGGAGTGCAGTCACGGATTGCAACGAACGAAATGGCGCAGATGCCCTAGCGGGAACTGCTAGCAAAGACTAAGTTTTCAATCTAATGGCATGTAAAACAACATAATGTTACTCTACGTCCCACCAGACTTAAAACAATGGGAACCTTCTCTGGTTACACCTCCGGGTCTTCTACAATTTACAAGCCATAACGGATGCTGAGACTAAGGAAGATGAGGGAATTTTACAGTTTATAATTCAATCTACCGCGCTGAGCAGATGGGACGTGAATTATAAATTGTAAAATTACCTCATCTTCCTTAGTCTCAGCAACCGTTATGGCTTGCAAATTGTAGAAGCCTCGGAGGTGTAACCAGAGAAGGTTCCCATTGTTTTCTGTCTGGTGGGATGTAGAGTAACATTTTGTTGTTTTATATTCCATTAGATTGAAAACTTAGTATTTTTTTATATCAAAGTTTAGGTGACAACAAAAGAAATTTTCAAGGAAGTATATGATTCATATGAGGGGATAATTGTTTAAATAATTAAAAATGGGTCGTTCTGCACAAAATTTATTTTTTTAACTGCTGTGGTAATTCTTGTGTTTATAAAGGTTTTTAGTGAGGTTTATCTGGAAAGTTGAACAAACAATATTTCATATAAAATGTATATAATTAAATTTGACTCATAATTTATTTAAATAATTGTGAATCAAGATTGAAAAACAAATGTGGAAATAGTTATTTTCCTAACTAGTGTGGAAAGTGATATTTTAACGCACGAGACTGCCGTTGACCCGAACGACGCGATAGCAGAGTTCGGGCAAGCAGTCGAGTGCGGGGAAGACACTTTCCGCATGAGTTAGGAACAATATTTTTGCTAGGGCCGTACGTTTGGAAAAGAGCCACAAAAAATAGAGTTATATCAATTTTTATTTAGAAGTAAAGGTTGTCAAAACCAAACTGTCAATATCATGGGTTACCACGACGACGATATTGGTTTCCATGACGACGATTCAAAACCATTGTAATTATCTACTGATCTGACTTTTAAATATTATGTCAAAATAATTTGATTTCATCGAATTATCGCGCTAATTTCATTAAAACTTGAACACAGCAAGATTAATTTGAAATAAATTAGTAAATAATATCTAAATATTAATTTATTGCATGTATTATAATATATTATAATGCCATATTACAAGATATTTTACTTTCCCGCACGCCATGCGGGAAAATTTATTTCACGCACGCCGTGCGGGAAAGTGCAATTTTCGGAAACGAAATTCGTGCGTGATAGTGGCTCTTTTAGCACGACCGTAGAAAAAAAATATTATTTGCACTATAAACAAGCACTATACATTTTATTTTGCAGAAGGCGTTGCAGCAGTTTATGAGATAACTAATTTGTTTATCAAATATTACCTACTATTTCTTCAATTGCAAAAACGCGGTTGTTGCCGATAGAGTATACAATTTTTTAAGATTTCTTTTTTTTTACATTTATGTATATTTTCAACAAATTCATCGAGAAATTAAAATTTCAATTAAACTCCCGTCCAAAATGGCGTTTGAAAATAATTGTTCTAATTTATTTGAAATTTGTTTTTTCAATAACATCGCCGGAATTAAAAATGTTGAAACGCTGTTTCGATATTCATGTTCCTGGTAATTTTTCAAATAATTGCAAAAGAAATTCTATTTCTAGGAACAAATATTTTTTGCCGAAATAACTGTTCCAAATTTAAAAATTCATGATTTGTTTATTTATCAATATTAACATTTAAAAGTGCGTGAGTACACCTATCAAGCCTACTACTTAGAAATATCATTGATACATTTAGTAAGAATTGTAGAATATTTTAAAAAATAATAGTTCAGAGAAATAAGGAAAAAAATATCCTGTTGGTGACACATCCCCATCCAGGCCGAAACCAAATTTTTTGAGTAGTATGGACATCTATATTAATAACCTCTATGTTTCCTGCAGCCGATTTTGATGATATACATAGTTATAAACAAATGAAGCTCAAAAAACGGTAAATTTTCGCGTTTTTCGTCTATAACCAAAAAGTTAAGTATTTTAAACAAATTTGAGAGTGAGAAGCTCATAAATCGTATAAAAAACTTCAATATGGCGTTCGCTGAATTTGTCAATCCTTATTGGTTGCTTAGAAAATTGCAAAATAATTCATAAATTTTGAGTTTTTATAAATATTCATAAATTATATAAAAATTAACTTAGAACGTTCTTACTACACGGAATGCTGAGACTTCTGGTGCTTAAATCATACCCTTAATTTCAAAGCAGTTGGTCAAATAGTTTAAAAGGTATTTAATTTGTTTATCCCAAATTAATTTTTTTGCAACGCTATAAATCAGAAAATGATGAAGTTACAGTAATACTTTGGATAGTTTATGAAATAAGAGGATTTATGCTGTTAATTTAATTAAAAAAAAAAAATGACAAAAAACAATCCTAAACACTGCAAAATTATTTTGCAAAAACATGTGAATTAAAAAAGGGGGCTAACTTCGTCCCTAATTGTCCTAGGACAATTATTTTTCTTTCTAAATGTGTATAAAAACTCAGTCTTTCCAAATATGAAAAAATATTTTTTCTACGGGTAACAGTTAAAAAGTTATTCTAATTGTTTTTAAGTAAGCAAAAAATCGACATGATTTTGCAAAATAATTTTACACTGTTTAAAATTATTTTTGTCATTTTTTTTAATTAAATCAATAGTATAAATGTTCTTCTTCCATAAACTGTCAGAAGTCTTAGTGTAACCTCATAATTTTCTGACTTATAGTGTTGCAAAAAAAATGAATTTGGGAAAAACAAATTAAATAACTTTTAAACTATTTGACCAATGGCTTTGAAATTTAAAATATAATTTAAGCACCAGAAGTCTCAGCAATTCGTTTAATAAGAAGGTTCTAAGTTAATTTGTACATAAGTTATGAATATTTATAAAAACTCAAAATTTATGATTTATTTTGCAATTTTCTAAGCAACCAATAAGGATAGACATATTCAGCTAAGGCCATATTGAATTTTTTTAGACGATTTATGAGTTTCTTACTCTCAAATTTGTTTAAAATGCTTTACTGTTTAGTAATAGACGAAGAAAGCGAAAATTTACCGTTTTTTGATCTTCATTTGTTTATAACTATGTATATCATCAAAATCGGCTGCAGGAAACATAAAGGTTATTAATATAGATGTCCATACTACTCAAAAAATTTGGTTTCGGCCTGAAGGGGGATGTGTCATGAGAAAAATCTTATTTCTCTGGACTCTAATGGCTTTCGTAGAGAATTTTAGTATTTTGTAGCTTTCTACCTTAACTGAGAATTTTTGCCTGAAAATTGGTGGCACAGTAGTTTGCAATATCTCCGTAACTAGTGGCCAAATTTCAATGCTTTTGTTAATTTGCTGTAGCATATAAAATGACATCTGCATGTCCCATTTTGCAATAAATATTAATAAATATGTTATAAACAATTGTGTTTTCAAAATTTTTTTAAACAATTTTTTCTAATATTGTGATAAATATAATTTGCCCCAAAAGATAACCACAAAACAGTATTAAATCAAATTTTGATATTAAAAAATTAACAAAATAGTACCGAATTATAATTAAAAATTTGTTAAGGAAACACAAAACTTTTTCCGATAATGTAGTTGGAATTTATTTAAGTGAAGATTTACTATTTTTATACGTTACCCCAAATTAAAAAAAAAACATTGAAATTGACCCATTATTAACGGAGATCTTGCAAACTACTCCTCCACCAATTTTCAGTCAAAAAGTTTCCATAATGTCGCTACAAATATCGTTATTTTTCAAAATATTCTACAATTTTTACTATATTTATAAATGGCGTTGTTAAGTAGTAAGCTTGTTAGGTGTTATTAAAAAAACAAGTTTTAAACAAATTACCACAATTTTTAAACGAGATTTTTGGAGGGGAGTTTAATTGAAATTTTAATTTCTCAAAATTTCTCTTGTTTCTTCAGCTTTGCAGAAAAAAATCTTAAAAACTTTCATAAAAGCATGAATTACCGCAGCAGTTAAAAAAGTACATTTTGTGCAAAAAATACCAATTTTTACTATTTAAACAATTATGTTACCCTTATGTGAATCATATTCTTTCTTGATAATATCTTTTGTTTTGACCTAAACTTTAATAAAAATTTGTTCCAACCTATAGGGAATTACATTTTGATTTACATGTAGTGTAATTTTATTTGATCGGGCTTGTAGAAGTGCCAACAAAGGCCATAATAGACTCTTTTAGAAAGGCAGAATGAGCCAGAATAGACCGTTTTGGTCGAGTGGAATGGTGATTAAGCGACCAATCATATTGAACATAACCTAGTCTAACCTTAACTGGATAACATTCTTTGTTAGGTTGTCTTTGGTAATAGTTACGTTTGTAATAGGTTAAACTTATATCAAGGAGTAAAAACTGAGAAAGAGGGGTACCAAAGGAAACCTGTACACTACAAAAGTAAAAATGGAAGGAATTTAGTAAGCGACGAAGAAATACTGAACAGATGGACAGAATACTTCGAAAAGCTTTTAAATGAAATTCCCACAACAAAATATGCAGAAGAAGAGGAAGAAGAAGTACCGAATGAAAATATTTATCAAGAAAAAATACAGGAAAGACCGCCTAAAGAAAAACAAATAAAAGAAATAATAGAGAAACTAAAGAAAAACAAGAGCCCAGGTAAGGATGAAGTAACAGCTGAAATGTTTAAATATGGAGGACCAGTGCTAATTAGGCATTTGGAAAAGATGATAAAAGAAATTTGGGAACAAGAACACATACCAAAAGAATGGACTGAAGCCACACTGTGTCCAATTCACAAAAAAGGCGACAAAAGTTTATGCTATAATTACAGGGAAATAGCCCTACTAAACGTTGCATATAAAATACTTGCAGTACATATAGAAGACAAGATAACCCAAAAGATAGATAATGACATAGGAGAATATCAATGTGGATTTGTGGATTTAGAAGAGGATGCAGCACGGTGGATCAAAATTTCCTGCTGCGTGAGATACAAGCGGAAAGCTACGAATACGGGAAAACTACAATGGCCCTATTCATCGACTTTAAACAATCTTTTGACAGAGTTAGGCGGAAAGAAATATACAAAGCACTATGTGAAATTGGAATTAGTGAAAAATTAATAAAGATGGTAAAAGCTACCCTCAGAGAAACAGAGGACAGGGTTAAAATAAATGGAAAAGAAACATACAAGTTTAAGGTCGGTAAAGGGGTACGTCACACTCATCATTGTTGTTCAGTATCCTTCTTGAAATGGTCATCAGAGAAGCCGAAATTAACAGGACAGGACTTGTATACCAACGAAAACACCAATGCTTGGCATTCGCTGATGACATAGGTATGATAGCCAGAAGTATACAAGAGTTAAAAGAAATACTAAAAAAACTAAAAAAACTACATATCGATGGCTTAGTGTGAAAACCTCGTATCTCATTTTTTTTTTCGAAAATGACATTTTGGTGGTTTTAGTTTGAAAACCTTGTATCTCACGATTTACAACTGTTAGAAAAAATCCAAATACATTAGACTATTTTCTACAGCCGAAAAAAGAAACCACGTATATCAATTGCTCTCTTGATTTAGTGTGAATACTACGTATATTTATAACCAAGAATTTGGTACTTAATTTGGAGTGTTTGTTTGAGAGATTCGACTTGGAAAAATGTTTTCAAAAGGTTAGCAAAAGGTAGTCCTGCATACAGAAACATTTTATGAACCTTAAATCAAAAGATTTGTACTGTATCAACCTAGTATTTGGAGGTGTGCAATAAGCTACGAAAAATGAAAACCTCGTAAATAATAATAAACACAATCTCATTTGAGATAAAAACCACGTATATCAAGATATACGAGGTTATCATAGTTACTTGGGCAAAGGCTCTATATACTGCAAGGATATTTACGTGTTTTTCATAGTTAATATTTGTATTTCCAATTTAATAGCAACACTTAACACTTTTAGCTCTAGGCCAATATCAGATATTTGTCTCAATTTGCTCAAATTAAAAATACGTAACGGCAGTTTTTGTTTTTAGGTTATATTATGTAGAAAATCAGTTTTTTGCCTCTCCTGTAAAATTGTAATTTAGTGAGATACGAGGTTTTCACACTAAGCCATCGATATATGGAATTGGCAGAACGAGAATACACACAAGGACAATATCTGACAATAAATACAGAGGAAAAAATATATGAATTCGAAGAATTAGAAAGATTCCAATATCTAGGAGCGACATCCACTAGGAGACCAATTATTTATAAACGAATAAATCCAAGCGAGAATTATGGCTGGTAATCGTTGTATCTTTGCTCTAAACAACTTATTAAGAAATAAGAACATATCTAGAGAGGCTAAGATAAGATTGTACAAGACTGTGATCAGACCTATAGTATTGTATGCCAGTGAAACATGGACGATGAACAAATCCGAGCAAGTTATGCTTGAAGTGTGGGAAAGAAAAGTCCTAAGAAAGATATTTGGCGGAAAGATATGGAATGGAATGTGGATAAGAACACCAAATGTAGAACTGGAGAGGATATATGGTGAACCAGACATAGTAGGGATCATAAAATCGCAAATACTGAGATGGTTGGGACATATCCAAAAGATGCCAAACACGAGACTTCCCAAAAGAATACTAACGGGAGGAATAGGAGGAAAGAAGAAGAAAGGTAGACCGAAAACCAGATGAAAGGAAGATGATGAAAAAGATATAGAAGAATGATAAATGAAAGAAAGACTGAAATTCACAAACTGGAAAAATAAAGCAGCAAATAGGAGAGATGGGAAAGGAATAGTTAACCAAGCCATGGGCCTTCTAGGCCTGGAGAGCTAAACTATATATACGTTTGTTCTCTGATGAGGTCCTAAAAAGGTTTGTCCCAGGTATTTATGGAGTTGACGAACAATTGCCATGTAGTTACAGATGTTTAGCCTCTTCCTCTGCGTTTTTTCAGAAGCTGCGTATTATTGTGTCCACTATAATGGTTATAACTGGGATTACTCAAAGTTCAGTTTTCTGAAGCTCTAACATTATTTTTGCGTTGCGAGCAGAATAACCTGTTTTTCAAAGTTAGGTCGGTTACTGAACAAGTATCCTAATATCGGATACAGACATTCAAAATGTATCCGGAAACTGTTTAAAAAATCACGAATATTTTCACTAAAATTATACTCGAATACTTCTTAGAATACTCTTAAAAGGGACCTAAATTGCTAATTTTAGAACTATGTAATGTACATGTAATTTTATTATACACAGGGTGTCCCGAAAAGATTGGTCATAAATCATACCACACATTCTGGAGTCAAAAATAGTTCGATTGAACCTAACTTACCTTACCTTAGTAGAAATGTGCTCATAAAAAAGTTACAGCCCTTTGAATTTACAAAATGAAAATCGATTTTTTTCAATATATCGAAAACTGTTAAAGATTTTTTATTGAAAATGGACATGTATCATTCTTATGGCAGGATCATCTTTTAACAAAATTATAGTGAGATTTGTCCACCCCATAAAAAAATTTTGGGGGTTTTGATCCCTTAAACCCCCACAAACTTTTGTCTACGTTCCAATTAATTCATTATTGTGGTACCATTAGTTAAACGCAACGTTTTTAAAACTTTTTTTCCTCTTAGTCTTTTCTTGATAAGTCATCTTTTATCGAGATGTGGCTTCTTTTTTAAAATATAATTAAAAATGCAAATTATAAATACATTTTCAGATTACTAACAGGTCTCTATAATCGTACTTAACCATAATATACAAATATTAGTCCAGAGAAATAAGATTTTTCTCGTGACACATCCCCCTCCAGGCCGAAACCAAATTTTTTGAGTAGTATGGACATCTATATTAATAACCTTTACGTTTCCTGCAGCCGATTTTGATGATATACATAGTTATAAACAAATGAAGATCAAAAACGGCAAATTTTCGCTTTTTTCGTCTATGACCAAAAAGTTAAACATTTTAAACAAATTTGAGAGTAAGAAACTCATAAATCGTCTAAAAAATTTCAATATGGCGTTCGCTGAATATGTCTATCCTTATTGGTTGTTTAGAAAATTGCAAAATAAATCATAAATTTTGAGTTTTTATAAATATTCATAAAATTCATAAAAAAATTAACTTAGAACCTTATTATTACACGAATTGCTGAGACTTCTGGTGCTTAAATTATATTTTAAATTTTAAAGCAATTGGTCAAATAGTTTAAAAGTTATTTAATTTGTTTTTCCCAAATTCATTTTTTTGCAACACTAGAAGTCAGAAAATTATGAGGTTACAGTAAGACTTCTGACAGTTTATGGAAGAAGAACATTTATAGTATTGACTTATTAAAAAAAAAATGACAGAAAGTAATTTTAGGCGGTGTAAAATTTTTTGCAAAAGCACGTCGATTTTTTGCTTACTTATAAACCATTTGAATATATAATAATATAAAATTATATTAAATAATCATAACTTTTTAATCGTTACCCGTAGAAAAATTATTTTTCATATTTGCAAAGACTGAATTTTTATACACATTTAGAAAGAAAAACAATTGTCCTAGGACAATTAGAGTCAAAGTTAGCCCCCCCTTTTTTTTAATTCACATGTTTTGCAAAATAATTTTGCAGTATTTAGAATTATTTTTTGTCATTTTTTTTAATTAAATTAATGGTATAAATCTTCTTCTTTCATAAACTATCCAAAGTATTAGTGTAACTTCATCATTTTCTGACTTATAGCGTTGCAAAAAAAATTAATTTGGGATAAACAAATTAAATACCTTTTAAACTATTTGACCAATTGGTTTGAAATTTAGGGTATGATTTAAGCACCAGAAGTCTTAGCATTCCATATAATAAGAACGTTCTAAGTTAATTTTTACATAAGTTATGAATATTTATAAAAACTCAAAATTTATGATTTATTTTGCAATTGTCTAAGCAACCAATAAGGATAGACATATTTAGCGAAAGCCATATTGACGTTTTTTATACGATTTATGAGTTTCTCACTCTCAAATTTGTTTAAAATACTTAACTTTTTGGTTATAGACGAAAAAAGCGAAAATTTACCGTTTTTTTATCTTCATTTGTTTATAACAATGTATATCATCAAAATCGGAAGCAGGAAACATATGTTATTAATACAGATGTCCATTGTACTCAAAAAATTTGGTTTCGGCATGGAGGGAGTCGTGTCACCAAGTCTGAACTATATGTGGTGGATTCCATAAATATTCAAAATATCCCGATGGCTTATCCCGATAACATTGGCTTATCGAAAAAGTCCTAAGAGGCAAAAATGTTTTAAAAATAGTGAGTTTAATTAATGGTGCCACACAAATAATTAAATTGGAACGTACATAAAAGTTTGGGGGCGTTTAAGGGAAAAAACCCCCATAAAATTTTTATGGGGTACACAAATTTCACTTTAATTTTTATTTAAGATGCACTTTTTTTATGTGCACTATTGTATGTAGGTAAGTGAGGTTCGATCAACCTATTTTTGACCCTAGAATCTGTGGTATAATTAATGACTAATCTTTTCGGGACACCCTGTATATCCCTTAACTATGTACTAACGTGGATGTTTCAGGACGTAGACTCTGACATGCGGTATGTCATACCGTTGCCTATTCTTCTTTGTTTCCAATATGAATTTATCTGTATTTGTTTTTTACATCAACTACGGAATCATTCTTCACACTCTTGCAGAATACAATACTGCTCCAAATAAAATAAATTTTATTTTTTCAAGAAAATTATGAACGCATGAAGATATTAAAAAAATGGTGGAGGTTCTTGCAAAATTATTATAAAATGAATTACAAAAAGGAAAAAAATAACTGGAAAGAATAAACGGGACTGCTTTTGACTATAGAAACCTAAACACTGACATGCGGTATGTACTTGATACCGCAAGAAAATTTTATGTCACCGTAGCTCAAAGACTAACTAAAACTGCAGCAGTTGAGAGCAGGTACAATTACACAGGGCCCCCGCTACCATATGTGCAAAGTGTGCAATGCACACGGGCGCCATCCTTTAGGGGCACCAAAACCCGGGGTCAAAAATTGCAAAAAAGCAAAAATTAATTTTAAAATAAAAGTTGAGAAATTAAATAGGATTCAGTTTAAACACATGAAATTTTATTAGTATATCATCCAGTTACTGCCGTTTCCCATTTGCGAGAACATGTCAGAAGTCAGGCATTTTAATTTATTTTGTTATGCTTTTATTCTGTTTGTTTCATTTTGATATTTTTAGCCGACTAATAATAGTCCATTTACTCACGGTTTTTGTTGTAAATTTTAAAGAACCGCTTATATTGACATAAATTTTGTCATACACATAGCTAACAAGACAAGAAGTGATACCGATGTGTGCTTTTACTCTCGGGGTAAAAGGGGTATTCTCAGGTGAATACGCCTGAGAATACCTGTGGGTATTCTCGGGGGTGGGGTATTCTCGGGGGTGAGAAAACATTCGTTCAAAATAAGTCCTGAATTGGATAAACTGACTAATTCTAAGCAACTTTTGTTGTATAGAGATTTTCACAAGTCAATTCTTTTTGAGTTATTTGCTAGTGAGTATGCTCATTTTTCAACAAAAAAAAACCCGTTTTTAGACGGTTTTTCGCAATTAAAAACTAATTATTTTATCGAAAAATACTCTTAGCAAAAATATAGCTTACAAGAAAGTGAAAAAAATAATTTATATAATAATATGAAGTCTGCAAAACTCAGTAGAACGCAGAGTTGTAGCTAATGAAAAGTAGGTTCTTATTCGTCAAATTCCAAATCGGATATTTCAACGTGTAATAACCAAAAGATTAAGCATTTTCGGGGAAAACTCATTACAACTTCTTTATATTGTTTAAGAAAAGCTTTATATGATCTGTAAGCTTCATCGGTTTAAAGTGCTAATTTTTGAAAAAAAATTTAGTTTTAAACTAATTTTTTTTTCAATCTTAAAAAAATTTCTTTTTCCAAATAACTTTAAAATTAATTAGTGATACCAAAAATGTTTTGGATGTTTTGTTTTCCTGTAAGACAAAAATTGGAAGATATGGCTGTTCAAATTTTGCATACACTCATGATTTGTGACTCGTTCAGTCCTTTCGCTCTTTTAACTACAGCCTTTTCTAAAATAAGCACTTTGAATCGATGAAACTTCAGATCATATCATATAAACAATACAAAGTAACTTGTGGTGAAGCGGTAATGATTAATTTCATTTGGGATGCTAATTAAGGTGTGGTTTTCATGATTTTTTTACCAAAAAAAGGGACCAACATTATTTTAAACTTACTTACTTACTTTTGATGTTAAAAATATAGCTTCTTTTAAATACTTTAAAAAAGTTGTAATGAGTTTTCCCTGATAATTGCTTGATTTTTTGGTTAATTTACTTTGAAATATTTGATTTGTAATTTGACGAATAAGAACCTCCTTTTCATCAGCTACAACTTTGCTTCTGCTAGGTCTGCAGGCTTCATACATAGGTACTTACACCATTTTTTTTCACTTTTTTATAAGCTATATGTTTTTGATAAAATACTTACTTTTTGAGTTATTTGCGAAAATCCGCCTAAAAACTTGTTTTTTTTTTGTTGAAAAATGAACATAAATTTACTCGCAAATAACTTGAAAACTATTGAAAAGTATTGACAGAAAAATCCTTATAGAAGAAAAGTTATTTAAAATTAGACATTTTATCCAATTTCGGACTTTTTTGAACGTATGTTTTTCACCCCCGAGAAGGGGTGAAACTCACATTTTAAAGTTCAGTTTTCTGGTTTATTTCAAGCACCTACCTACCTTCAAAAAATAAATAAAAATCATGATCCAAAATGCCTTAAGGGGCGCCAAAATCCTTTTTTGCACACAGGCGCCAGTACCCCTTACGGGGGCCCTGCAATTACACACCACTTGAAGGTACACAGATGGTATTCTAGGAATCTTTTTTAAAACATGTTTTACAACAAAATATATATTTTCGGTGCAGTATGGTATATCGCATGTTTTTAACTTTTTAACTTTCAAAAATCGGCATTTTGAAGGTGTTTCAATGTTCTAAAAAACTAAATTTTGTAATTGTATGTCAACTATTTAGCTTTTGAATGGTGTGGAAAAAAATCGAAAAAATCGCGATTTTTACACTAAATTGTTAATAATTAAAAAATTAAACTCTAGGCAGGAAACAGGTAGGTTTTCTTCCTGTAGGTCTACAATAACTAAAAAAGTAGTCAGCTAGTATTTCCAGCTTATTTCCCTGGAATACTAAGACCCTCTTATACATGGTCATTGTAAAAGTCACCAATTGCTAAAACGTCGATGACACGGGGCTAGTTTACCAGCTGCTATTCGGCGAGTTTAAAAGATCAAGTTTTGAACTATTAGATCTCAACATATTTCTATAAGTATTTAAATTTTCATGCCCTTGCCTTTGTGGACTTCCATAATGCCTTTGATATAGTTGAGCTGGACGCAGTCTTGAGTGCTTTACATGTATGCTGTATCGATTCTCGATATACTAAGCTAATATACAAAATCTATAAAACGCCACACTGTTGGTGAAGTTGCACGAGAATACCAATCACATACGAATTGGCAGAGGAGTACGGCAGGGCGATACTATGTCATGTAAGCTGTTTGTCACCGTTTTGGAATACGCCTTTGTCGCCTTTTAAAATACTCGATTGGAGGGGTGAAAGGTTTAAATATAGATGGACAAAATCTAGTTCTATTCGCAGACAATTTAAAGGATATTAGAATTATGTTGCAAGACCTTCTAGAAGTGTGCTCTCAGGTTGGGTAAAAATTAACATATCAAAGACAAAGCTAATGACAAACCTGGTCCCAGTGAAAACAATGTCATTAACGACTGCGAAGTGGAGTTTGCGGAAAAATACCCATTTCTTGGTCATGAAAGACGAATTACGAGAGACAATCAAACATGCGAATTGAAACGAAGAATTATCCTCTCCTGGTCAGCATATGGTAAACTTAGAGACGTATTCAAAAGTGATCTTCCAATCTGCTTGAAACGGAAAATCTGTAGCCAACGCGTTTTGCCGGTTATGACCTATGGTGCTAAATCTCTAACAACCGTATCTACTAAGAAGCTAAAAATTGCTCAACGTAAGATAGAAAGGACGATGATTGGTATGTCATTGCGGAACCATATAACCAACGAAGAACTACGATTAAGAACAGTCCCCAACTCAACTGACTTGATTTAACCAAGTCAGATGAATTAGGGGTTTAGACCTTCAAAAAGCATTCAATTCACTTGAATTCAAGTGAGTTGATCAAGTTACTTGACCCATGTCAACGCAGCTTGATGGTTGCTTTATAGTGTTAAGACTATTTCCTCTATTGTAATTTATTTAATTCAAAATACATTTTACTGCTGTCAGAAATCAGAAAAAAATGTTTGTATCACAAATAAACATTGCTTTTCGCTTAAATTAAATGTTCAAACTGCCAAGAGGCAGGGGGCAGCTTCAACATTTAATTTAATCTAAAAGCCAATGTTTATTTGTCAAATAAACATATTTTCTGTTTTCTGACAGCAGTGTCAGAATGTAATAATGTAATGTATTTTATATTAAATAAATTACACACATTCATGTGTTTCGATTACTTTGCGAAGTAGCGGGATTACTTTGATTACTTTCATTTGCACCATACTGCATACTCATAATAATCAACAAATTCACAATTTTTCATTTTTTATAATTTCTTTCAAGAAATTACATGTATGGGCGTTTCAAAAAAAGATAAGACCGTCCCTAGGATAGGTAAAACATTGAAACATAATTGGGGTTTGCTTAGTAAACATTTTTTGAAATCTCGAAACAGGTCGATATTTATGTTTAAATTACGATTTTTTGGCATCTATTATAATATATCGACGCTGTCAAGCCAAAACGGCATAAACGACATTAACTTGATTTTTCAGGAAACACAAAAAACTGATTATTTTTATTTTTACCAATTCTGCTTATCTGCACAGTGATTCAAAAAAATTGGTGATTTTTTTTTCAAATTTTAATATATTGTGAACATTAATGTGGCTGAAAATACTGTCTGAAATAAATTAAAAACTATAAAATGGCGCTTATGTCCAATCAAGATATAACATTGGTGAATATGCCAAACTTACCTCTGGCGTTTGTGTCGATCGCATTGTTGTAAGGTTAGTCAATATGGCGCTTAAAAGGGATATATGCCATTAATGAAAAAAGAAACGAAAATCAAAAATTGTCGTTTATGCCAACAAGAGAAATGATCAAATTACGAAGATATTTGATAGGGTTTATTTTTTATTAATCAAAAATACATTCTAAGTTAAAAACAAAACCTTAAATTCTTTAAACATGTTTTGGTGCTAGGATGAAATACTTAAAAGTAAATATGAAATACTTAAAAGTGGATATCTAATAATAAGTAGTGGATTCTAATTCATAATCACTGTCAATATTTGGTTCAACATCCATATTGATTTGATTGCTTGTATTTTCCTTATTTTGATCACTACTTATACCGGCATCCAAACCATTATCTGCTGATAAGTTGAAACATGATGTGAGATCGTGACTAAATCTTTCTTCTTCTACTGCAACGTCTGGTGGTTCCTCAAAGATGATAATGTCATTGCTAAAAGCTTCTGCAATGTTGGCATTATAAATGTCATAAACCTCTAAGGGAAATATAGGGGGATTATTGTCAGTCAGTATATCATTTTGTACTGATTCGGTATATGTTTTATTTTCATTTAGTAAGGCCATTATTTTTTTACTTCTGCTATTCATGTGCAACAAAAAATGGCATAAACGCCAAAAATCGATCGCCATTTTTAGCTATATAAAATTGATTTGAACTCTATGCTGTAATTCAAAATGAATTGTTCATCACACTAATACAAAAGTACAATAGAATATTTTAAAATAAACTTTTTATTTGCGCAATTTTTAAATAAGAAACCTGCATAAGAATACCATTGAGGAATGGCACTTGTGTCAACCATGATGTAAATATGTGGTTTTGGCATAAACGCCTCATAGTTTTTAAAGGAATTCAGTGTGTTTACGCTTCAAAAATCAATACAAATTGAAAATATTGCAAAGGTAGATAATACCATGTTGCTTATCCATAAAAATTGTAAAAATACATACCTTTACTATTATTACTGGACCGAAATGTACACAATGATAATCTTACGGGCACTGGCGATTATGTCAATCGGTGTTCACGTCGGTGTTGACGTGCGTGACTAGATTGGCGTTTATAAAAATTTTAAACCTATATTACACGTATTTCACTTTTTCTGCGGTTATTCCGCGTTGACTGTCTGGTGCGGAAATTAAAATCCTATTTTTTAGTGCAGCTAACTAAAAAGTGGTCGTTTTGGCGTTTATGCCGTTTTGGCTTGGCAGCGTCGATATCATAAATATAAGCGATGTCATCCATCTGGACGAAATCGATATTTTTTTAAAAGATAATAGGGGTCGTGTGATAGCTCATTTGAAAGGTTATTTAATTATATATTTAGTAATGTAAACAATAATATAATTATTTATACAGGGTGTCCAAAATTTTTTTTAAATAAATTAATTGTCACAAAAAGTGTTTTCCGAAAACAGAAAAAGTTTATGTGAAAAATAAACATTGCTTTTCGCTTAAATTAAATGTTAAAACTGCCAAGAGGCAGGTGGGTGGCAGCTTTAACGTTGAATCTAAGCGAAAAACTATATATTTATGAAATATACATTTTTTCCTGTTTTCTGAGAGCAGTAAGGTATAAATATGTTGAATTAAAACAAACTACATACATTCTTCCTTTTGTCTCTATTAATTTAATTGAAATTTTTTTTTTTTTTTTGACACCGTTTATAAATAATTAGGGTTATGTTTATATTAGAATATGAATTATCGGAATCAAAAAATTATCAATTTCGTCATCACGCCCAGATAGATGACGTCACCAGTATGATATATATGTCAAAAAATCATAATTTAAAAATAAAAATCTACCTGCTTCATGAATTATCTCCAAAATAGCCCGTTCACGAAAAAATGAATTTATTCCAACCTTTACGTGCTCACTGTATAATATAACAAATAAGTGATTAATTATACGTAGTACCAGATCCGCTATCATTAGTCCCAAAGTATATAGGTATATAAAAAAATACAGGATCCTTTGTAAAAGGTATATTTAAAAGACCGCAATAAGGGTTACATCACAAAAAAAAACGTTTTCGGATTAACAAGTAATCCATCATCAGTGTTAAGCCCTAAAATATTAGGTATAACCTAATTAATAAAAGACAATGTTGTAAAAGTTGACTGAGGTTAAGGATTGACAGAGGCCATACTTACAATAGCATGCATGCGTGAGCCACCAAAAAGTTATGAGTAAAAACCCTCTAAAACTTGTAAGATCTTAAATGATGAACTACATAAATGATGAAATATGAACTACATATTATGATTAAAAGACATGGATGTTGCAAATATTCCTGGATATCACCCAGGGCAACACAGAACTCTAAGCCATGTGGATGTGATATGAAAGGAATGGACCTCACATATTGAAAATTGAGTGTCAACTGAACTGAAAGGTGAGTGAACTGTAGAAGTATGTCAGAGACAGACTGTCAATGCGACGTTATGAATTGTTTTGTTACTTCAGCCAACGAATTTAATGTTTATGTTGGTGTTGAAAATAAAACATTATCAAATGTCCATATTATATTGATATTAGAAATATTCAAACTTAAATATAAAAAATTGTGAAATATGTGATGATTAAATATATGAACATGACAAATGATAAATGGGTACTAGGAGTTTTGCAGTCAGTAATACATTAGAGTATTACAAATGTGAAAATAGACTTACAATTATTAAAAAAGGCCATTTACGTAACACGTCTAGGATATCAGAATTTGTTTAATGTGTACATAAATGTACAATTCTAAGTTATTGATTAATGTATGAGGGTTTTGATGACTGATAATTTGATCTATTTTATTGAGTACAGATAAACCTGAAAAAATTGGAGAGTGATGATATATTTCGTTTGGTTGAAGAAATTTTTTTGTTATTCTTTTTCTCATGATCATCTTTCAGTGCGTCACAGTTTTTTGCTTTCTTTCTAACGCATCAAATTGTATGTGACAGAAAAAAAGGCACGTCGGTGATTATATTTCGCCGGTGACATTTATAACATTTTGTTCTAGTTATTCTAGTTGTCGATAGATGGCGCCATAATAAAAAATAATTTTTTTTAATTAGATAATAATATTACAAATATAATCTGTATAATTTATAAGACTATACAAATCAAAGAAAATACCATTTTATAAATGCAAGAAACACATTTAATTTGTTTTTATTCCAAATTGAAAATAAAATGTGACAACTGTCAGATTTAACTAAAATGTCATGTTAGAATAAATGTCATAAATGTGTATTATCACGGACTTACCCTTTTTCCTATCATTTGTGACGCACTGAAAAATGTTCATGAAAAGGACAATATGTGCGAATGAGAATGAGACTAAAACACTTGATGAGACCGATAACCCAAGAGACAACCTCAAACCGCCCGAAAATGAATGAATGAATAAGGAAGAAGGGTGTAGGATCAGGGTCGTAGGATGTGGAGATAATCAATAATGTAAGTACAAAATATAACAGATAACTTAGAAGTTTGTCTAAAGTACTGTAGAAGTGAAATAATAAGAATGTTGAACGATGAAAAATCAATAAAATATATTGAGAGTATGAACTAGGATGTTGCTTATAGAAAATTTGTATAGAAATAAAAACGTAGATGATAGTCATATTATGATGATACACATAAGATGAGAGGATATAGATGATATGTGTTATGAAAAAAGTTGTCGATATAGGGGTTGAAAATCTCGATTAAAGGAAACATTAGGAGTTTTCTGCTTCTTTTAACTATTTCTTCATACAGGTATAAGTTTAGGAATTTTTTTTAAAGGATGTTATGTAACAATGAGACGTCTTATGCCTGACGTCATTATATATATCGAAAAAAATATATCGATATATGCAATATATCGGTATTATATTCTTTTACAATTAAATAACATAAAAAATAATTGTTTTGAAGCTATTTTTTGTGGCATCTTAGTATGCAATTTACTATTTTAGATGGAAATAAGCCACATTTTAAGTTTGAAATTTAATTTATTTCACGTTTCGATGTCCACTTCTGAAATCGTTATCAATATAATATAAAACATTAATAAATTAAACAATTGTTGTTTTTGTTCCTTAGTAAAAAATTCACACTGTTCCCAAATATCTAATAAAGATAGGAAAATAAACTCAATAGGTACTTGGATCAACCCTTGATGGTCGATGTTAAATGAAATGTTGGGTTCTAAAACCAAGTAAATACAATACAATTATTATAAAACTTCACAAAATGTACTACGTGACAAATATTAAATATGAAATAATTTTATTATTGTCGAGATAGCGTGCTCTCTTGTAAAACATTGTTAAAAGTTAAAAGATTATATTGTGCTACCTGAAATTTGGAAAACATTTTAAAGGTAGGTAAAAAATATTAAAATTATCGATAAAATTGTAAAATATATCGATATAATATTTAATGTATCGATACATCGTTGCTATCCCTAATCATGTGTGGCTCAACTGGAGAAAGGTTCCTGTTCGAGCTAACCCTCGGGCCAAAAGAAATTTGGCAGTTCATGCTACAGCTTATAGCCGATACATGTATGGCGTATGGGATAGACAAAAAATCTTTCAGCTCACAGTCTGGGAAAGTCGTGGCTACACGACCTCTTTTTCTGAAATATATCATTTAGTTTATTTTTCAAGGTGTACTTCTTATTGCGTTACGAAGAAAAATTATTATTTTATTATACCGGTTATTTATCGCATTTTCGCCTTCCGGTTCCCAGTTTCCAGCTTCATTGGTCGTTCCATTCGCCATGGTGAAGTATCCTTTTCGACATTGCCTTCTGAATGCCGCCTAGCCAGGATTGTTTTGGCCTTCCTCTCTTCCTTCTTTCCCTTGTCGTCCATTTTAGAATTTGTTTTGGCAGTCTGTCGTTGTCCATTCTTTCTACATGGCCATACCAAATCAGTTGTCTCCATTGAATTTCGTCTATGATGGTTGACTTGACTCCCATTATATTTCTGATTTAGTCATTTTGTATTCTTTCAAGCCTTGATTTTCTAGCCGATCTTCTGCAGAAGACCATTTCCAATGCAAGTAGCGTACGACTTGGTCATCCGTGAAATGTAGACTATACAAAGTTGTATCATCGTCAAGTTGAATTCCCATCCCTGGAAAAGATCGTCTCCAGTGTTTTAGCTTCATTTAAATAGATCTTAAGTAGTACTGGGGAGAGGCAGCATCCTTGTCGTAATCCTTTTGTTACTGAAAATTCTTCTGATAAGGTGTTGTTGAGTTTCATTTTTGATGTGGCTTTATTGTATAGTTGTTCGACCGCGGCGATGATCGTGTTATTTAAGGAAGATCGTTCAAGAGACTGCCACAGCTTTCTCACAGGTATCGTGTCATATGCTTTTGTGAGATACACAAATAAAATATGTATTTCCTGGCTTCTTGCAACTTTCTTTTCATTAAGATGTGTTAGGGTAAATATGTGGTCTACGCAAGATCTTCCAGCTCTAAAACCTGCTTGCTGTTCAATTTCATGAGTTTCGTATTCTTGCTCAATCATGTTTTTTAAGATTTTACCAAACAGCCTGCTAAAAGTACTACTGACCGAGATACACCTGTAATTTCCGCAGATATCTTTTGGACCTCTTTTTGCGAATTGGAGTAATCCATGCTTCTTTCCAACTATTCGGGATTTCTTCCCCATTCAAGTATCTTGTGAATAGCACTTTAAGATACCTTATTAGTTTTGGTGAGAAGAAACATACTTAGATAAAAAATGAATAAGCATTTTCAATTTCGTTGCAACCCAAAACTGTAGTCGCATTATATTTCTAGTTCAATCAGAGAGTACAGCAAATAACTCTATTGGTTTCGGGGCTTCTTAACTCCTTATCAGGAGGTACATATGCTCTTCTCTCTGAATGAACCAAGATAATACTCCGCGTGCCGTCACGGATTGCGACGAAGGAAATGGCAGGGATGCCCTAGCGACATCTGCTAGAAAAAACCGTTGCATTTTTAGAAGCCTCGGATGGTGTAACCAGAGGTGGTTTTCCATTGTTTTTAATCGGGTTTGATATAACATGGTATTTTAAATATCATTTTGTGTGCTATTAGATTAAAAACTTAAACTTTTTTTATACTTAGACCAATTTAAGTTTATTGGCATTGTTTTGTATAAGTTTTAAATTAAATGCACTTATTTATATTATCTGTACAAACTTATAAAATTTTGATTTTATAATTATTTAAAAATCTTCTGTAAATATTGTCGATAATTCATACCTGAGAAAATTACCACAGAGTACAATGCAAATATGCATCAATAATCATGATGGAAACAGACATGAAAAAGAGAAAAATCAATGGAAAAATCAATTCATACTAAATGAATAAACATGTGTAGCAAACCCTTTATACGGTATAAAACATTCAACCTCAAATCTTTTCAGCCGAACATAACTGTTGCCTACAACACCATGGCCAAGTATGTCAACCTTGATTTTGAAAAGACTTAACCTCCTCAACACCTTGGCGCTTATACAAATTTTCAACACGATTTCTTTAATAATTTTTTTTTAGTTTAAAGTGAAAATCGAAACGTAAGAATCTTTATGTAAAAATGTAGCTGTCATTCCAATCAACGGGAGTTTAATCTCAGATAAACACAATATTTAACTTACACACTTTAACTCCCATGTGTACCATATATGGACACAGGCAATTTGGTTTTATCAGCGTTTCGGCCATCAGTCATGTGGTTGGTACACATTTACCGTGTATTTAAATGGGAATGTCATTGAGTCTGGCTTAGAACTATTAGTGGAGCCGATATGTGAAACAATTGTGCATTTAATGATAGAAGTATATAATTTGGACCACATATACTACACATATAAAGGTTCAAATTTAGATATGAGGCCATCTCAGATTTTGCCTTTTACAAAAATGGCGGGCATTCAAAATGGCGACTAATAACACGATAACTTTTGAACGAGACGTCAGAATTTAACCAAATGTGGTACATAGGCTTCTTTTTTGTATATAAGGTCGAGGTCTTAAACCGGAAGAATCGGTTTACTAGAAGTTGTGTTTTTTCCGGGGCTTATGTAAAAATATGTTGTATTTTGAAGTTATACTTCTTTAGGCGCGATTGAGAGTAAAATTTCATAATACTGCGCGCATGCGCACACAGACAGTATGGCGTTTAGTTGCTATCTTTCAAGTTATGTATAAATATATTAGTGCAAGAAAAGGTGTGAAAATCATATATATTAGTGTTTTTAGTAAATATATTTATTATAATTTTTGTGTCTTTGGATTTGTCTTCCTCAGGAGTAAGATGTCTTTCTCAGAATTGTTTTCCTCAGGAAACAAACTGTTTAAAGTATATGTATTTTTAAGAAATTATATAATAGAAGTATAACTTCTTACGTGCGTACAAAGTACACACACACATTCTTTTTCTTTTAATTGTTTCACCCTGTATGTAATAATTTTTCAAAAAGTTAATACCGCCATTGAAAAGAGCGTAAAAATATTTTTTAGAAAATATTTTGAACTATTTGGTTATGTTAATTGCCATTTAATATATGCATGACGTATCTTCACATGTACCTATGTGCGGCAGATTCGCGCAAATATTATAAGAATTATTGTGCATTTAATGGTAGAAGCATATAATTTGGACTACATATACTACAAATATAAAGGTTCAAATTTAGATAAGAGGCCATCTCAGGTTTTGTTCCTTTTACAAAAATGGCGGGCATTCAAAATGGCGACTATATATATGTGACTAATAGCACGATAACTTTTGAATGAGACGTCAGATTTTAACCCAATTTGGTATATAGGTTACTTTTTTGATGTATAGGATCGAGGTCTTGAACCAGAAGAATCGGTTTACCAGAAGTTGTATTTTTACTGTTTTTTGATGTAAAAATATGTTGTTTTTTTCAATTCTTTCACCCTGTACATATAAATTTTTCAAAAAGGTACTACCGCCATTGGAAAGAGTATGAATTTTTTTTAGGAAATGTTTTAAACTTTTTAATTAAGTTAATAAAAATTTAATAAATGCATAACGTATGTTCACATGCACCTATGGGCGTCAGATTCACTTTGAATGCCTGCCATTTTTGTAAAAGACAAAACCTGAGATGGCCTCATATCTAAATTTGAATCTTTGTATGTGCAGTATGTGTGGTCCAAATTATATGCTTCTGCCATTAAATGCACAATAATTCTTATATTATTATTTGCACGAATCTGCAGCACATAGGTACCTCCGTGTGAAGATAGGTTATGCATTTATTAAATGGTAATTAATATAACTAAAGGGTTCGAAATATTTCCTAAAAAATATTTTTACGCTCGTTTCAACGCCGGTATTACCTTTTTGAAAAATTAATATATACAGGGTGAAAGAATTGAAAAAATAAACAACATATTTTTACAAAATAATCACGAAAAACACAACTTCTGGTAAACCGATTCTTCCGGTTCAAGAGCTCGATCTTATACATTAAAAAAAGAACCTATATACCAAATTTGGTTGAAATCGCACTTTTCGTTCAAAAGTTATCGTGCGATTAGTCACATACGTACAGTCGCCATTTTGAATGCCCGCCTTGTTTGTATATATATATACACCGTTCTTAGGTGTTAACGCCCTTCGGTATGGATCTATGGAGGAGTATCACCAAGCCGCAAGCCCTTATCCCTTGCCGTACCGCTCCTCCATATGCCGATCAGACGCCAGTTTATTCCAGACCAAGCCGTAGACTCTATTGAGTTTTATACTACTGCGTTGGCCTTTTATTAATTTCATGACCTAGCTGAGGCTCGAACCAGCGATCGCAAATCGCAAATCCACTAAACTTGTCGATCGACTGCGCCTCAGCTAACTGGAACGTCTAGATCGACGTATTTATCGACCGACTAGATCGATTTGTAAAAGGCAAAATGTGAGATGGCCTCATTCTAAATTTGAACCTTTGTATGTGTAGTACATGTAGTCCAAATGATATGTTTCTACCATTAAATGCACAATAATTCTTATATTTGCACGAATATGCTTCACATAGGTACATGTGAAGATAAGTTATGCATTTATTACATGGTAATTAACATAACTAAAAAGTTCAAAATATTTCCTAAAAAATATTTTTACGCTCTTTTTAATGCCGGTATTACCTTTTTGAAAAATTAATATATACAGGGTAAAAGAATAAAAATAAAACAACATATTTTTACATAAAAAATCGGGAAAAACTCAACTTCTGGTATACCGATTCTTCGGGTTCAGGAGCTCGATCTTATACAAAAATAAAAAGAACACATATAAGTACCAAATTTGGTTGAAGTCGGACTTGTCGTTTAAAAGTTATCGTGCTATTAGTTACATATGTATCGTCGCCATTTTGAATGCCCGCCATTTTTGTAAAAGGTACAATCTGAGATGGCCTCGTATCTAATTTTGAACCTTTATATGTGTAATATATGTAGTCCAAATTATATGCTTCTATCATTAAATGCACAATTCTTATATTTTCACGAATCTGCTGTACTATATAACATTTAAAAATATCCTGGGATTTTTTTAATTTTTAAAGGTGTAAGGGATAATAAAATGAAAATTAACTATACATTAACGTTTCTTTTATTGTTATGGAAGTACAGCATATTATAATAAAAAGTAACATAGAATGTATTATTTTTTAACTAGAAAATTAAGTACTGAGAGTCAATTTTATTGTACATGTTTTAGTTTTTTTTTTGTGAAAACATGGTTGGTAAAGAAACATTCTAAGCACATAAAAGGGCTGTCTTCACATCCGCTAATACCCATGTTATTCGTTTTGTGTTTTTTACAGCATATTTTCGACCATGTAGTTCAGAGTTTTTTTTGTAACAAATCGTGCATCTGACTCTTTTGTTCAAAGCATTTTGAGTAAGTTCATGTTAGTCTTGAACTTGTACAGGAAGGGGTAGATTACTACTTTGAAGAAGTTGCATTCACTCATTTTCTTTGAATTTTGTAACTGACATTTTACTTTGGTTGATGTTATTGAAAATAATTAGAGCATTCTCTTACTGAAAAGATAACTGACTATTTGACCTTCAGTGTCTGTGGTAGTCATGGCCTGCAACCAGACATTAGGAACAATTTCACAATCGGAGGCGGCGTGTACCAAAAGAGGACACAACAATTTTTACAAAAATAACCATAAAACAAATCTGATTTTATGATTTTTGCTAAAAACAAACACAAATAGAGTAATTAAGAATAAAAAATATTTTGGCCCAGAAGGCCCGGTACAAAATTCACTCTGAATTTACCTGGCAGTTAAAGTGTTAAACATGCCACAAGAAAACCGTTTTAGATTAAACTTTTTTTCTGGTCCTCGTATATAATATCAGAAAAATAAAATTTTTCATTTCCTGCAATAGATAACTTTATTTGTCTTTTATTTCAATTTTTATAGATAGGCAAGTAAGTGCATGTAGAAATAGTGTATTTGTTTTAAGAATAGCAGTTGTCAAAAGGGCCAAAGGATAATCCAGGAGATTTAGTAAAATCGCAATATGGCAACGTCGCCAAACAAGTTTCACAGCAGTGTGAGGCGAGCACCGGCCACGGCGTGACACTAGCCCTGGCGCCTCTATCGCGTTCAGTTTTAACTCTCGTACAATACATTCACCCACAAAACTCACACACCTACGCCTACTACGGAACGAACGCCTCGACGACCAGGACGCCTCAAACACCTGAGAGTGTGCAGTGTGCCCCACCCCCATTTGTCCGCCGCGACGCCAAGCACTTTGGCGGCACATACATACACAAGCAACTCTTTCAAAACAGTCGATCATCGACAAGTCAACGTGATCTTGCTTTATACGCGAACCGCGGAACTTAACCTAATTGTTGGCCGCTCTTTAGTTGTTTTTGCTTGCCACTTCTTCTTTTTCGGTCGCAATCAGCTGTGCGTACGCGCGTGTGCATGTGAACTACTACGGAACACTGTGACAGTAGTTCATTCAGGTGAATTTTTGAGGGTTTGCTTTTTTCAGTTGTTTTTTTGTTTGTTTTCGAGAGTTTTCATCGTTGGATGTTGCTTCTGGGTTATTTGATGTAGGAAAAGTCGATTTAAAGGTTAGTTTGTACTTTTACCCTTTATTGTTTCTACGAACTCCAAGTACATACGTCTTTACGGTTTATAATAAATATACGGAAATATTATTGTATCTACCTTAATCAGATTTGGAAACATACCCCCAATTTGTAAACTCTTGTACTACTCCACAAGAAGTACGAAAATATCGGTATCTACATGAGAGTTGCAATAAGTGAATGAGCTGTTTAACTGTTAGATCATATTGACCGAAAGAATAATAATTCTAGAATCCTATACGAGTAAACTGAATATCACATAGACGTCACACAAAATATTCACCTAGACAGACGGTTCGATCGGTTTGTTAAGTCTATCAAATCAATTATGACAAAATTGTTCCTCCTTATAAAACGACTCTAAACATTGGTCGAAAATACAATATTATGTTTAATATTAAGAAGAAAAGGCATATAATCACCTTTATATATTACATTTTCTATGTTACAAGTTTTTCACTTACTTTTGGCAAGTATTTATCAAGATAATGCCAAATCAAAGTATGTTTTTTATTTTCCAGACGGACTTCCCCATTTACCTAAATAAATAAACCTCTAGCTCATGTTTGTTCTAAAAAAGACAATCTTTCAATTTACCCTTAATGAATTTTGTTGGTTATGTTGCGGTTATCGTCATCTGCAATACGTTGTAAAGTGTAATTATTATTTGCCTTTGAAGTAACAAATACTCAAGGGTTTCAGTAAAATAGGAGATAATTAATTTGGCTTTAGGTTGATCCAGACACAATGTCTTGGAAACGTTAAAAATAGCATTTAAAATTTATTATATATTTACACTCATGGATGGAATTAACACATGAACAGACCTTTTAATTATAGCTTACATCTTTGCAAATTGTCATATTACACCACCCATGAAAATTCTTTATGAAGTTCAATGGTAAAATTTTTAATGCATAACGTCCATCTAGCCCTTCTGAACATTTGCGAATGGTTTCTTACAAAATATTTTTAGTCCAAAATTATAGACCACGAATTAAAACACAGTCTTCTAGAATCATTTTCCTTCCTCTTCGTGTTATGCTTGTTTTCAGGTGTGAGCTATCTCCATGACGTTTTCATTGAATTGGAGTCTGTTCATTGCTGCACGTAACAGCTGATTTATTCCTTATCCCGGTCAATGTCGTTTGTTTCGTAACTATGCGAGTTTTTTACGACCTCTCCATCTTTTACCATCCTTCCATCTTTGACACTTAGTTAATTAGACAAGACTTTGACACTTGGTTAATTAGACAAGGGATGTAATATTTCTTGCCTAGTTTTTTCAATATTCAGAAGTTCTTGATCTTGTCTTGTGTGCAAGTGAACTACTACGGAACACTGTGACAGTAGTTCAATCAGGTGAATTTTTTGAGGGTTTGCCTTTTTCAGTTGTTTTTTTTTGTTTGTTTTCGTGAGTTGTCATCATTGAATGTTGCTGCGGGGTTATGTGATGTAGGAAAAGTCCATGGAGCAGCTGATTTATCCCTTATCATGTTCAATATCGTTTGTTTCGTAACCATGCGAGTTTTTTACGACTTCTAAATCTCCATCTCTTACCACCCCTCCATCTTTGGCACTTAACTTAACCTTGGTTAATTAGACAAGGGATGTAATATTTCTTGCCTGGTTTTTACAATATTCAGAAGTTTTCGATCTTGTTTGTGTGCAAGTGAACTACTGCGGAACACTGTGACAGTAGTTCATTCAGGTGAATTTTTAAGTGTTTGCTTTTTTCAGTTGTTTTTGTGTTTGTTTTCGTAAGTTTTCGTCGTTGGGTGCTGGTTCTGGGTTATTTGATGTAGGAAAAGTCGATGGAACAGCTGATTTATTCCTTATCCCGTTCAATGCCTGTTTCGTAACCATGCAAGTTTTTTACGGCCTATCCATATTTTACCACTCGTCCATCTTTGACACTTAACTTTATCTTGGTTAATTAGACAAGGTATGTAATATTTCTTGCCTGGTTTTGACAATATTCAGAAGTTATCGATCTTGCCTTGTGTGCAAGTGAACTACTGCGGAACACTCTGACAGTAGTTCATTCAGGTGCATTTTTTGAGGGTTTACTTATTTCATTTGTTTTTGTTTGTTTTCGTGAGTTGTCATCATTGGATGTTGCTTCTGGGTTATTTATTGATGTAGAAAAAGTCGATTTAAAGGTTAGTTTGTACTTTTACCCTTAATTGTTTCTACGAACTCCAAATACCTACGTCTTTACGGGTTATAGTTATAATATACGGAAATAATATTGTATCTACCTTAATTAGATTTATAAACATACCCCCAATTTGTAAACTCTTGTACTACTCCACAAGAAGTACGACTCTAAACTTTGGTCGAAAATACAATATTATGTTTATTACTAAGAAAAAAACGCATTAAATCACCTTTTTCTTATCCATTAAATTATTTAAAATATTAAATTTTCTATGTTACAAGTTTTCCATTTACTTTTGGGCAAGTATTTATCAAGATAATGCCAAATCAAAGTACGTTTATTATTTTCCAGGAGTACATCCCCATTTACCTTAATGAATAAACCGCTAGCTTATGTTTGTTCTAAAAAAGACAATCTTTTATTATACCCTTAATGAATTTTGTTGGTTATGTTGCGGTTGTCATCATCTGCAATACGTTATAAAGTGTAATTATTATTTGCCTTTGAAGTAACAAGTACTCAAGGGTTTCAGTAAAATAGGAGATAATTAATTTGGCTTTATGTTACAAATAAACGTTACAAATAAACGTTAGAAATAGCATTTAAAATTTATTACATATTTAGACTCATGGATAGAATTAACACATAAATAGACCTTTTAATTTTAACTTAAATCTTTGCAAATTGCCATATTACACCACCCATGAAAATTCTTTAGTTCAGTGAAAATGAAGTTCAATGGTAAAATTTTTAATACAATTACGTTCATCAAGTTTTGAACACTTGTGAATGGTTTCTTACAAAATATTGTTTGGTCTAAAATTAGAGACCTGGAATTGTGATACAGTCTTCTAAAATTATTTTCCTTCTTCTTTTCGTGCCATGCTTGTTTTCAGGCCTGAGTTATCTCCATGACAATTTCATTGAGTTGGTGCATGTTCATTGCTGCATGGAATAGCTGTTCTATTCCTTGTCCCGTCCAACCTCGCATGTTTCTGCACCACGAGAGTTATTTACAGCCTATCCATCTTTTAGCATTAACTTGGCCTTGAATAATCAGGCAAGGGATAATATTTCTTGCTGTTTATTATATGATTGAAGTAGCCAACCTTTCTGGTCTTGACAATATTCAGGAATATTCACTCTTTGGTTAGCTTTTCGAGGACTTTCTCATTACTCGTATGGCTGGCCAACGAAATTTTAAGGATTCTTCGGTTGAGAAATGATTTTTAATGGAAATATATTGCATACTTTACGCCTATAGAGGAATCAAATCCACGCAATTATTTTTACTGTAGAAAAGTACACATTTATAACAGTCTTCTTCTTCTTGCAGTACCGTCTCCTTTCGGAGATTGGCTACCATCACAGCAATCTTCTAGCACCACATCTCGAATGACTCAATGTTTTTCTCTCGGTCGTAAGCAGCTGTGCGTAAACGCGTGTGCATGTGAACTACTACGGACCACTGTGACATTAGTTCATTCAGGTGAATTTTTGAGGGTTTGCTTTTTTCAGTTGTTTTTGTTGTTTGTTTTCGAGAGATTTCATCATTGGATTTTTCTTCTGGGTTATTTGATGTAGGAAAAGTCGATTTAAAGGTTAGTTTGTACTTTTACCCTTTACTATTTCTACGAACTCCAAATACCTACGTCTTTACGGTTTATAATATACGGAAATAATATTGTATCTACCTTAATCAGATTTATAAACATACCCCCAATTTGTAAACTCTTGTAGGTACTACCCCACAAGAAGTACGAAAATCGGTATCTACATCAGAGTTGCAATAAGTGAATTAGATGTTTATTATTAATTGTTAGATCATATTGGCTGAAAGAATAATAATTCTAGAGCCCTATAAACTAAATATCACATACAGGTCACACAAAATATTCACCTAGACAGACGGCATGATTGGTTTGTTAAGTCTATCAAATCACGAGAAATTGTACCTCCTTATAAAACGACTCCAAACATTGGTCTCAACTAAGAAGAAAATGCATATAATCACCTTTTCCATATCAATTAAATTATTTAAATTATATACAGTCGGAAAAATGAATGAACACCCATGAACGATCACATCAATCACTTATTTTGTATTTGCTATCTTTTTCTATGACAAATGTTTGTCATTTATAGAAAAAGACAGCAAATACAAAATAAGTGATTGATATGATCGTTCATGAGTATAGGGCTTTTCATTTATGGTCATTTGTTTCGAGCTTCTCTCATATGTCGTATAATCCGTGTACATTAATATTATACACAGATTATACAACATATGACAGAAGCTCGAAACAAATGACAATCGATGAAAAGCCCTATTCTTTCATTTTTCCGACTGTATATTAAATTTTCTATGTTACAAGTTTTTCACTTACTTTTGGACAAATATGTATCAAGATAATGTCAAATCAAAGTATGTCATTTACCTTAATAAATAAATCTCTAGCTCATGTTTGTTCTAAAAAAGACAATCTTTCATTTTACCCTTAATGAATTTTGTTGGTTATGTTGCGGTTGTCATCATCTGCGATACGTTATAAAGTGTAATTATTATTTGCCTTTGAAGTAACAAGCACTAAAGGGTTTCAGTAAAATAGGAGATAATTAATTGTGGGTTTGTTTTCCCTGGGTTCGAATTTACCAAAACTGTGAAAATCAGACAAAATTTAAACTATTTATTTCGAGAAAACGTAAAAGCATTACAACGTGTAAAAAAGTAGGTTAAGAATCATATATTTCAACTGTCCAAAAGTTAACTGTCACTCTTGACTTTTCTCTCAGGCTGGCGTCTGGTAGTCAGAGTTATACACTATACAGCCCAATATGGTGATATTAGATGGGTGTTACAATTGGGCTTTATGTTGATCAACAACGTTCTGACAACTCAGAAATAGCATATAAAATTTATTATATACCAGCTGACCCGTCGAATTTCGTACCGCCTTAGAAATTAATCAATAATGTGTCAAAGTTCAATAAATAAAAATTAAGAGAACATTAAAAAAATACTTAAAAAATATTACATATTACCCAATGTGAAAGTATCAATTTAATTCATTCTGATAAGCAATATTTTTTACCGTGCGTAAATATAAAACGGTGGGGGTCTTTCAATGCAAGATTAATTTTTCTTGCCCGAAACATGGACACTCAAAGTTTATTCAGCAGACTCCCAAAAAACTTGCAATTAAAAACGTCACTACTACGCTCGATGAATACATACAAAAAATATTGCTATTTACTGAGTAAGAAGTGACACCGGTAGACGCCTGGCGGGGATAAATGGTGTAGTCATAATTGGTCAATTATCGAACACGGTTAAAAATTATTAAATTACTAAAATGGCTGTTAAGAAATAGGGATAGCTGATAAAAGGGAGAAAATTAAGCATTGTATGTATTTTTAATAATTCTTCTTCTTTTTATATCATAAACGTTGATGGTTCTTTGTCTGTTTTGCTATGCCTTTCCATTTAGACCTTCCTTATGTCCTTCTTATCCATCGTCTTACATTCATAGTTTTCAAGTAGTCTTCTACGTCAAACAACCTCCTTTTTTTGCGTCTGCCTGTCAGCATCTATGGTAATATTTTCGCTTTTGTCTTTGTATCTTCTTGCCTATAGGTATATCCCAGCTATAGCCATTTCCAACTTTTCACAAATCTTACAATATCTCACAATCTATTTAATTTTAATTCGTTAATTTCGTCGAACCTCGACAAATCTCCAGTTTCCCGCAGCCGCACGCCGCCGCCTTCCGCCGCGACAACGACAAATTTGCTTAGGTCATCATATGATGAAATGCATAGTTTGCGAGTCTCTAAGGTACATACATACATACATACATACATACATACATAAATACATACATACATACATACATACATACATACATACATACATACATACATACATACATACATACATACATACATACATACATACATACATACATACATACATACATACATACATACATACATACATACATACATACATACATACATACATACATACATACATACATACATACATACATACATACATACATACATACATACATACATACATACATACATACATACATACATACATACATACATACATACATACATACATACATACATACATACATACATACATACATACATACATACATACATACATACATACATACATACATACATACATACATACATACATACATACATACATACATACATACATACATACATACATACATACATACATACATACATACATACATACATACATACATACATACATACATACATACATACATACATACATACATACATACATACATACATACATACATACATACATACATACATACATACATACATACATACATACATACATACATACATACATACATACATACATACATACATACATACATACATACATACATACATACATACATACATACATACATACATACATACATACATACATACATACATACATACATACAAACATTAATTTTTATTTATATAGAAAGGGCAAATTTTAGATGGCTATTAAAAAATAACGGTTGGTGATAGAAAAGTGAAAATTTAGGACTGTATGTATCTTTTGGTTCTACATTATATAAAATTTAAAAATCACAGTTTGTCCAAAAAAAATAAAAATTAATATGGGGGACAAGCCCCCTTTTCACTTAGGTTGGTCGTACCAACTAAGAAACCTGTACAACAACTTTCATAAAGGTCATCATATGATGAAATGCATAGTTTGCGAGTATATCAGGTTCATACATACATACCTCCATACATACATATTACATACATACATTATACATACATACATACAAACATTCATTTTTATTTATGTAGAAGAGGCAAATTCTAGATGGCTATTAAAAAATAACGGTTGGTGATAAAAGTGAAAATTTAGGACTGTATGTATCTTTTGGTCCTACATCATATAAAATTAAAAAAATTATATTATGGGGGGGGGGGGCAAGCCCCCTTTTCACTTAAGTTAGTCGTACCAACTCAGAAACCATCCAGGGATCATGTACAATAACTTTCATACAGGTCATGATATGATGAAATGCATAGTTTGCGAGTCTTTAAGGTACAAACATAGGTACCGACATACGTCGGAAAAATGAAAGAATACCCATGAACGAACAAATAAAACACGCTGTATTTTCCTGTCACCGTGTCACACAAAAAAATGGCAAGCGCAAGTACATGTAACAATTATTATTACATGTACTTGCGCTGGGAAATTTTCTTTGTGACACGGTGATAGGAAAATACAGTGTGTTTTATATGTTCGTTCATGGGTATTCTTTCATTTTTCCGACTGTACATACATACAAACATTAATTTTTATTTATATAGATTTACACTCATGGATAGAATTGAGAATGCAAATGATAAACGCTGAGATGTGTATATTTGCAGACGACATAGTATTAATTGCGGAAACAGCAGAAAAACTGAAATACAACTTAGAGAAATGGAACCTAGAAGCAAGCAAATACAACTTAAACGTAAACAAAGAGAAGACTCAGATAACGAAAATATCAAGGAAACACGGGACGGAAGATCAAATAGAAGTAATGATAGACCAACATCAAATAATACAGACAAATTCATACAAATACTTAGGAAGAGTAATCAACAACAAAGGAGACATAGAGGACGATCTTAACAACAGAATGGAAAACACAGGAAAGCTATTCCAAGCACTAAATAGAGGATTCCTTAATAACAAAGAAATATCAACAAAGACCAAGATGACAATATACAAAACAATATACAGACCTACACTGACATATGGAGCAGAAAATTGGATATTAAACAAAAGACATCAGAGCAGAATACAGGCAGCAGAGATGAAATACCTCAGAAGAACGATCGGAGTAAAAAGAACTGATAGAATCAGAAATGAAGAAATAAGAGAAAGACTCAAAATCAAACCGATACTCGACTCAATCAAGGAGAAAAAATAGGCATGGTTCGGACATCTAACCCGGATGGACAATAATAGACAAGTGAAAAGAGTGTGGGACGCCAAACCAATAGGTAAGAATAGAAGAGGAAGACCCATTAAAGAATGGAACAGTGACATTTCGCAGATACTGCAGAGTAAGGGTAAGACTTGGCAAGAAGCAACACAGATAGCATCCAATAGGAAGGAATGGAGAAAGTTCGTTAAGAGCTAGGACAATTCAGAAGCTTGTAAAATATTGTAATTTAATGAATTGTATTATAAATGGCCCAACACCGAAAGGTACAAATGGGTCTACTGATTAAGTAAGTAAGTACGCTCATCGATAGAATTAACAAAGGAATAGACCAGTGGTTTTCAATGTTTTTGAGCCATGTACCACCAAAATTCTTATAATTATTTTTGGTACCACCTAGCTGAAGATTTATGGAGGTAGATAATCTAATTAACTACAAATATGCTGAATTTTGGCAGTGGTTTTGTGTTTTGTGTACCACCGCACCTAATGAAATGTACCACCAGTGGTACATGTACCACAGATTGAGAACCCCTGGAATAGACTATTAAATTTTAACTTAATCTTTGCAAATTGTCATATTACACCACCCATGAAAATTCTTTATGAAGTTCAATGGTAAAATTTTTAATACAGAGACGTTCATCTAAGTGTTTTGAATACTGGTGAATGGTTTCTTATTAAATATTGTTTCGTTCAAAATTAGAGACCTGGAATTGTTACACAGTCTTCTAAAAATTTTCCTTCTTCGTTTCGTGTCATGCTTGTTTTCAGGCGTGAGCTATTTTCATTGAGTTGGTGTCTGTTCATTGTTGCACGGAACAGCTGTTCTGTTCCTTGTCCGGTCCAATCTCGTATGTTTCTGCACCACGGGAGTTATTTACAGTCTATCCATCTTTTAGGCTTAACTTGGAATTGAATAATCAGGCAAAGGATAATATTTCTTGCTGCTTGCTATTGTATAATTGAGGTAGATGCAACCGTTCTGGTCTTGACAAAGTTCAGGAATTTTCGCTCTTTGGTTAGCTTTCTGAGGACTGTCTCATTACTCGTATGGCTGGCCAAGGAAATTTTAAGAATTCTTCGGTTGAGAAATGATTTTTAATGGAAATATTTTTCATACTTTATGCCTATAGAGAAAATAAATCCACGCAATTATTTTTACTGTAGAAAAGTATTGTATGTAGGTATAAACCTTCATTTATAAAATTAGCTCGCATGTATTAAAGTTCATGTGTTATCTTTGTTTTGCTTGGAAACAAAATTGGCTTTCAGAGATGATCTTGCTGATATACAAAGTTATCGATATGGATGCCTAGACATAAATAGCTGTAAGCGCCAAGATTATTTACTCAGTAAATCCAAAACCGAAGGAATAGTACGATGCAATTCTTGATAGCGATAATATCAATTTTTAAAAAGTATTGGAGAGGGAATTGGCTGGTTCGGAGTATTGTCAGATAATGCAGACGAGAATAAGATATGCAGACGATGTAGTAATAATCGCATCAAGTTCTGAAGAACAACAAACCATGCTAACTGAACTAGCAAATGAATCCGAACATATAGGTCTAAAAATTAATTTTACCAAAACAAAAACAATGACAGACACACAAGATAATAGAAACGTAATACTAAACAAAACCAAAATAGAAGCAGTTAATGATTATAATATATATTATAAATAACGAAAACCAACTGGCAGGATTTTGACTAGTGCATACTCCCAATTTTCGCATACTCGTGCCAAACATGGACATTGACTAAAGTAAACATGGATACAATAATGAGGACACAAAGAGCTATGGAGAAAGTAATGTTAGGAGTAAGATTAACAGACAGAAAGCAAAACAACTGGGTAAGAAATAAAACAAAAGTCAAAAACGTAGGACATCATATAGTCAGGCTAAAATGGAACTTCGCAGGTTATAACGCCAGAAAACTGGACAATAGGAATACCACGATACAACAATGGATACTGTGGACAGGAAAGAGAGCAAGAGGACAACCCCAGATGAGATGGGGGAGCGACATTAAAAAGATAGGAGGAACGCACTGGAAACAGAAAGCACTAAACAGAAGCGAATGGAGGAAACTGGGGGAAGCCTATGTCCAAAATTGGACGAACTAAAGGGCAAAAGAAAAAATAGAGTTTGGGTACAGTGCTAAATCTCAAATATACATTCTGCTAATTCTCACTAACACAACAACTAAAGTGGTATGGACATGTGCAGGGAATGCCAGAACACCGTCTGCCCAAACAGATTCTAGATTGGTCACCACATGGAAAGAGGAAAAGAGGCCGATTTTTTAACCGTAACTATTTTATTTTTTATCTTAGAAAGTTTGGTAAAAAATAATTTTGTAGGTTCTTACAAGATCTATAAGCCTCTTAATATTAAATCTTTTTACAATCCTCAGTCGCAAAGAGGGGTGACTTTGGAAGGGTTGGTAAAGGTGATTTTTGCATGTTATTACAAGTTTTAATTGTCAATAGCTCACTCAATTTTTGCCGTAGAAAAATTTTTTGCAAACCATGTTCTTAAGAATTAAATAAGCTACAATTTCGTTTTAAAACATTTTTTCGTATCTCTGATGCTAATCTTTCTATTCTGAAGAAAACCATTTTTTTCCAAAATACAAAAATTCGTTATTCGCTTTTAACTCCATTTTTTTAACTAATCATTCTGAGCCGGTCAAACTTCTAGAACCTATTAATAATACATAAATAAAGAATACCAAATACAATCAATGATTAATTTTAATTAGGATGGTGATTAGGGGGTTGCTTGCGATCACTTTTTTGCTGAAAAAAATAGGTACTGACATTTTTTTCATTATAAGTCATTTAATTCTGCTAGAGACTTTTTTTTATATCTTGAGATAGATATTTTTAAATACTTTAAATTAGATTAAACAAGTTATCCTCGAAAAATGCATAGTTTTCCCGTCTTTTGACTTTGAAACTACAATATGTAGCATTTGACGAAGAAGAGCTAACGTATAATAAAGTATATCTCCATTACTATTGGTCTTAAAAAAATTAAAAAAAGGTTTTGTTTATTGTTTTAAAAGGTACATTTTTGTTAAGAAAAGTTGTTTTGATAAAACGAAATCTTTTGGAGTTATTAGCAGAAAACTTATAAACAGTATTTTTTCGATATAAAACTAACACCAAAAAAATATATAGAATGTTTTTTGCTTAGAATGAATGTTTTTACCAATTTTTGAGGTCAAAATATAATAAACAATTTTCACCCCCGAGATGGGGTGGCAACCACCCTCATGGTAAAAGCCTTTCAGCATCATATAGATTTTGATGCTTGGAGTATCCACTACTTATTGTCAAATTTTCAAGCAAATGGATCCATTCTGTAAAAATTGTGAGGTTTTGCCCTATTTTAAGCTTTATTACTTGGACTACACTGATTATATAGTTGATAAATCAACTACATTAATTTTTCATGTATGTATGTATTATTAAGATCCAGATAAACATTATGTGGAGTAAGTTACTTCAAGTGAAATCAAAGTGAAAGACAATTATAACAAACATGATAGTTACAATTTTCTTTCATCTATTACTGCAGTGCAATAATTTCACAGGCAATAAATTTAATTATGAGATATTAAGTGAATGCGTAAATAATTTGCCAACTAAACAATAAATTCTCATCATAATTAATACAATGTTAATTAAAGTGGGGCAAATTTGTTTTTATGTGAATATTAAATGATACTAGCTGTCAAATACAAGCATTTTCATGTTCTACAACAACTACTGCAGACAATATCAAAGGTGATGGGGCAACGGTCGTAACTTTCTTTCACACAATGATAGTGTTTATATTATTGGATCTTTCGCATGTTTCGTTGGTTTAAACGGTTTAACGTCTTGCTCGTTAGTAAGACCACCAACATAAACGTCCAAATTACAGTAAAAAATACACCACTAGAAAGAGTACGGAAAATATGCTATCTGAGCTGCAATATTAAGGAGACTTGGGATCATAGCTACGAAATAACAACTTATATTGGAAAAGCCAGAAGATCTTTTAACTTCTCTGCAACGTATCTTTAAGTATCATATACGCATAAGAATTCTTAGATGTTACGTCTTTAGTGTCCTCCCCTACGGAGTAGAAAGCTGAAGTCTTACAGAAGATGCCATAAAACAATTAGCGGCGTTTAAAATGTGTTGCTATATACGTATGTTGAGGGTCTCGTATATATTATATCACACAACTAACAAAATTATTCTCCAGAGGCTAAGAAAAGACAAAGTAAAGAACAGAAAATTGGATTCATCATCATCAGGGCTTTTCATTCCAGGTGGAATGTTTGCCGCTCTTACTTAGAGCTCTCAGATTCGCTTATTGCGGTGAATCACTCCGTATTCCACTTGTATGTTGTCAAAGTTTGTTTTATGACTTGGCTTTCGTTACTATTTTCTTCCACTCATTTCGATATGTGCATAGTTCCCTCCAGTTTCTCACTTCCAGAATTTTGATATCTCTCATGACCTGGTCCTCCCACCTCTCTCTGGGTCTTCCTCTTGGTCTTTCAGTTGCCGGTTTCCATTTGGTGATCTTCTTAATCAGTCGGTCGTTTTTCCTTCTTTCTATGTGTCGCAGCCATCTCAGCCTCTGTGGTTTAATAAATCTAACTATATCTTCTCCCTTCATTATGTCTCTTAGTTCATGGTTCATTCTTCTTCTCATTTCTCCGTTGTCCATTCTTATCGGGCCCATAATGCGTCTGAGGATTTTCCTTTCGAATATTCTCAATTTTTCTTCATCTTTTTCCGTGAGGCACATTGTATCAGCTGCGTACGTAACTACTGGTCTGATTGCAACTCTGTATATTTTCAGTTTTGTATTTCTGGATAAGTTCTTGTCCTTCATAAGCCTATGATATCTCCAGTATGTTTTGTTGCCTGTTAGTATTCGTTCCGTTACTTCTTCACTTCTCTTGTTTTGACCATTCACTATTACTCCCAAATATTTAAATTGTTGGACTCTTTCAAAAGTGTAGTTTTATATTTTGATTTCTCTCATCCTGTTATCTTCTCTTCTAGAGCAGAGTAGATATTTTGTTTTTCCTTCGTTAATTTCTAGACCTCTTTTCCGTGCTTCTTTTGCCAGGATTGTTACTGCTTCTTTTAATCTTTCACTGCTTCTTTTAATCTTTCCTTGTCTCTTCCCATAAGAACTAAATCATCTGCATATGCAACTATTTGTGTTGAGGAGTGGGCTATAGTTCCTTTAATTTTGCTGGCCTTGACTGTTCCTTCTAGTGCTATGTTGAATAATGTGGTTGACAGGGAGTCGCCTTGTCGCACTCCTGTTTCTGTTGCAATTGATTTTGTGCTACCTTCTTCTGTTGTTACTTTGGCTCGAGCTCCATCCATGGTCATTTTTGTTAATCTGATTAATTTTGCTGGTATATCTTGATTTTTCATTTCAATAAATAATTTATTTCTTCCAATACAGTCAAAGGCTTGTCTGAAGTCTACGAAGAGGATGTGGAGTTCTATGTTGTGTTCGTGGAATTTTTCGATTGTTTGTGTAACTATGTGGATCGTGAGAAAATTGGATTACTTCGGCCATATTATGCGTAATAATGAATACCGACTTCTACAGTTGATTCTACAAGGCAAGATTGAGGGCAAGAGAGGCCCTAGACCGTATATTCTGGCTGGCCAATAGAATGGTCAATAGAGTAGGACGTGTCAATCTGGTCGCCAACATATCTAGAAGATAGGCACCTTTAGAAGAAGAACGTCTTCTTCTACGGTACTACAGCCCAAATTGAGCCTTAACCTCCTTTATTTTTGCCTTCACCCTTGTTTCGTTTGTGGCTCTCCATAAACGGACTCCTAAAGGGGCATGTGCGTCGGTGTTTACTGTGTCTTCCCAGCGCTGTTTGGCTTTCCAACCGGTCTCTTTTCCTGCATTCTAGCGTAGAAGAAGAACGTCGTGCTTAGCTAAAGATGCGTATTGACTTGAGCATTTTTCTCCGAACCAGCAGAGTGCGCTGTATCAAATTGCTCTAGTCAAAATTCTGCTGAACCAGCGAGTTGATCATTTTCGGAGTAGCTGTTGGTAGCTGCGGAGTAACTATTGGTAGCTGAGGAAAGATTAAAAGCGAGCATTGGTTCGTTTACGCTCAGTGGGTACAGGCGTTTAGTGTATTCGTTGTGTTCGCGCAAATATTTAATTAAACAGAACTTTAATTCGTTCTGCACTTAAAATAAAAAAATATGAAAAAAAAATTTAAGAAACGCTTTTCTTTAGTTACGAGTGACTAACATTAAAGATATTAAAAAAAGTCAACTAAAAAGCAAAAAACTAAAAAGCAAAAACATAAAAAAAATTGAAAATACCTAACACATTCTTCAAAGGAAAGCGTGGCGCGTCTTCATCGAATAAACTGTTTTCGCCCCACGCTTTTCTTTAACGAATGTGTTAGATATTTTCAATTTTTTTTTTATTTTTTTGCTTTCTTTTTGATTTTTTTTATAATATTTTTAATTTTAGTCAATCGTAACTAAAGAAAAGCGTTTCTTAAAAATTTTTTTTTCATATTTTTTTATTTTTTACTTTTTAGTCTTACACTTTTAAAACATTAAAATATATCGTTATGTTTATTAAAATATGTATAAAACATATGATGTACTTACATGAAAAGTAGTCGGAATCGGCAAAAAATTTGAAACTTTATTGTTTAGTTATGAAGCATAACGTAAACAATTAACGTAAAATTGAAATTATGTATAGTTCATATCATTAGCTACAATCCGGAAAAGTTTTAAGTTTTTACATTCTAAAAAACAGGAGAATTTAAGCATTTTCCATTAAAATCGTTGTTTTTTATTTAAACAATTAATAAACATAAAATTTTTTTTTGTATTGACTCGAACAATACACGAAGTTCACGCGAATGCATATGTCTGCAAATTTTCATTCATTTCCATTGGAGAAAAGGCACTCAAATTAACGTCGAAAGATTTGACGCAAACTATTGAACTAAATAAAAGGGTTTAATAAAAATGGAATGCAACAGAGAAAAATATTTAGATCTGATTGATTTATATGTACGGTCTCCTGTGTTATGAAATCTAAACCACGGGTAAGATTATATTAAAATAAACAAAATACATGCATGGAGAGTTGAAGAAGTAGGATGTATGTACCTCCGAAGAAACAAAAAAAAAGATCGATAGTTTGCTTGCCAGTTTCCGGAGAGAAAAGACAAAAAGTACCAAATCCACGGGTACAGGACAATAACTTTACCTTTTAGGTCTTGGGCACACCATTAAAAAAAATTATTACCCCCTCATAAGACTTTTTTTATTGAGTTATTTTTGTCGAGTCGGACAGCTTTCCTATTTCGGAAAATTTTCGGGAGGGGGCGTTTCGTAAAGACAGATTTCTCTAACGATGTTAGAAACTTTGTTCTCTAACGATGGAATGTCTGTCCAAACTTTGTTCTCTAACGATGTAATGTCCATCGAAACTTGGGAAATTTCACCCGAAACTTTTGAAATCAAAACAGCATGCTTGTCTTTAAACAAATAGGTTTCTGGATCTTGACCTCTTCTTGCTTAGCGTTCTTTAGACGTTCGACTAGATCAGCCTTTTTCCCAGTAGTGTTGATGTCTCTTTCTTCCAATTCGTTTCGTAGCTCCTTAACGAGCAGGTAAGTAATTTTCTGCTTATGCTGTGAAGAGATGGTCACACACTTTATTTATTACGATTTAGATTAATTTATTATTAAATATTTCTTCTGCACCAATGTTACAAAACTGACTTTTCTATGATCTTTTAGGAACTAATATTTGCTTTTTGTTGACATTATTTATTTTTAATAACTTACTTCTAAAAAAATGAAAAACACTGACATTTTATCCTTTATTTTACAAACTACGATATCTAATTTATTTATTACACCAAATCTACTAATTTATCTAATCACAAATTTAAAAACTATACCGCGCCCGTTACATATCAAAGTACACTGACGGTTTCAAATTCACAACTAAACTTTTAATTCCAAAAATGTCTATTTATATAGTTGTGTACAGTTAGTCTACTGATTTCCAGAAAAGTCGAAAGGTAAATATTATTTAAAGAACAATAAAAAAAGGTTTATCAATGGCGTTCTAGAAGCGCCTATTGTAACAAAAACAAGTTTCTATTTGTCTCGCCTGCAGAGAGGGTCAAACAATTTGACGACAGAAGCTTTCGGAACGAAATAGGCCAGGCTGTGAGCGGCCTATAAATAATGTCACATAAGCATAAAATTTTCTGAGTGGTGATTCTTAAGCTCTTTAAATAAGTGGTGGTATTCTCCTAGATACTGCCTTTTTTATTAGATGAGCAGAAAACTGGCGATTTGACAAATTACAAAAGATCAACCACTTTTTGCTTAAAGACATGCGATCACTCTCGTCTCTACCATTGCTTATGTACATAATTTTATAATTTTAAAACGCCAACTTTCCCAGAACACGTGCCAGTCACCTCAGAAACCACAAACAACACTGAAATGACGGTAGAAGAACGATTCTATCTTCGGTATATTCTGCCCGTCATCGATGTAAAGCTCCTCCGAGCACATCCATGTATCTTCGGTATATCAGTACCCTTAATATTACACATAATCGAATAAAGGATACACATGAAATAATGTTAAATATGGAATATTGTGGAATCGACATTGAAATGTCCAACGTAAAAAAAAACCTGCAGAAGTATAGATATGAGAAAAGTTCCAGGAAGGTCGGAATTCTAAATGATTTACTGAAATTCGAGTGAGAAGTTTAGTATAACAGTTAACAATATTACTCCATAGTCGTTTCTATTACCGTAAAATCCCAAACGAATGGCGGACGAACACGACAGTAAGAAAATAACCTGAATTAGAGAGGTATAAACTTACTGTGAAGTACATTAAAGCTTACAACAAAAATTTTAACAAAAATTTAATAGTCTTACATTCCTGTAGGAATAACAGTAAGAGGTTAGGTAAATCACGTCCTCTACGGATGCTGTCTTTTTCCCCAGATAAATATTTTAAATTAATGCAGTTTTTGTACCGGGTGTCCCAATAAGAATGGCTCTCGGCCATATCTCAGGAACCGTTTATAGTACAGCTTTGGGAAAAAATATTTATAACAAAGTTCGCCTCGGGAAAAGCGTGGAAATTATTTTCATGATAATAGGTCCACCGCTAGAGGGCGTAATTGAATATTAAAAATTAAAAATCAAAATTTTACAAAATTTACCTAATGAAAGGGCACTCGAAATCCAATCATCGTATTCTTCATAAAATTCTGCGCATATTTGATTTCACAAGTTTAAGTCTACCATTGCAAATAAAAGGTGAGGGCGAGTGGAAACATTCTCATGAAAAAATGGCTGTAAGTCCGGTTCTGCTAAATCGAATTTTGCATACTGGGTCTTGTTGAAAAGAGATCTTTTTTGTCAATGTACCTAAGTGTCTTATTTTCGAAATAGCCTAATAAGTAATATGCAAGCTAGGAGACGTTATTTAATTATTTTTAGAAATCTAGTTTTCTTTGGAAAGTATTAAATATAAGTATGCATTTTTAATCCTGCATTAAAAAATTAGAGAAAATTAGCAACATAATACCGAAAACCGCATGTCGATACCTTTTTTCTATCTCGAGATATCTTAAGAAATGTGTAAATTTTAAACATAACTGTTACTGTCACCGGTAAACGAGGTTAAGGAAAAGTAGTGTGCTATGGAAAAACAAATAAACATTTTCCAGATGTAAACGTATATAATTAATTAAAACAACAATAAGACAAACAACACTATAAAATATAACAAAAAAATAAAAGCAACTACTTACTTAGTCTTAGTTACTGCCTAAATGTTCAAATTGTTGCCCATCATTTTCGATGCAAGCATTTACTCTTTTAAGAGTAGATTGAATAGCAACAGATTTAACTGTTTTAGACTTTTATTTATGGGGACGGATTAAAGACCTTATTTTTGAAAATATGAGCTAGAATCTAGAGCTAGAGAATACGAAACGCCATTCAAGGCATTGCGAAAGAAGAAATTGAGACTGCTGTTCAATCTACTCTTGAAAGAGTAAATGATAAATGATGGGCAACAATTTGAACATTTAGGTCGTCAGTAAGTAAGTAGTTGCTTTTATTTCTTTGTTATATTTTATAGTGTTGTTTGTCTTATTGTTGGTTTAATTAATTATATACGTCTGCATCTGAAAATTATTTATTTGTTTTTTCCATAGCACACTACTTTTCCGTAACCTCGTTTACCGGTGAAGGTAACAGTTATGTTTAAAATTTACACATTTCTTAAGATATCTCGAGATAGAAAAAAGGTATCGACATTCGGTTTTCGGTATTATGTTGCTAATTTGGTCTAATTTTGTAATACAGGATTAAAAATGCATACGTGTATTTAATATTTTCCAAAGAAAACTAGATTTCTGAAAATAATTAAATAACGCCTCCTAGCTTACATATTACTTATTAAATTGAAACAGACTGTATGACTTGTACACACTTCTAAATAGGTCAAACCGGCAAACAGGTGTACGTTCTCAAAGAAATTGAAAGTGTGTAAAAAAAAACACACTTTTTTTTACATACTTTCAATTTCTTTGAGAACATACACCTGTTTGCCAGTTTGACCTATTACTTATTAGGTTATTTTGAAAATAAGACAATTACATTGACGAAAAAGAGCTGTTTTCAACAAGACCAAGTATGCAAAATTCTATTTAGCAGAACCGGACTTACAGCCATTTTTTCATAAGAAGGTTGCCACTCACCCCCACCTCTTATTTGCAAAGGTAGACCTAAACTTGTGAAATCAAATATTCGCAGAATTTTATAAACAATACGATGATTAGATTTCCAGTGCCCTTTCATTAGGTAAATTTTGTAAAATTTTAATTTTTCAATTTTTGATATTCAATTACGCCCTCTAGCGGTGGACCTACAATTATGAAAATAATTTCCAGGCTTTTCACGAGGCAACTTTTGTTATAAATATTCTTTTCTCAAAGCTGTACTATAAACGGTTCCTGAGATATGGACGAGAGCCATTCTTATTGGGACACCCGGTACATTGGAAATAATACTATGTCATTAAAAGATGTTGAGGCTTATTTTGGGTTCTGTATATTGTAATATCTTGCAGTTCTGTTGTCGGTTTTCAGTTTTCTGTAGCCAATTTCCACCGATTATTTTGAAGTCGTCTGTCTATTGTCTATGGACTACGTGGGGAGACAGAGCTATGGGAACTTAAGAGTTGTAAATACTCTTAGTATTTAGGGTCAATGATAAGCCGAGATGGTATGTACTTGTATGAAAGATATGAAATGAAGATAGCACGGGGAAAACAAGCCACGAGAGCACTCCATGGAGTGAGTGATAAGGACAAACAAAAACAATCAAAGAAAACAAAAAAAGAATTTTTCAGAACATAGTGATGAGTATTACTCTCTATAGAGCATAGGTATTGCCAACGACAACACGAAATAAACAGAACAGGTGAATTTGACTTGAGAACTGAGAAGATGCGTACAAACCACCAGAGAGGATACAATAAAAACATAGGAAATATGGAAGAGAATTGAAGCAGAATACTCAATAACAAAAAATTTAAATACACATTGTAACATTCATTGTATCAGTTCATCCCACTTTCTTCACTGATTTCATCTTATCATTTTCCCCATACAAATACTACTGCAAAGTGGTATTTTGTTATAACATGTAAAAGTCAAATATATAGTATATACAAATAATGCCAAAAAAGGCGGAGAGGAAGACCTGCTATGAGATGGAAAACGGACATAGTAAATGCTATGATAGATAGGGATCTCAGAGGTGTTGACTGGGAGAATAGAGTGTCGTGGACGCCGAAAACGACGAACTTATAATGGGATGAGGCCGAAGAAGAAGAACAAACGTATCTTGAAGGTTATGTATAAAAACAAGTTAAAAAATAGAAAACTATAAAAAGACAATGAATATTCGTGAAATTAACTGTAAGGAAACTAATGACAAGAGAAATTTAAACAATATAAATAAATTTTATAACTAAAACACAATTTTAAATAGACGAAAAATATAATTTTGCAAGCTAACTAAGATAGTTATTAATATTGAGCTCAGCGGGGTACTATTGATGGAAATGTGTACTTAAATAAACAAGGTATCATGGCATAAAACAGGTAGATCCCTTGTTGATAAAAATTACCAATTACCTATATAAATTTTTTCTCAGTAATATTTTTTTACAGATTTTATTTTTTACACAAAAGTTTAAAAAAATCTTATTCATTAAATGACAAAACTAGTTTAATTGAGATACATTCTTGAATACCCTTTAAAACTCCGACGATTTATTTCTCTAAAAATGAATAACACCATTATAGTCCAGGGTAATAAGGTTTTTCCCATGACACTTCAACAGCCAGGGTACTGAAGAGTTTTTCGAGAGGTAATACCTATAAGGCAAATTGTATCTATTTCCTGCTTAGGATCTAGCGGTCATTTTTATTTATAAAAAATTTAGTGTCAAAGAACGGCCTTTTTCCCTTTTTTTTTCAAATCAATCGAAAACAGTGAAACTTTGGTTTTTTTAGTACAAACATCTGCAAGAGTATGGAAAAATATTTAAAATGGTGTATTACAAAGTTTGATATACTCATTTATTGTTAATATAATTGCGATAAAAGGTCGAGATTACAGAAAAATTAATTTCGCAATAACTATTGTAAAAATTAGTCTCCAGCTTTGAAATTTTTGTAAAATAAGGGTCTTTTTGTGCTTAATATGTGACAAAACTTTCAAAGCGATTCATTCAATTGTTTAAATTTTATTCAGATTGTTTATCCCACAGAACTTTTTTGCAATAACATAAGTCAGAAAAAAATGTTGTTAGAATCATTCTACAGATGTCAAATGAAAGAGCGTGAGCTAAATTTTCAAATTGGTTTAAAAGAGTGAATAAAAAATGGATTTATCTATATAAATAAAAATGAATGTTTGTATATATGTATGTACCTTATAGACTCGCAAACTATGCATTTCATCATATGATTACCTTAATCCAAGTTGGTGTACATGAACCCGGGATGGTTTCTGTGTTTGTCCCCCCATAATTATTTTTTATTTTTTTGGACAGACTTCTCTTAATTTCATATGATGTAGAACCAAAATATACATTCAACCCTAAATTTTCACTTTTCTATCACCAACCGTTATTTATTAATATCCATCTAAATATTACCTCTTCTATATAAATAAAAATGAATGTTTGTATGTATCTATGTATCTATGTATGTATGTATGTATGTATGTACCTTACAGACTCGCAAACTATGCATTTCATCATATGATGACCTTAGCAAATTTGTCGTTATTGCGGGGCGGGAGTTGGGATCGGGACGAAATTAAATTAAAATTACGAATTAAAATTAAATAAAGTGTGCGATATTGTAAGATTTGTGAAAAGTCAAAAACTGCCATAGCTGTGATATCTCTAGAGACAAGAAGATACAAAAAACTAACGAAATATTAAATATAAAAGCTGACACCCTGACAAAAAAAGGAAGGTCCAGAACGAGATGGTTGTTTGACTAAGAAGACCTGAAAACTATCAATGTAAGTAAATGGATAAGAAGGATATAAAGGACGTCTAAATTGAGGGACATAGTCAGACAGGCAAAGTTTATTCATGGTTAGGATGTCAAAAGAACAACCGTGTTCGATAACTGACCAACTATTACTAGACCAGTTATCCCCGCAAGGCGTCTACGTCGACCGGGGTCACTTCTTACTCAGTAAACAGCAATATATTTATTGATGTATGTATCAAGCGTAGCAGTGACGTTTATAATCGCAAGTTTTTTGGGAGTTTGCGGAAAACTTTGAGTGCCCATGTTTCTGGCAAAGAAAATTAATCGTGCCTTGAAAAACTGATATCGTTTAATATTTACGCACCGCAAAAAAATATTACGTACCAGAATGGATTAAATAGATACGTTTATATTAGGTAATACATACACATATTTTTTAAGTATTTTATGATTTTCTGTTAATTTTTATTTATTGAACTTTGACACATTATTGATTTATTTCTAAGGCTGTACGAAGTTCGCCGGGTCAGCTAGTTAGTAATAAATAATTATGCAAAAGTGTTGTCAATTTTTCCTTATAATTTTTTTATATTTTTATACAGTGAATTATATATATTATTTATTACAATTTTTTATCAATTATTAATACATAACATTGATAGGTAGTTGTGCACCTAAAACACGGTAGAAAAATATTTTTTTTTGAAAAACTTTATTCAAAAATGTTATAAGGAAAAATTGTCTATACTTTTTCATAATTATTTTTTACTAATTAATGCATCTTTTATTCATTTTTTTTTAAACCAATTTGACAGTTTAGTTCATGCTCTTTAATTTGATACCTGTATTATTGATCTAAAATAATTTATTTTTTTCTGACTTATGTTATTGCAAAAGCTCTCTGGGAAAAACAATTTAAATAAAATTTAAACAATTAAATGAATCGCTTTGAAATTTTTATCACGTATTAAGCACCAAAGAGCCCTCAAAAATTTCAAAGCTCTACACTAATTTTTACAATAGTTATTGCGAAACTACTCTTTTTGCAATTTCGACCTTTTTTCGCAATTATATTATCAATTAATGAGTTTATCAACCTTTCTAATACGCCATTTTAAAGATTTTTCCATGTACTCAAAGATGTTTGTACTAAAAAAAGTTTCACTGTTTTCCATTGATCTGGAAAATAAGGAAAAAATGCCGTTTTTGAGCCTAAATTGTTTATAAATAAAAATGGCCGCCAGAGCCTACGCAGGAAATAGTTACAATTTATTGCTATAGGTATTACCTGTCAAAAAAAAACGCTTCAATACACTGACTGTTGAAATGTCACGAACAGGGTATATTTTTGGCTTATTACCTTGGCCTACATCTACATAGTGTACATCAAATGAATGGGTGATTGGTGATTCAAGCACGGATTGAAAGACCAATATTTTTCTCGGGAGACTGTATGCAAACAGGTGGTGAGTCATTAAATTTGGTGAGGCGAGCGTCTCTTCGGCATTTTGTTACGTACCACTCTCCGTACCATTTCCTCCATACCTTCACCGTTTTGATTATTGCCTATTTCTGCGGCCAATACCCGATTGTTTCGTGAATTTTAACTAGCTGCTTCGTGTTCCAAGAAAACAGCCGTTTCCAATGCAATAGCAATAGCTTCATCTAAAACTTTCGGTCTCGCTAATCGCAAAGCTTTCTGCAGTTCACTTTCGCTCTCTCAACCCAGTGATGAAGGTATCTACACCAAATTCTTCCAAAATGCTATCTGATGCCTCTGGATAAGTCCACCGCACCACATCAGCAACATATGCTTCAAATTCTTGCATATTCTCATTTGCTCGTTGAATTCTATTTCGCAGTTTTACTTTGTATACTTGTTGTAGATGAGCATCTCTATATCGTTTTTCCAGACGAGTGAACAAGGGGTAATTTGAATCTCATATAATGCGACGTTTCATCTCTCGCTGATTCTTCTTTCACTACAGGATCTAAAACTGGTGGTAGCACCTTCTGCTCTTATCAAGCTCTTATCTGCGCCTTCCACTAGTTGTTTAATCTTCACTTCAACGTTGTCTACAGGTTACTGAATAATATCGTTATCGAATATTCTAGAAACTTTTTCAAATTTCTCGTTGTTCTCCTTATTATATCCGACAGGAACGGAACTTTTTTTTTATTTAAATAAAGCCGCATCCTCCCGAAGGATATTAGCGACATAACGGTTATAATATATACAAATAACAGTAATATCTGGTACTTACATGAATAAATTTGTACAATATATCGATACAAGATAAATACCCTATTAGTTTTCTGTAATCAAAGTTTTTTCCCAGTAACAATTGTAAGCTGGTCGTGATGCCATATTTAGTTTATTGGTCTTTCAATACTATATTTAGGACAATCAATTAAGAAATGAATTATACTGTCTGCTACATTACAAATGTAACATTTTGGAGCTTCGCTGTTTGTGAATAGGTGTGTGTGTATACCTACTATGGCCCAGTCTCAAACGTGTTAGGATTATTTTTGATCTTCTGCTTGCTGCTGTTGGTTGCCACGAAGAGATGTCACTTTTAATCAGTTTTAGTTTCGAAACCGAATTTTGCCACTCCCGGTTTCACGCACTTAACACTTTATTTTTAAAGAAGGCTTTTAAATCAGTTGCCACACTCCGATGTTCGACATCCGATTCGTCACTACCAATTGCATCGCGAGCACTTATATCTGCCAATTCGTTGCCATCGATACCAATGTGCGAAAGTATCCACAAGAAGTTTACTGTTCTGGAAATTTCTTGAGCTATCTGAAGTTCCAATTTTATCATTTTTTCTATGGGATGTTTCGGATATAGATTTTGCATAGCTTTAGCGGAGAGTAATTGCTCAGTAATAAGTATTTGCAGAAAAGCGAGGTGATGGAAAAATCCATCAATATTCCATTGAAATAATGACGTGAATGTTATTTTTGACTTAATTGAGGAGTGTCACTGTCAGAGTTAGAAATCTCTTTACCAAGGTAAGCATACATTTTCTTTTTAATATATGTTAATTTGCGCTTTATTCTTCTGTCTTTTAAGTGGGGATATACTTTTTCGAACATATTAATTAGACCGAAGTAATCTTTTGTGTATTCTTGAATGATACTCAAGGGATGAGCAGAGCCGGTAATGTTAGTTAGAAGCATAACCAGTTAGTTGTAATCAAGAACGAAAGATGGAGAATGATTTTCAATGAACGTTTTTGCGGGGTTCTAGTAGCAGTGATATAGAGTTACTACTACTTTCCGTTGAAACAGTTTTAGATTTTTTGATTTTTGGCAGAATTTTAGGCTCACGAAGCGACTCGCATTCTGCTGAAGAAAACTCAATTTCAGGTGAAGTTATATCGTCAACGGTACGCTTATGAGAGTTAGATCCTTGAACAATGTTTGTTACCGGGGTTGTTGTGTTTGCATCATGGGATGCTAACGTTGGTTTTTCTAATACCTGATGTACATGTTGGGAATCTGTATTGGTGGAAACGTGGGACATTTGACATTTCTTCAGATGGTGTATGTGTTTGTTGAGAAGCTGCATTACCTAGACTGATTAAAGATTTTTCATTATTTGAATGTTGATCTTCTAGAACTGTTAATTCGGAACACTGAGATGCTTTGTGGCCAGGCTTCTTGCAATTGTAGCAAACCAAGCCATCTTGTGATATGAAAATCCTATGATAGGTGTTATCAAACTCAAGTAGAAATGATTCCGGAAGTGTTAAATTGTGGGGAATGATGTATATATGCCTTCTAAAGCTGAGAATATGGTTATATTCAGGTAAGGTGGCACTAATTTTAAGGAATGTCATAGGTGAAGCAGGTACTAAACCAATATTTTGTAATTCGTTGATTAGTAGTTCATGAGGTACGGAGGGGCTTACGTTGAAGAGGACAATCCTCTCTGCTCGTGTTATTAATTTCCTAGCTCGAACGATTTCGCCTTCAATTTCAATGTATCCTCTGTTGGTCATTAAATCTTCTACCAGTTGTTTGCTAGATAGGTACATACAGATACGATTGTTAGACAGTCGAGAGCAGAATATAATATTTTTGAGTTGGATTAAATTTCCCAAGGAATTGAGGTATTCCTGAAGTTTGGTATTGTCTAGTGCATTAAAAATGATTGTGTTCTCTTTAGAAGGAAACTGAACTTTTGATGTTGCTAAAGAATATGCTTGTGAGACATTTTGTTGATATTGGATATTGAATTGCATTGTGGTAACATTATTTTCCATGGTTAATTAATTTCATTAAACACTCTTTGTCAATAAAAAGGATCCGATCCTGACCACCTGCAAAAACAGGTATTTGGGTCTGTTTCACGACAGGTGTAATTAACGTGAAACCCCTGATAAAGAAAAATTGTTTATAATAAATGTAACAAACTGTCCCAATAAGTATATTAAATTCAAAACGTTTTTTACAAAGAAATAATTAAATCTTGCACACTTACATTTTCGATGATAATTCTTCACAAATTCACAATTTATTATTTTGTTTTAATGCTTAAAAATAACACTTTTACGGAGCTCCTGTTAGGAACAACATTTCTTATCTCCATGCAGGGCCGCACTCCAGGAACGGAACTTTAAGACGAAGAAGTGGCATTGGTACATTATATAAAGTTTGTTTTTACTAATAGTTCTTCTTCCTCAGGTTCCATTTTCTATGGAAAGATGGATATCAACATGGCAATTGTTATTTTACTTACAGCAGATCTATGTAGTTAGTTCGGGCTCAGACTAAACCATTCTGTTAGATTTCGCAACTAGGAGGTTCGTCTTCTTTCCACATCTCTTTGACCTTTTATTTTGCCGTCTATAATCAGGAGCTCTTACTAATATTTATTTTATCTTATTTTACAGATTTAATCTCTTAAACAAAAGTTTAGTCTAAGAAATCTTATTCCAGAAATGACAAAACTAAATCGATTGAGATAAATACTAGAATCCCTCTTAAAATTCCGCCGATTCCTTTAAAAATGAATAACACCATTGTTACCTCTACATAAAGTACAGATTTTATCTCTTAAACAAAAGTTTGGTCTAAGAAATTTTATTCCAGAAATGACAAAACTAGATCAATTGAGATAAATCCTAGAATCCCTCTTAAAACTCCGCCGATTCCTCTAAAAATGAATAACACCATTATTACCTCTACATAAAGTACATAAAATGAATGGATGGTTGGTGATGCAAGCACGGATTGAAAGACCAATATTTTTCTCGGGAATCTGTATGCAAAAAGGTGGTGAGGCATAAATTTCATTCTCAGCACGTAACTGTGCCACAGACATGGCAAATCTAAAATAGAAGTTGTAGGAACGCTTATAATACTTTACTGATTTATAGTTCTAAACTATAGAAAGTAAAAAATTACATCGCACGTACGACTACAACGTATAAATCCAATAAAGGAGAGATGATATTGATATAAACTTTTAACGCTTTTGTAGACAAGAAACTACATTTATACGGTTTTTGCTGAATTTATCTTAGATATCTGTGATACAAACTAAACACTTTAACAACTAAATACTTTTATGGCAGTCAATGGGAGCAAGAATAGGATATTACCTCCGAATTCTATCCTACTGCATAGATTTTAATGAAATTTTGGGCATATTTCCTAATTCAAAATCTACCCTATGCCGATGTGTGCTTTTATCTTGGGAGTGGTTCCCACCCCTTCTTAGCGGTGGAAAATTTTTTGGTTAAAATTACCAAGGAATTCGCTAAAAAACTTAATTCTAAGCAAAAACTGTTCTATAATTTTTTTTTGAAAACTCAATACTTTTTGAGATATTCGTGGTTGAAAATTGGCCATTCTCATTGAAACATAATGCCTTTTCGAACGGTTTTTTGCGAATACCTTAAAAACTACGCATCTAACTAAAAAAACTATATTAAACATTTTTGTAGGTTATAAAAAGACAAAGAGACATTTGCCTTCATAAATCTTAGAATTATAATACAAAAAGAGATATGGTAGGTGAAAATAGTTTGTTTTTGGTAGATTCTCAAATTGGTGTATTCAAATTGAAATAACGGAGAAGCGTTCGATCTTAGGTGTATAATGCTACTAATACCTTTTGTGGTGCTTGAAAAGACCTTTAAAATGAGCTATGCTAAAAGTCCATTACATAAAAACTAAGCGACATATGCTGCAAACAAAATTGATCACTAATGTATTTTAAGAAAAAATGAGAAGTAATTTCAACCCCCATCCACCCAAATGCAAATGCATGGTTTTTCAATTTACTTCTACAATACCTTTTATTATAGTGTTATTTCTATGTTCAAAAAGTTGGAAGGGTTTAAAATGAATGGTTTAAAAAAAAACGATCAAATTATAGAGAGCATTTTTAAATTTTCTTAAAAATCTACCTTTTTCTCCATGTAAATTGAAAGTGATAAGAGATACAGTAATGAAAAATAAAAAGGAAATTTTTATCTAAAAAATCCCTCCATTTTTGTGTGGTATCTTTTTTTCGTATCTTTTATCTTTTTCGAGTTACATGGAAAAAAATGTGCTCTTTAATTTGATCTTATTTTTTTTTCAAAAACCGTTCGTTTTAATCCAGCCCAACTTTTTTAACATAGAAATAACGCTATAATAAAAAGTATTGTAGAAGGATAACGATGTATTTAAATTCTGATGGATGAGGGGTTAAATATACTTCTCATTTCTTCTTAAAATACATTAGTCATTAATTTTTACAGAATATCTCGCTTAATTTGCATGTAATCGACAACTAGTATTGCTCATTTTAAAGGTCTTCTCAAGCACTCCAAAAGTTATTAGTATCATTATACACCTAAAATCGACAGTTTCTCTATTATTTCAAGTTGAATACACCGATTTGAGCATGCAGCAAAAAAACAAACTCTTCTTACCTACCATATCACTCTTTGTATTGTAACTAGAAGATTTATGAAGGAACGAATCTCTTTGTTTTTTTATAACCTACAGAAATATTTTATATAGTTTTTTTGTTACATGTATAGTTTTTAAGGTATTCGCAAAAATACGTCCGAAAAGGTGTCATTTTTCAATGAAAATGGCCAATCTTCAAACACGAATAACTCAAAAAGTATTGAGTTTTCAAAAAATAATCATAGAACAGTTTTTGCTTAAAATTAGGTTCTCTAGTCTTTTCCGTGACTATTTTAACCAAAACATTTTTCACCCACGAGAAGGGGTGAGAACCACCCCCAAGATAAAAGCGCACATCGGCATAGGGTAGACTTTGTTTCTTGAGCTATTCCCTACTTACTGTGAAAATATCAAGTAAATCAATGTAGTAGGATGGAATTCGAAGCCAAATACCCTCATTGACTGCGCTATTTACCTTTTACTGAAATTTAATTGTTCTCCTCTTACTTAATGTACTTGCCTTTTATTTCTTGGTCTTCCTCTTTATAAGCAATTCTGCTTGTTCACTGGCGGATTGATACCTCCATAGATGGTTATCACTCCACTTTCTCCGCGGTCGTTCGATACTTCTTCTGCCGATTGATGATTTATTTCTTGCTATCTTCACCACACGGGCCTTCCCTATTCTGTTTATGTGGTTCCCATAACTATTATTGTTGCGTGTTTTGTTGTCATTTATAGCACTTCTTTTATTTTCTGATAGTAGACTTTTTCAGTGGAACGCTACTGTAGCCTTTCCATAGGTCGACGCTAATTGTTTTCTTGATTCCGTGTTAAGTTGTTTCGACGTTCTTGAAATTTTCCTCTGTTTTCTACTAAAAGTCCTTAGAAGCAATCTTCCCAGACTTGAGGCGTTTTGCTATGTATTATCTCTTTATTCCTTTCTTTTTTAAATTTTTTATCAATTTCCAGTTTTCTGTGTTTCTGGTTCCTCCTAGGGAAATATTTATTCGTTAGCAGTTTCTTTTCCAAGACTCATTCTTCTTAGAATTTTTCGTCGTACGTCTCTCTGCACTTATTTTATCTTTTATTAATTTAAAACTTAAATATTGTTGGTATAGTATAATCTATTACACTTTATTTCTTCCTATATTTACCTATGCCACCAGTATGGTTTGTTTATTTTGGGGTTAACTTATTATCCCACTGCTTTGATGCAAGCACTGATTGGAAGATAAGGCAAATCTAAAATAGGGGATATAGAAACGCTCATACTACTTTACATACTTATATTTCTAAACTATAAAAAGTAAAAAATTACATTACACTTACGACTACAACGTATAAATCCAATAAAGGAGAGATGATATTGATATTGTTCCTCCACTCTAACTTTTCCCATGCGTCACGATTCATTTTTAAACAAGTTAAATCAAAAAATTAATTGAGACGTACGTCGATGTACATTATACTATACGTACGAACTTGAGAAATGGGTATTATCCCGGTAGAGGAATCTTATAAAGTTATTTTATTGAATTGTTTAATATTTTTTTCACTATTGAGGAGATTGATCGACTCACCGAGTATTACTGGTGCAGAGATAAATATATATATAGACAAAGCGAAAACGGCGGGTTCATTAGAAAAAATATTCCCATGAGATTTTTTTGCATAATCACATTCGTGAGACATCCCAGAATAATGTTCAAGAAGTCGCCCACGTAAAAAGTGGTCCAATTTTTTTTAACAATTTTTTTTAATCAAAGGTATTATTATAAAAGTCAGAAAGTGACTAAATCAAAGTTTAAAGCTCCCCTACAAGATCCTGAAGAAATTTTTGTTATAATTTTATACCTAAGCTGTTATTTTTAAGTAATAATAATGAGAGCCGTATTAGGCGACCGTCTATGGTGAGTGCGAGAGAGATGCCATTCCGGCAGTCCAATGGGGAATCTTACTCGCACTCACATTTACAGCTGCGTCAATACGTTCTTACGTCTTATTGTTAATAATTAAAAATAACAGCTTAGTAATAAATTAATGACACAAATTTCTTCAGGATCGTGTAGGGGGGGGGGCTTTAAAATTTGACTTAGTCACTTTCTAACTTTCATAATAATAATTTTTAACTGAGTTATTAAGTCTTAAAAATGGCCATTTTTGCGTTTTTCAAATTTAAATTGCTTATAACTCGAAAACCATCAACTTTAGAGAAAAATTATAAGAGACCTTTTTTGTCCAGAATGGTCTAAATAATAACCTAAAGAACCTTTTTTGTCCAGACCAAAAATAATAATTTTTTCAATTTGACTAAAAAAAGTTGTTAAAAAAATTTGGACCACTTTTCTCGTGGGCGACTTCTTGAACCTTTTTCTGGGGTGTATTACAAATGTGATTATGCAAAAAAATCTCATGGGAATATTTTCTCCAACGAACCCGCCGTTTTCGCCTTGTCTAATAATGGTGATAAATAAATTAAAAAAAAAAACGAAAAGGCAAACAGTAATCTCGAAAATAAACAAATAAGTTTCCATTCCACAGAACTATAGCCACATTTATAAATATTACTTGTCACTTTTACTTAAAGAATAAATAGGCACTTACCGAAAGTAATCAAATTCAGATATAGTAGTAGTTAGTCGTTCTAATAATAATTTTGTTTGAAAATAAAAATTACAATTTGACTAAACTAAAAGTTAAATCCTTTGAAAAACCAAAACTAAACAAAATAAAAATGTATACCATTTTTTCATGTATACCATGTACACCACCTTTCATCATGTATACCACCTTTCAAAAATAAACAATATATTCAAATAATAACCAACAAATCCGCTATCACTGTGACTTAAAATCATAAACGTCAAAATTAATAGTAAACAATATATCAGCGACATACGAATTTGTTTATCCTTGTTTAACTTATTGTGATTTTTATGGAAAAGAGGGTTAATTTTGCGATACTAGTTTCTGTGAGTAAAAAATAGACCTAGGTAAAAAGTAATTTGTGAATAATTTCATGCATGGGAAAAGTTAGAGCGGAAGTACTATATAAACTTTAACGCTTTTTCAGAGAAGAAACAGCTTTTATGATGTTTTTGCGGCATTTATCTTAGACATTTAAGATAAAAAATAGTTTTTACCAAAATTTAATTACTCTGCTACTACTTAATTTACTTTACTTTTATTTAAATTACTTAAATTTAAATGTTAAATTACGCCAGTGACAATATTAACATTTAAATCTTTCTCTTAGGTGTCCGTACTCAAACGTTGGCCATGTTTATAATTTCCTGAAACACATCATTGCCTAATATTACGCAGCCATAAAAATTTCTTTCGACCCTTCCATCTCTTCTGTTCCACTTTTCTTCTATGTAGATAGTATTTGGAAGGATAACAAACAATATGGGCCACGAGGTCGAAATTCGTGTTCGTATAAAGTATGCTAGGTTCGCTTTTCAAAGAATGAAAAAATTCCTAATAACCTCTACCTCATCGTTGGATATCCGATACGAATTTTTAAAACATTCGTTTATTATATATTGCTATTAGGCGAGCGGGAGATACCCCTAAAATGACCAGGTACTGACCACGGAGAGGTGAATGGCTAATTTTAGACATAATGTATGTTTTTGACGGTGCTGAAAACGAAAATGAGATTTATTTTGAATTTCATGTAAGGGGACCTTGCCAAAATCGCAATTTTACCCTAAAAATAAATAAAAATTAAATTATGTTTTTTTTGCGTTTATCTCGCTACAACTCTGTTCGATGTTAATATTTTTTTCTGAAATTTTTACAGTATATAGCTCTAACATTTCTGAAGACAACGATACCTGCTTTAAGCTTTAGTTTTTATTCTGCTAAAGGTTATGAATTTTTCAAAGAAAAAGGTGCGGAATTGTGCATTGCAAAGTTTAGTCGCAAAAGTTGAGTGACGAAATTTCAAATTTAGCCTCTTAATCACGTTTTTTTAAAACAGAGAGTATAAAAAAGTAATCTGGAAAAAATTAGATCAAAATGTTTTATCGAAAAAAAAATAGTGCAACTTTTATTATCGACATTAGAAACCCCCAATATAACCATGGGTGGTGAATAGCTAATTTTGGTCTTAGATTATGTTTTTGACGGTGCTGAAAACGAAAATGAAATTTATTTTAAATTTTAGTTGGGGGAATGTTATCAAAATTGCAATTTTACCATAAAAATAAAAAAAAGTGAAATCACGTTTTTTTGCGTTAAAGTCGCTACAACTCTGGTCGATTTTAATATTTTTTTCTAAGGTTTGTACACCATATTATTATGTTGCTCACTTTTTTTAAGACAACGGTATCTGCCTTAAGATTTTAGTCTTATTCTAGTAAAAGTTATGAATTTTTTAAAGTACAAGGTGCAGATTTATGAATTGTAAAAGTTGAGAGGCAAAATTTAAAATTTATCTTATTAATCACGTTTATGTTAAAACATAGAGTACAAAGAAGTTTTGTGTAAAAAGTGTTATTTACAAATGTTTAGTAGAAAAAAAAATGGCGCAACTTTTAATATAGACGTTATACATCCCCAAAATAACGCTAATTTTTCGAGATACTGGCCATGGGAGGTAAATGGCTAATTTTGGTCTTATTTTATATTTCCGATGACGCTGACAACGAAAAAGAGGTTTATTTTGAATTTTTTGTAAGGGGACATTGTCAAAATCGCAATTTTAACCTAGAAATGAAAAAAAAGTGAAGTCACGAATTTTTACTTTTAACTCACTACTACTCTGTTCCATTTTAATATTTTTTGCTAAAATTTCTACGGCATGTATTTCTCACCTTTGTGAAGACTATGAAAGTAACTGTAGTCTTTCAGCCTTTTCTTTATAAAAGTTATGCATTTTTCAAAATAAAAGGTGCAGATTCGTGAATTGTAGAGTTAAATCGCAAAAATTAAGTGACAAAATTTAAAATGTATCTATTTGATTACGTTTATGTTAAACCATAGAGTTCAAAGAAGTTATATGGGGAGTTTTAGATCTAGATATGTTATAGAAAACATATGGTGCAACTTTAAATTTTAAGAAAAACGTGGTTTAACTTATTTTTATTTTTAGGGCAAAATTGTGATTTTGACAATGTTCTCCTACCTAAAATTCAGAATAAACTTGATTTTCGTTTTCAGCACCATCAAAAACATAAAGTAAGACCAAAATTAGCCATTCACAGCCAATGATCAGAATCTTGAAAAATTAGTGTTATTTTGGGGATTTATAACGTAGATGTTTTTAACGTTGCATCATTTGTTTTCTATAAAATATTTTGATCCAAAACTTTCCAGAAAAGTTCTTTGTACTCATGTTTTATTTTTAAATTTGATTTAAAATCTCTATTTCAAATTTTGTCAGTCAAATTTTGCGATGAAACTTTGCAATTCACGAATCTGCACCTTGTATATTAAATGATTCATAATTTTTGCTAAAAAAAAGAATAAAAGCTTAAAGCAGAAATCATTGTCTTCAAAAAAGTGAACGGTATATAGTGTACAAACTTTAGAAAAAAATATTAAAACGGACAAGAGTTGTTGCGAGCTAAACGCAAAAAACGTGATTTCATTTTTTTTTGTTTTTAGGGTAAAATTGCAATTTTGACAATATTCCCCCACCTAAAATTTAAAATAAATTTCATTTTCGTTTTGATCACTGTCAAAAACATAATCTAAGACCAAAATTAGTCATTCACTACCCATGGTCAGTATCTCGAAAAATAAGCGTTATATTGGGGATTTCTAATGTCGATAATAAAAGTCGTACTATTTTTTTTCTATAAAACATTTTGATCTTAAGCTTACCAGAAAACTTCTTTGTACCCTCTACTTTGACATAAACGTGATTAAGAAGCTAAATTTTAAACTTCGTCACACAACTTTTGCGATTAAACTTTTCAATGCACAATCCTCACCTTTTTCTTTGAAAAAGTTATAACCTTTATTAAGATTAGAATAAAAGCTTGAAACAGGTACCGTTGTCTTCAGAAATGTTAAAGCTATATACTGTAAAAATTTCAGAAAATATTTAAATGGAACAGAGTTGTAGCTAGATAAACGCAAAAAAACATGATTTCATTTTTTTATTTTTAGCTTAAAATTGCGATTTTGACAATGTTCCCCTACATAAAATTCAAAATGAACCTCATTTTCTTTTTCAGCACCCTCGAAAATATAAAATATGAATAAAATTAGCCATACACCCCTCCGTGGTCAGTATCTCGAAAACTTAGCGCTTTTTTGAGGGTGTCCCGCTCGTGTATATATGGAGTGGAAATATGGACTCTCGGAATTACCAGTATGAGGTGCATAGAAGCCTTTAATATGTGGGTTTTTCGAAGGATGCTGAAGATCTCTTGGACACAGCACGTGACCAACAACGAGGTGCTGAGAAGAATGGGAACTGAGAGAGAACTCCTAAATATTGTAAAAGACAGAAAAAAACTAGTTATCTAGGACATATTTACCGAGGAGAAAAATACAACTTTCTACGACTTATAATGGAAGAGAAAGTGATAGGGAAAAGAAGTCCAGGAAGTGGTTGAAGAATTTAAGAGACTGGACAGGCGTGGACACACATTCGATACTAAGAACAGCTTAAGATAGGGAACAATTTGCTGTAGTTATAGACAACCCTTGTAGCGATACCAAAACACTTCATTTTTTTTTAATTTTCAGCTTTTGCAGAAAGCATTATCTTTCATTTTACCCTGTATATCGTACGATTCTTAAATCCATTTAGGATCTGCGTCTTTCAAGAGTTTTGGCGTGAAAATATATTCTACGCCTTGAATTTTGGCATAATCCTGTTTCTATGAGCTATGGTTTACTCTGCTACGCAGACGACGCAATATTGATAGCCCAAGATGAAGATAGTCTGCAAAGATTAGTCCACAGATTTAACATAAGAGCAAAAGAATTCAATATGACAATTTCATCTCAAAAAACTAAAACTTTAGTAATCAGTAAAGAACCAATCAGATGCAAAATAGAAATTGATGGTATCAGTATTGAACAAGTAATGGAAGTAAAATACCTTGGAATTACATTGTCAAGTTACGGAGACCTAGACAAAGAAGTGAGAAATCAAGTACAAAAAGCAAATAGATTGGCAGGATGCCTTAATAACACTATATGGCGAAACCGACATATTAACACTGAGATGAAGTCAAGAATTTATAAAGCCAGTGTAAGACCAATAATGACATATGCATCAGAAACAAGACCCGATACAGCCACAACACAAAGACTACTGGAAACGGCAGAGATGAGAGTACTGAGAAGAATTACAGGAAATACACTGAGAGATCGAAAGAGGAACGAAGATATTAGAAGACAATGTAACGTACAGTGTATAAACGAATGGACACTACATAGAAAAAGAGAATGGAACAACCATATAACCAGAATGGGGGAGACACGTGTGGTCAAAATAGCACGAGATAAATCACCAATCGGCAGAAGAAGTATCGGCCGACCGCGCAAAAGATGGAGCGACAACCTTCCATAGAGGTATCAATCCGCCAATGAACAAGCAGAATTGCTTATAAAGAGGAAGAAGAAGAAGAAGAAGAATTTTGGTTATAGTGAATTAATGTGTTTTTTTTTATCCTGAATAACACTTGATTAAGGCTTAATTTATTTTCTAGTAATTTAAGAAGAAACGAATCTATCTGTTTATTTGAAGTTGTTTAGGCACTTAAGTTTGTTTCTAATATTAAAAAGCACTTATGAGTATGAGTTCTTTATTTCGCAGGAACAAATGCTTTAGTTTTATTTCAACAATAAACAGTACTAATGGAAATATATCATTTAGGTTGGATGTTGATGTTCAGATATCATGGTAATATAAACACCCAAAAACCTTCCAGGTCTCATCGTTTATTTTTCTAACTAATGATTATAATTTATTGGCATCTAAGCACAGATTAGTTTAGTGTATTGGTTTTTGATTTGTCAAATATTTTGTCACTAAAAGGAAGCAGCGTTCTATATCTTTTCTTTGATCGGCTAACACTAGAAAGTCGGAGGGGCCAATTTGGCCCCTGTTGCGATTTGAAGTTATTGTAGTTTTTTTATTTGAGGCAATAATTTCATATTTTATAACTTTTAATATTTTGATACAAAGCCTTATTATTTAACACAAAAAATATTGTTTACTAATTTTATTAAATGGTTTTTCTAACAAATCTACCATAGTCTAAAGGGGCCAAATTGGCTCTGTATAAGTTATTATCATTTTCTGGGAAATTCGACGAGCCTTTCTTTCAAATTCCTGTCGAATGTGTAAAATTATATTTATGTATGTTTTTTGAAAATGGTTACCCTTTTACTGGTACTGATCATCTACGTAATAAAGATAAAATTGTTGGTGAACACAAAGATACAATTGTTGGTTTAGACGACCAAATGACACGTCTTTATACTACAAAAGTTACTTCAAGAAGATGGCCTATGTACGTGTCTTATAATACTCTTGACTTGGTAGCAATACATGCATGGATTATTTATAAAGAAATAACTGGAAGTAGACTCAGTCTTCGTAAGTTTATTCTTCGGCTGTAGGAAGAATTATGGGCCCCATATCTTGCCTCCCGAAATCTGGAACTACGCCTAGCAACATCAGGTCTGCCAACAACTATCCCGGTTACTCTCCAAAAACGAAAAAAATATCAGTTGAAAATATTTTGTAAAGGAAATCATACTTCCAATCATTGCCACTGCTGTAACAAGGCAATGTGTGGCAAATATCAAAAGCTGCAAACTGTATGGTGTTCCGAATGTTTTTGATAGGCAGCGAATGTGTTAAATAATGAAAGTAAAAAATAAAATCAGATTCTATCGTCTAGAGTAGATTTAATTTCTTTAAACTGAGTTTTAATTGATTAAAGAACGGGGGCCTAAATGATCCCTTCGGGCTTTCTAGGTAGGTATACTAAGCCAGACTTTCTAGTGTTAAAGGACCATGAGGTGAGAACTGGGGGAGGAACGTGGTTTTGTCTTGGGTCGGAAGCGATCGAGAGGAGTTTAAGAAGGATCACTAAGGATCAGACGACCAAGTGAGAAAGTCTAGTGAATTGTGCAGTGTCTGGTGTGATGTCATCCTTTTCACCAGGCATAATATGTTGCATTTAGGTGCAATAGATCATCGTCGAGTTCATCTTCGACAGTCGATAGTCACCATCGTAATATCTTGCTTTTAGGCGTGGAAAACACCTCCAGTTCCTTCGGCAAGCAGTTAAGCTAAGCAGTTAACTAAATTTCTGAAGCAGTTAAGATCTTATTCATAATTGAAGAAGTGAAATAAGTAGTTTTTTTTTAAATACTACTACAAGGTAAAGTCAGTACTCCAAGTAATGCATTGCTGAACTTTTCAAACTACAAACTACATGAAATCAAAAATTGTACCATCAGTATTGTATTTTTGTGGTACCTACCAGTGAAGTGAAAAGTGCTATGACTGTACATTAGAACGTTGGAAGCTGCAGTACATTTGCAGAAATACAAAGGTACCTACTTAACATTGTAAATTTATTTTTATTTGTGGATAATACCTCTTACAAAAAATGTAAAACCTGAAAGAGGTCCACATTAATTTCTCTTTTCAATATTTTTTGTTTAATAAATAGTATTCATTTGTAATAATATTTGCTTGTTATTAAATATCCATCTCCCTTCTCTCTGGTCAACTAAGTAAGAAATAATAAGGTAGGTTTAATTTATCTGTATTCATCATCAACCCGTACTCGTTCACTGCTGGACATAGGTCTCCCTCAGCTCTTTACATCTTTCTCTGTTTTGTGCGGCTTGCATCCAGTTGCCGATAATGCGCTTCAAATCGTCAGCCCATCTGGTTGGTGGTCGTCCTCTGCTCCGTAGTGCTTCTTCTCGTGGCCTCCACTGGACAATAAGTTTTTTCCATCGGTTGTCTGACAATCTGGCGACGTGTCGTGCCTAATTCCACTTGAGTGACGCGATTCTTTCGACGGCGGCGGCGTCCGTTGATTTTGTTTTTGTATTTATCTGTATTATCTTTATATTATTATATGAATTTATATTTATCTTGAGATAATTGTTTACATTTAATTATTTTTTATTTGATTTGTCTGTCTAAAGAGTTTTTCTTTGTGTTCCCTTTCAAAACTAAAAAACAAGCCCTTTCGGCTTTATATTGATTCATTATTTATTTATTTTTTTGTTCATCACGTCCTAGTTTAGCTCTAGTAGCTATTTTCCCTTTTTTATTTTTGTCTATTAATGATCATCTATTTCCCAGCTAATAAGATAATGTAAAGAACCACTCCCACATATCTAACCGATTCGGAGCAACGGAGCCTTCTTCTTCTTTCCTTTTAATTGCCATACCCTCAGTAATGGAGAAGGCAGCTTAACCCGCGAGTAGTCGCGCGGTGAGATAGAATCTCAATTTTTATCCTTTTTCGCGATAACCTGATGAAAAATTTTGCAATTTTGAAAAAATTTCGTAAGTGTCTCGAGGAAAGGTGTAGTAATGTGTAGGAATTTTTTTTCTTCTTCTTCTTTTTGTGGAATTTATGGCTTTGGGGAGAGCCAATTAGCTTTAACCCACGAGTAGTCGCGCCGTTAGATAGAATCTCACATTTCATCCTTTTTCGTAATACAGTAAAACCTGTCAGTAACGACCACTAAAAGTGAAAGAACTATTGGCCGATATAGAAAGGTGGCCGCTATTGCCAGTTTTTGTAGTCTATGTACATATAATTATTTTGGGAAATTTTTAAACTGGCCGTTAGGACAGGTGGCCGATGTTGGCAGGTGGTCGTTAACACAGGTTTTACTGTACAGTAAAATTTGTCAGTAACGGCCACTAAAAATGAAAGAACTATTGGCCGATATAGCAAGGTGGACGGTATTGCCAGTGTTTGTAGTCTACATAAATATAATTGGTTTGGGAAATTTTTAAACTGGCCGTTAGGACAGGTGGCCGATGTTAGCAGGTGGCCGTTAACACAGGTTTTTTTAATAAAATTGTTAGAAATATATATTTTCAATATAAAAAGTAGATAAAAATAGTACAAAATAAAAATTTGTTTTAAATTCGTATTTTGAGATAGAATCTTACACGCGACTATCGACGTTACAGAAGTGAGCGCGACTACTCCCGGGTTAAGAAGAATTATATGGCCGAAGTATTTTGTTTTTCACCTCATTATGATAATTTTTAAGTAGACGTTCTGAATTAATTATTTTAACAACATCTTCATTGGAAGTGTGCGAAACCACAATTTGAATGCTTCTAACCTGTTCAACATGGTGGTTAACAACAATATAATAGGATAGACTACACATATCATTTCAGGACCTTCTTGCGAATATGAATCGACAGATCTCTGTTACATAAAACCGGTTTCCAGGATTTAAAACCCTTGCGTGATACTTCGATTCTGGTTACTACCTCTTCTTCAAAGTCTAGATTAAAAATACCAACTGATAAAATAAAACACTGTCGTATTCCCCGTTCGAGGGGTAGTTTTTCAGTACAACTATTTTTAACTTGGATAGAGACTACCTGACTGCAGTATAAGTATTTTAGCAGTCTTATATCATAGTTGTCAGTTCTGATGTTCGCTGGACATCGAAAAGTGTATTGTGTTGTACTTCGTCAAATACCTTCTCAAAGTCGATAAAACAAACATATATTCTTTCGAAACTGACCACTTTTTTGTAAGAAAACGAGTATATACAAAGTAGTGCAACTTCAGTCGTTAGACCATCTCTAAATCCAAATTGTTTATTACCCGTTCTACTTTCGCACAAATGGAACACTCGATTTACTATAATTCGCAAAAAATATCTGAAGTATATGGTCTTCAAATTAATGTTATAATCAGTGACTCGAACCAATCATCTGGTATTTTTACTTCGTTCTGAATTTTCTAAAAGAAAGTGGTTAAGTAGGTAATGCTTTCCTCGTCCAAAAGTTGTTTATTATTTTGTATTTATTATTTTGTGTGTTACAAGTATTTATTATTTTGTGGTTTGGTATGTGGTTGTTCTGACTTCTGATTTCAGTATACTGGGATCTCTGTCTAACTGGTTGTCACAGGTAATACGTGTATGTCTAGCATTTTCTCGAAAAGCACCGTCAAAAGGGTCAATGATGTCTCTTATTCTTTGTACTGTTCGTGATCACAAAGTTTCCTTTTTTCTTATTCTTATATTAAAGTTTTCTTATTTTTTGCACGATTGATCATTTTTGACTGTCTACCGTGACAGATTTTACGTCAGTAGGTGACATTTGCTAGCAACTCGACGGTAAGTAATCCAACTCGACGGTAAGTACTCCAACCCGACGGTAAGTAATTCACTTACCGTCGATTTAAAAAATCTCTTAATTTTAATTTATTTTTTGAAAGAATAAAGAAAACTAACGAATTATTTATTAATATTGTAACTTATGGTACACTTTGTTAAATTATTTAATGAAATCCCACTTGTTTGGGCTGTGGTTTCACTTCTAACAGAAACTCCTGCAGAATCGCATACATTAGTAGTACCCAACATTTTTTCTCTTCAAATACGCGATCAAAGTTGAAAACTTGGAAATATTAATGCCATCATAAAGAAAAACGGTGGATTTAATCATTGAATATTCTGCCCAGAGGCTTCCAGGAGCTTTCAACTGCATATGTCTTTGAACGAAATATGCCAATAGATTCTTTTCTTCGATTCTTAAATTCTTGCCTTTGCACCATTTTTTAAAACTTTGGTAGGTATTTTGATAACGGATTTTGGATTTTTCGGGAATAATTGCGGAACACCCTTCTTCCCAAGCCCGTTCAATTTCTTCAAATTCACTTTCGCTCATATTTTAATTTATAATAATCAAAATTGTACTTAAAATTATTGACAACTAAATAAAAAATCAATTCTCCATTGTTGTTATGCACCCTAGTTACTACCTAACAACCAAAGTATCTATCTTGATAATATGAATGAAACTAGTCAATATGACGAAAATGTTTAATTTTATAATTTATAATGGTATCAATCGTGCAAAAAACGTTATCAGCATGTCGAACGTTAAGGGTAACCGATCTCAGACAATAATTGGAGTCGTCGCTCCGCTCCTCCTCCAAACAATTGTCTTCGATCGGTATAAAACCCTTACCGTTCTCCATACTTAATACACTATTGCGTTATCTTCTCTTCAACTTTAGCATTAAAGGCTTCCATAACTCTTCCATAACATCTTGCATGTTACCTTGTTATTTTTAGCACTTCTTTTATTTGATGATAAACATCTGTATTAAAATTACTCTGTCTGACATTAGGATAAAGTCAGTGATATCACATACTTATTAATATGCTGCTTCAAAATTATTGAAACTTCACTTCGATGCACATAGTCATAATGGACGGAGAAGTATAAGCCAACCCCCAACATGGTGGATTGACAATCTGAACATTGATGGTGGATTCAGTTTCAACTCACCCGAAATAAAGAAGGAAGAATAAGAAATATCTTTTTTTAATTTGAAGTCAACTGGAGCCACCTCCAGTTTTCCCCTAATAGGTTTATTCTTAATTTTATCTTGTTTTGTTATTCCACTTTTAGAAGCCTAGACATTTTGAAATAAAGCACATAATACCTATATGTATAAATAAAAGATATTTCTGATTGCTACGTGAAAAGGTCAACTAGGCTAAACGACCCATTTGAAATCTACACTCCACTTATCAATTTAAGTATTTTTTTTTCGCGTAGCTGTTCAACCTCATACGTTTTATCCGATTTTAAAGCAGTCTAAAGCATTCTTAAAGATTTGGAATTCCAGTGTGAATGGTATACTATGCTAATAAGAGATTTATGACATCGAAATTAATGGACCAAAGCACCAAAATGACTACAGAACATTAATTAGACCCGTAGTAACCTATGGCTGTAAGACATGGATAATAAAAAAAATAGATGAAGCGCAACTCAGGACGTTCGAGAAAAAGAGACAGAAAAGCATACGGCTCGGTGCAAGAGTAAGATGGCACATGGAGGATCAGGAGAAACGACGAAATGAATGAATTAAACGAAGGGTATGATATTGTAAGATTTGCGAAAAGTCAAAGATTGTCATGACTGGGTTATATCCAGAGACAAGAAAATACAAACTCAACAAAGAAAATATCACAATGGAAGCCGACAGAAGGCGATAAGCTTTGCAACAGAAAGGCAAATGGTGATAAGAAGCACAAAATTACGCCGAAAAGATATATATAAAAGAACGTGGATTTTCTCCTGATAAAAAGACAGTAAATCAGGCAGACCATATTTTAATAGAGAAGAAACATGCAAACAATGTAATAAATGTAAAGAGCATGAGAGGAGCGGACTGTAACTCGGACCACTACTTGGTGAAAACAGAATACAAAATCGAGCATAACATAAAGAAAAACAATAAAACAAAACAAGAAATTGGAAAACAATTCAACATAGGACTATTAAAAGATAATACCACACAGAAGAAGTATGAACAGGGAATAAACAAGAGACTAATCAGGGAACAAGAAACGTCAAATCCTGACAAACAATGGGAAAATATAAAAGAAGCAATCTTGAACACAAGTAAAGTAATCCTAGCGAAAACCAAAAGAAAACACAAAACAAAAGATTGGTATGATGAAGAATGTCAAGAAGCAGCAGAAGCAATAAGAAAGGTAAGACTAAAAAATCTCACAAATGACGAAGATAGTAATAGAGAAGAATACAAAGAACTGAGAAAAATTATGAAAAGAAAATGTAGAAGCAAAAAGAGAAAATACAACGAGAACAAACTGAAAGAAATAGAAGAAAAATTTCAAAAAAGGGAAATAAGATCATTCTACCAGCAAACAAAAAAAATGAAAAGAGGATATCAGAAAAACAACCCATATATGAGAGATGATAAAGGGATGTTGCTAAATGAGCCGGAAAAAATAATGGGAAAATGGCAAAACTATTTCACACAACTGCTAAATAAGAGCAAAGTACAAAAGGAAACAAACCATGAAATTGAAGATAATCAGATAGCAATATAGATATTCACAGAACAAGAAATATAAAACGAAATAAAGAGCTTGAAAAATAACAAAAGCCTAGGAATAACAGAAATATCGGCCAAAATGATAAAATCAGGAGGGAAAAGACTACAGAAAGAGATATATGAACTGATAAAAAAAATATGGGAAGAAGAAAAAATGCCAGAAGAGTGGACCATAGCAAGAATATGCCCTATACATAAAAAGGTGATAGAATGCTATGAGAAAATTACAGAGGCATTGCACTACTAGAAATAGTTTACAAAATCTTGGCACAAAGTATAAGAAAAAGGCTAAGTCAATATTCGGAAAAAATACTGGGAGAATGCCAGGCAGGTTTTAGAAACAACAGATCAACGACTGACCAAATATTTGCCTTAAAAGAAATACAGACTACCTGTTACGAACAAAAAACAGTACTATATGCTTTTTTCATCGACTTTAAGCAGGCCTACGACAAAACACAACAAACGAAATAGCTTGGAAAGGGTATACATCCAAAAAGTTTGAAACCAAGGAAGGATTACGACAAGGAGACCCACTATCAACAACTGCATTTAATCTAACATTGGAAGGAATAATCAGGAAAAGCAGAATAAACATACAAGAAATGATATTCAAAAACGGCCAGCAATGCATAGCATTTGCAGATGATCTGACACTATTAACAACAAGCAAAAAAGAACTACAAAATTTAATGAAAAACATAACAAAAGCCAAAAAATTCGGATTTAAAATAAATGAAGAAAAGACAAAGTATATGATAATGGGAGAGATCCAAAAAGAAAAAGAGAATAACATCATAGTACAAATAGATGGAGAAAAACATACTCGTTCAAAAGAGTCAAAGAAATTATTTACCTGGGAGCCAAAATAGATGAAAATGGTCATGAAGAATGGGAGATAAAGTCAAGAATAGCTAAAAGAAATAAAAAATATGGAGCATTACGCACATTATTGAAATCCAAATACGTATCAAGAAAAACAAAAATAAGAATTTATAAGACGATTATCAGACCTACAGTAACATACGCATGCGAAACATGGGTGCTCAAAAAGTCAGAAAGAGACCTTTTAGAAAGATGGGAGAGAAAAATGCAAAGAGCAATATATGGAGGTGTGATAATAGAAGGCCAGTGGAGAAGAAGAACCAATAAAGAATTGGAAGAACTATATCAAGAGCCAACGATCACGACGACGATCAAAGCACAGAGAATACGATATTTGGGACACATCGAGAGAATGGGAAGTAAACGAATGCCAAAAATGGTACTCTCACGAAGACCAATACAAAAAAGGAGGAAAGGCAGGCCAAGGAAAAGATGGAAGGACAGTGTGTACGAAGACTTGAAGAAAAGTAACATTGAGAGATGGAAAGAACTAGCATTGGACAGAAGGAGACAGAACTAGCATTGGAAAAGACTGAAGTGTAATTAAATACAATTTATAAGTTATGCGAGTTATATTAAGTTATTTATTATTTATGTAATCAGAAATGTAAACATTATAGCCCTAGGCCTACAAGGCCTGTTGCGCTTAATAAATAAATAATAAGAGATTTATGACATCGAAATTAATGGACCAAAGCACCAAAATGACTACAGAACATTAATTAGACCCGCAGTAACCTATCGTTGCGAGACGTGGATAATGAAAAAAATAGATGAAGCGCAACTCAGGACGTTCGAGAGAAAGAGACAGAAAAGCATACGGCCCGGTGCAAGAGTAAGATGGAACATGGAGAATCAGGAGAAACGACGAAATTAATGAGTTAAACGAAGGGTACGATATAAGATTTGCGAAAAGTCAAAGACTGTCATGATTGGGTCATGTCCAGAGACAAGAAAATACAAAATCAACAAAGAATACAATGGAGGCTGATAGAATGACGAAAAAAGGAAGACTTAGAACGAGATGGTTGTATGACGTTGAATCCGACCTGCAAACTACGAGCAATGGAGGAAAATGACACACAATATATTTTAATGGAAGGATATAACCAGACAGACAAAGCCTCATCCAGTGTTATGATGCTTAAACAAAAAGAAGAAGGAATTTTTTAATACCTAGTGTCAGGTTTACACCCCTTACACCTACCTATACTGAACTTTCCGATATCGATAACTAATTTTATAACTATAATGTGTTTGTTTGTTATATCTGTTAGTATGTGTCAATATAGCTCTTTACTTATTATTAAACGCTTTTATTTAGTTCAATCGTTTGCGTCAAATCTTTAGACGTTAATTTGACTGCCTTTTCTTCAATGCAAATGAATGCAATTTTGCATACATATGCATTTGCGGGAACAATACACGAATAGTCGATCAAAAATTTTTTTTTGTGTTTATGAATTTTTCAAATAAAAAAAAAACTATTTTAATAAAATAATCTTAAATTCTCTTGTTTTTTACAACGCAGAAACTTGAAACTTTTACAGATTGTAGCTAATTATATGAACTATACATAGTTTCACTTTTTACGTTAATTGTTTACGTTATGCTTTATACATAAACAATAAAGTTTCAAATTTATCCAGTTTCTCTCCGATTTTTATCCAGTTTTCAGCGAAAAAAGTTATGGCACCGCAGAGAGACGAATGCTGCCCTTAGTATTGTCGTGGGCTCCGACTGTCCATAAAACGCAAGGTTCGACTGTTGACTACGCTGTCGTGAATTTGGACCCGAAAATGTTTGCGTAAGGACAGGCTTAAAAGCCTGCATTGAGCCTGCAAAGCTTACGTTGCATTGAGCCGAGTGCGATCATTAAGGTACGTATCCATACAAGGGTGAATCCCGCTCGGTGTAGCTGCTCAAATGGATACGAAATGCGCTCCCCTATATATAAACCGCAAACCGGTTGAATTGAAGAGGGTTAGCGCCGAGCGGCGATCACCAACGTATCCGCTATGTGGAGCTACTATACCGAGCGAAGTTTACCCTTGTATGGATACGTACCTTTAGACGGCTTGCGCATCGAAGAACTGCATTGCGAGAAATTAACAGGGTCTACACCGTCCAATAGTAAAGTATTAGAAGATATGGAAAGACTGCGAAAACTGTAATAGTTGTAAATAATAATTTTGATTCAAGAAATGTATGAAGAAATTACAGAAAATGTACAATATATGTATCAAAAGTTGAAATTAATGCAAAACATGTATCTATCATATGCTTACATTCTTTTCTAAACATGCCGATATATTTTAATGTTTTAATTAAAAATAAAAAAATGCCGATATGTTTTAATTAAAAATAAAAAAACAATTTAAGAAACGCTTTTCTTTAGTTATGAGTGACTAAAACTTACAATATTATAAAAAAATTAACTAAAAAGCAAAAAATAAAAAAATCAAACTCGAAGGATTATTCGAAAAAAACGTTCGCTAAAAAAACGTTCGCTAAAAAAATGAAAAATCTGACACATTCGTTAAAGAAAAGCGTGGGGCGCGTCTTCATCGAATAAACGGTTTGAAGATAGCGCCCCACGCTTTTCTTTAATGAATGTGTTAGATTTTTTCATTTTTTTAACGAATAGTTTTTTCGAATAATGCTTCAAGTTTCATTTTTTTTATTTTTTGCTTTTTGGTTAATTTTTCTATAATATTGTAAATTTTAGTCACTCATAACAGTCATAATTAAAGAAAATCGTTTCTTAAAAAAATTTTTTTATATATATTTTTTTACTTTAATAAATAGCAGCATAAAAAGAATTCTCGTAAATATAGATGTATACGTTCTTGGTTGGATAATAAAAAATATTGCCTTAATCTGTTCAACCACTTATAAGAACTGTAGCAGTTATTAAAACATTCCTGACAAATCTCTTCCTAGATAATATTTCCTTCACTTAATTGCTAGTAGAACACCATCTCTGAATTTCTTAATGGTGAAGTTTCTATCTAATTAACCATTATTTTATAATCATTGAATGCCGTTAAAACGGAAGCTGTTCGTACTGATTATCAATTAAATTTTTTCAACGATAACACTTTTAAAACGAAGTAGGCAGTAGATTTTGTAACAATATTATTGTTTATTGTTTTAAGTTGCACCTACAATTTTTTTATAGAGGTTTACTACTTTTATGTCTATTTCCTGACAGTAAACGATACGCTTTTTAGTTTTTATTGTGCAGGATACCGATTGCTCCTTAAATGTTACGTGTACTCAGTGCTTTTATACGGAGTAGAAACGTGGACCTTGAAGGCGGAAACTCTATCGAAACTTCAAGCTTTTGAGCTATGGCTGTACAGAAGGATCCTGAAAATACCATGGACAGACAAAGTCACCAATGAAGAAGTACTACGGAGGATGAACACAACCGCAGATTTAGTCAACATCGTGAAGGGCCGTAAGCTGCAGTACTTAGGGCATATAATGAGAAATCAAGGCAGATACCAGCTACTCCAGTGCATTTTACAAGGTAAAATTGAAGGAAAAAGGACCCCAGGACGAAGAAGAATATCCTGGCTTGCTAACCTGAGAGCATGGTATAGAAAGACCTCAACTCAACTATTCCGTATAGCAACTAACAAAGTCATCATAGCCAGAATGATCGCCAACGTTCGGAACGGACAGGCACCCTAAGAAGAAGAAGAAGGATACCGAGAATAAAAGCCGGTCATCATGTACGACAACAACAACATATTGTTAAGCCGTCACTTTCCTTTGTTATAAGTATAAATTTTAGTTTTATTATCTGTTACACTTTATAGTTTTTGCAAAACATTATAACGGATATAATAGATGACTAACCGTCTTAGTTGTTAACCTGATAGTCGGATTTTTATAATCCAATTCAGAATATTCGTTACAATAAATGGTCTTGTTACCAGAGTTGTTGAAAGCATACCCAAGCACAATAATATAGCTAATCAAATCACACTTGGACATGGATAGGGGAAAAGTTCCCAAAAAATGAAAAACGATACTCTTACTTACACCTCGAAAGATATTGCGAAAACCCTAGAGGAGTCACACCTTTGAATAACATAAATAAATGAACAACAATAATTATACACAACCGATTGATAAACAGAGAACAATCGCAGGCATTCAACTTTCCACTCTTCATATAGGTTGTGGACCTCAAAAAGTGGCCTCCGATACGCTCACACGTATGGCCACACGGAAAGTTCCACAGGAAATAGGAATACTAGAAAAAATATATGCAATGTCATCAAAGAAGTTAATACCGTGATAGCCAGGCCATGCAACATGGGAACATGCAACTTCAAGGGAAAAAATAATAAAAACCAAAGAAGAGGTTGGTCTAGAAATAAACATCAACAACACCAAAGAAATCCGATTTGTCACCAGAAACAACCAACTTCGTGTAATCAACAATTGAGGCTATTAAAGCAACAATTGCCTAAGCCCAAAAACGAAATTTTGAGATAAATGTAATCTTTGCATTCGTGTTTCAAGTATATTTGTTAAGGCAACAAGAAATTATGTAACGCCATCTAGCCAATATAGAGGTAAGTACCTATATTGTGTAGGCCCCTGTTAATCCCAAGTTCTAATGTTCTGATGATTTTATTGATTTATTAATATAAAAATGCTCAATTTGTGGCTTAGGCCACTGTTACTCTGAGGGCCTCAATTATTGTGTAAGTGTGGTAGAATTTTTATGGATATTGTAAAAATGAACATACAACCTTGATATTACGTAAAAAATTTGATCTTATATTGTTCAAAATGTAGTTCAAATTTCAGAGTTAAGGGCGTGGCGCAAAATTTTGGCTCCAGTGATTTTTAAATGCATTTATTTTTTTCGAATTCTGAGAAAACTAATATATATTTTTGAAAAACTTAAACGCAGAATGAAATATTACATTACTACCGACGGCTTAAAGTCCTTTAAAATAAACAAAGAGTTTCGTTAGAATGAGATACATATATAGGTTCGTTAAATTTTAAAATTAAAAATCACACTAAATTTTCTCTCTTTTTTCCCCGCTATAACTTATTAAAGTAAACATTATTGAAGTTTTCAGGGACTTTCGGCCCTCGGTAATAACGTAAACTTTCATTCTGCGTTTAAATTTTTCAAAAATACTTATTATAGTCCTGTCGCCAGGGGAGGTACAACGGCCTATCCTTAATTCAGATGGACTTACCCAAGTTTTTTCATGTATTTTGACCCGTAGAATACGAATTTTTTGGGTAACAGTTGATCCGGATGTCGATAAGATTGTTATAGACAAAGAACTTGAGGAATTACATAACAGCGATTTCTCGCAAAACAAAATATTTTTTTGTATTTTTTGGGTCATTCTAAGCAAAAAATGTTCTGGCAAGTTTTTTCGTAGGATGCACAGTTTTCGAGATAAACGCGGTTGAACATCCAAAAAATCGAAAAATTGCAATTTTTGAACTAGAATAACTTTTGATTAAAAAATAAAATAGCAATTCTGCTTACTGCATTTGAAAATTCAAGTCAAATTCTATCGGTTTTGATTATTTGCATTGCTAAAAATTAATTTTTTTATTCTTAAACAAAGCTATAAACAGTAATAAACACCTAGTGCGTGAGTGATGTTTTCAATGATTTCTCATTTAAAAGCGAATAAGTAGGTAGAGTATGTACTAGTGCAAGCGAGGCAATATCTACGTAGGATGTATTAAAACGCATGTATTAGGTACGGGAAACACTATGTGTTTATTTATAGCTTTGTTTGATAATAAAAGAATAAATTTTTAGCAATGAAAATAATCAAAACCGATACAATTTAACTTGAACTTTCAAATACGGTAAGCAGAATTGCTATTTTATATTTAAATCAAAAGTTATTCGGGTTCAAAAATTGCAATTTTTCGATTTTTTGAAATTTGAACAGCGGTTATCTCGAAAACTATGAACCCTACGAAAAAACTTGTAAAAACATTTTTTGCTTAGAATGACCCAAAAAATACAAAAAAATGTTTTGTTTTGCGAGAAATCGCTGTTATGTAATTCCTCAAGTTCTTTGTTTATAACAATCTTATCGACATCCGGATCAACTGGTACCCAAAAAATTCGTGTTCTACGGGTCAAAATACATAAAAAAACTTGGGTAAGTCCATCTGAATAAAGGTGGCCGTTGTACCCCCCTGGCGACAGGACTATTAGTTTTTTCAGGATTCGAAAAAAATGCATTTAAAAACATATGAGCCGAAATTTTACGACCACCCCCTAAAAAAAGGAGTTAAAAAGGGTTTAATTTGTTTATTACAAACAATTTTTTCTTGCAATAACAGACGTCACAAAAAACGAACTTACAATAATTCTACAGGTGTCATTATCTTGCAATATCCAGATATCAATAGTTTGTGTACAGACGATCCTAGAATTAATATAATCATGCTATTGGAAAAATTTCAAATATAAATATTTCACAAAATACTGATGATACTGCCCTGTCCAATGTTTATGGTAAAGGAGCCCCCACGAAGAAAGACCAAGGAGGTCAGAGTGATATTTCTACCTACGTAGACTACACACTTAGACCCCACATATACTGGAGCCAGTGGTATTTTCTTCTTGCCCCCTTAGTCGAGCAAGAAATCACGCACTGCCCCCTTATTCTTCTTGTGTAAGATTACAAGTACTCTTTACACGCGAGAAGTATTTTAAACAAAATGGTAGACACAAGAACCTCACCTCTTTCATCTTCTACCTCCTTGGTGTTCTGATACCTAGTTTTTGCTTGGGTTCTCTTAAATCAGATTTTATCCAGTGATATTTCGGTCTCCAGGTACCATGTCTTTTTAATTTTGTCAACTAAACTGATTGGTCTAAACCAGAGGTGGGCAAATACTTTTAAGCGAGGGCCAAAATGAAATTTTTCAAAATATCTCCCGGACCGGAGCCCTATACCGCGTACGTAGGTACGCTGTGCACATGCTAATGTTTTTGGTGGAGTTTTTTTCCTGCCCAAGAAATTTTTTTGACAAAAATACTATAACTATATAATAGATAATAAATTGTCTTACTTGGGTGTACGATGTATACTGTACATCGTACTGTACATGTACTGTTACGTAAGTAATAACAAATTTCCAGATAATAAATAAAGATATTAAACAAGTGGAGAAAATGAAATACTTATTAGAAGTCTAAATTATTTAAGATCCAAATCCGAAATCAGGAATTCGATTAAGAATAGAGCAATCAAGAGTAGCCTTTTTGAAGATGAGAAAATTTCTGAGTAACCAAAGACTTAATCTGCAAATCCGATAACGGATGGTAAAATTTTATATCCACGGTTGGACTGTTTATGTTAACTAAATGAGAAATCTGGAAGCTTTTAAGAATTAGGAGAATTTTGAAAATGCGATGGACCGACCATATTACGAACGAAATGGTGTTACACAGAATTAGAAGAGACAGAGAACTTTTGACCAACATTAAAAGGAGAAAGACAACATATTTGGGGCACATACTTAAAAATGATAAGTATGAGTTGTTGCAGCTAATTATTCTTCATCATCATTATCTTTGCCTTATCCCTATGCCGAGTCGGCTTTCCTAATTACATTTCTCCACACAATTCTATCTTTGGTCATATCAATGTTAATCCCCTTTACCGACATGTCCTGCCTTATCGTCTCCCCCCAGGCATTCTTTGGTCTTCCTTTCCTACTCCTTTCAGGAATCTGCACTTCAGCTATTCTTCGTATTGGGTGATTAACGTCTCGACGTTGAACATGACCAAACCATCTTAACCTATGCTCTCTCATTTTGGCATCAATTGGTGCCACACCTAGACTTCCCCTAATATACTCATTACTAATTTTATGCTTCTTTGTCACTCCACTCATCCATCTAAGCATTCTCATTTCCGCTACGTGCATTCGTTGTTCCTCTTTCTTTTTCACTGCCCAACATTCAGTTCCGTACATCATAGCTGGTCTTATGGCTGTTTTATAGAATTTTCCCTTCAGCTTCATTGGAATTTTTCTGTCACACAACACACCACTCGCTTCTTTCCATTTCATCCATCCAGCCATAATACTACTGCATGTATCTCCATATATTTCTCCATTACTTTGTAATACCGATCCTAGGTACTTAAAACTACTGCTTTTCACAATCATTTCACTATCCAAAGATACCATTTTATTTGTAGTAACTCCATCTTTAAATGAACATTCCAAATACTCTGTTTATGTCCTACTAAGTATTAAACCTTTTCCTCTAGAGCTTGTCTCCGCTGTTCCAGTTTTTATTCTAATTCTCTTTCACTATTTCCTACTAACACTACATCATCAGCATACATTAGGCTCCACGGAATGCTACCCTGTATTTTCGCTCTTATCTGGTCCAAAACCAATGAGAATAAATAAGGACTAAGCACCGAGCGTTGGTGCAATCCTAGCTTCACCTAAAATTTATCAGTATCTCCCACACCTGTCCTAACACTAGTCGTTACTCCCTCATACATATCTCTCACAATATTTATATATTCGCCAGGGACTCCTTTCTTATTGAGTGCCCACCACAAAAGCTCTCGAGGAACTCTATCATATGCTTTCTTCGGATCAATGAATAGGTCCAATATAAGCATTGGTTTCTTTATTCCTGTATTTTTCCATCAGTTGCCTTACAATGAAAATTGCATCTGTTGTTGATCTGCCCTGCATAAAGCCAAATTGATTATCGGATATTTCGGTTTCTTTACGTATCCGTCTATCAATTACTCTCTCCCATATTTTCATGGTGTGGCTAAGTAGTTTTATAGCCATGTAGTTTGTACAATGTTGTATGTCTCCCTTGTTTTTGTAGACAGGTACTAATATATTGCTTCTCTATTCGTCTGGTATTTGTCCAACTTCCATAATTCTATTAAATAGACCTGCTAGCTAACTTATTCCTGTCTCTCCCAATGCTCTCCATACTTCCTCAGGAATATCATCTGGTCCGACTGCTTTTCCTTTCTTTATTTTTTGAAGCACTTAAGTCACTTCCTCGTTTGTTATTCTGGTAACCATTGCTGTTACTGTCTTTATTATTATTATTAATCCTGTAGCTGATTATTATTATGAAGCGTAAAATCGAAGAAAAAAGTAATTCTGATGGACGACTAATACTTTGGTTGAAAAACATTCGCGACTAGATCGATCGGGTTAAACACACAGACGCTTTTAAGAAAAACAGAAGATAGACCAATCTGCCTCGAAGAGTGAAACAAGTGCACTTTTAATTCTATGTAATCAGTCGACCCCCGCTTTACAAAAGTATGTTGCATATCTACTTTAAAGTAGAGATATGGTTACGTCTGTTGGAAAGTATAATACTCTCTATTATTTATATATTTTATTATTTATATGAACATTACTCACACTCATACTGTTGATTTCAACAAAACCGAATAAAAAAGATATACAAAAAATGCTTGCGGGATTTTTCAACGGGCCGGATAAAGTAAGCAAAAGGACCGAATCCAGCATGCTGGCTGGCTTTTACCCACCTCTGGTCTAAACTGTAGAATCCTTTTGCCAAAACAACAATTATTACATATTACTCTATTTTCTTAAAGAAACAATCTTCCTTACAAAATCGCAAACAACCCCACCAGAAAATCAATCGTCTATATTGATTTTTCCTGAAATAGCCATTCTGTGCGTGACTCAATATATTTTGAGAATAAAAAACTTAGAAGTTACACATTGTCATACATTGCTGATTCAAATAATTTGTAAAACACAACAACAGGCTGGTGAGACAATAATTTTCCAGAGGGTAAAGGAACATCTTTCTTAACAAGGATTTTACAGACGCTAATTTCAATGAACCTGACGCAAAAAATATCTATCTGATATCTGCTAACTATATGATATTTAATTAATATTATCCTGAGCTAGGTTTAAATGCCATTGAGCTGTTCGAAAGTTACAGTTATGGAAAATATGGTGCTACAATTTACGGTACTATAAACTAGCGCAAAGCTTCATTCTATCCTATGTTGTCTGTATTTTTAAATTTGAAATAATATTTTTAAAATTAAATAAAAGAGTTTTATTATTTATTTATTATTATTTTTAATGAATTCGGCACTTTTACTGGCATTTCATCTACACAAAACCACATTATTACCAGAGAACGGAAGATCTCGTCAGTGGCGCACAATATCCCTACATGCGACGCTATACAGCGCAAATTAAAGGAATAAATCCGTTATTTCGTAAACCGGCGACTTTACGGAAAAATCCCGAAACAGGTCGATTTTTATTTTTAAGTTATGATATTTTGGCATATATATATCACACAAGTGACGTCACCGATCTGGGCGTGATGACGTAATCGATGATTTTTTTAAATGAGAATAAGAGTGTCCAAAAACAATTTTTTTATATTAAATTAATTGACAAAAAAAATGTATGTAAATTATTTAATTCAAAATACATTTACTACTGTCAGAAAAGAGGAAAAAAAAATGTTTATTCAAAAAATTAACATTGCTTCTCGCTTAAATTAATTGTTCAAACTTCCAAAAAGCAGGTGCCTAGCGGGAGTTTGCTTGAACATTGAACTTAAGCGAAAAGCAATGTTTATTTTTCAACATTTTTTTTCTGTTTTCTGATAACAGTAAAAAGTATTTTGTATTAAATAAATTACTTACATACTTCTTTTTTTTTGTCAATTAATTTAATTTAAAAAATTGTTTTTAGACACCCTGTATAAATAATTATGTAAATGTTTACACTACTGAATATAGCATTGAATAACCTTTCAAATGAGCTAGCACACGGCCCCTATTCTCATTTAAACAAATTATCGACAACGTAATCACTCCCAGATAGATGACGTCACGCGTGTGATATATATACTAAAATATCATCATCTAAAAATAAAAATCAACCTGTTTCGGGATTTTTCCTTAATGTCGCTGGTTTACGAAATAACGAATTTATTCCTTTCATTTGCGCCGTACTGTATATACGCGAAATTTTTGATTTTAAAAATCTGACTGAATTCAAAATTGGACCATATCCCATCTTAAAGCTTAGGAAAAGACTCGCCCATCCATATGTCAACTCTCCATTTTGGTTCGAGGGTGTGAATTTTACGGCCCTTCCCATTTAGGGTCTGTTTTTTGTGGTCGTCCCCAAAATTTTCAAAAATTTCAAAATTTTAAGTCCGCCCTTTGCGGCTTCTGATAGTAATGGTCATGACCTCAATTTTTATTTAAAAAGGGGAAAATATTTGTGGATATGTATGTATGTATGTATGTATGTGTGTGGAAAAGTTACATTGATCTGAATTTGTTTTCTCTGTTTCAAAAGGGGGTCAGGGCCGATTCAGAACCGGTATAGTTTGTGACTTTTGACTACCCGTAAGCCAGCTAATATAGGGCTAGGTAGATAAAAAATGGCATATTTTTTGGAGAAGAAAACCGCAACCTACGGCTCAGTATAGCGGAAAAACTGAAAAATTAAGCTTTGAAAATTTTGGCTTTTCGACAATTACTCAAAATTTCAACCTACGAATTGCGCCAATAACTGAGCGTTTGTAGGAGGATTCTAGACGCGTCTAACGGTGTATATATACATCATATATGGGAAAATTCAAATTTTTAAGTTACATGCTTCATAAGTGTGATCAAATCTATTTCTTAGGGGAAAAACGGTGACTCAAGCTCAATAATTCCTGTAATACCTTCAGTTACTTGACCTTGAATGAATCAGATTCTACTTGTCAATACGTTTCAAACTCATGTTTAATGATCAAAATCGGTTAAACCATTCAGAAGTTATCGAGCTCCAAAAATATAATCCATTTAACCACTATCGCCGAAATGGTTTATGTAGTTGTGGTTGCAACGCTAAGTTTGATCGGGCAATCCGAGTTCATTTGCCGGCCGTAGGATGGCTGGGATATGAACTCGGAGGGATATGAACTCGGACTGTCTTATCAGAAGTTTCGTGTCGTAACTACTAAATCATTTGGGAGAGAATGCGACAAATTCGACCATTTATAACGCTTAACGTTTTATCGAGAAACATTATATTTAACTTCATAAATTTAATTTATAAAAAGCTTTGAAAAACTCCTGATACAAGAATAAAAACCGTTAAACGCCGTAAAAATGAGTAGCGCATACAATATTCCAGCTGCAAAAGAGCTGATATGAATATTATGTTGCGCGAAAACGTATTTTCATTTTGATGGAAAATAAAATTAAAGTTTTATTTTGAAAGATTTTTTCCATAATATTTGCTAAATTTGAAGCAAAACGCAAAATACAAACTGTATTAAAGTTACTCTTTTGTGGCGCGTTTTATGTCAACTTTAGCAAATATTATGGCACAATCTTTCAAAATTAAACTAGAATTTTATTTGCCATCAAAATAAAAATACATTTTCGCGCCACGTAGTATTCATATCAGTAGACTTAGGCAAATATGCAAACAAAAAGGTATGAAATATGCGCATAAATATGCAGTATTTTACCCAAAAATATGCACGTTTATCTAGAAAATATGCATGTATGTAATTAAAAAAAAATATTTACAGCATTTTTTATTTACAAACATATTTACAATATCTCCACATGGTGTATTAATTAACATGTATATATTTTGCAAACTAAGCTAATTAATTAAATATTTAAATATTTAAGTATTTTAACAAATAAATAATTGATATTATTATTTCGAATTGTGGTAACAATAAATAATTATCAAATGCTGTTCAAAATTTTCTAACAAATACTTATGGCTTCTATCTGATTACATAGAAAAACTTCTTTCGAGATTAACTGATGTAATTGGGGCATTGTTCAAATTTACGATAATAGCTGGTTCTAAATTAAGTGATTCGAAAAATATCCCAGCTAGTACTTGAACCACTTAAGAAAAAATCTAGTAATAACCACTGTTTTTTTTTCATGGTTACTTTAAATTTTTAAAAAAAATTCTATCCAATATGTATTACTTTTAACGTTTTGAAACACTGATTCAAATTCTCTTATTTAAAATGTACTGTCTAACAATGATAATTATTTGGAGGATTCTAATTGAGTAATAGTTTTCTGAACAAAACTATAGTTTGATTTTATGAATGACACCACGACACTGAACTGTTTATTTTAGGCATTTTCAAAGTATGTACAATAATTATTCACAATTACGAAGACACGTGTTCACGTCTTATTTTACAACAAAAGCGAAATGGTCCGTCAAAATAAAAATTTTTACCTAGAGATATAAACTGGCTGATTTTGGAACCTTTGTAACCAAAACGTGACAAAACTGGGTACATATAATAAGCCGCTCTTTTATTAGCTACTACATTCAGGTACCCAAAATTTGAATATGTACCAAGAGATTATAAAACAAAATTAAATATTGAGATTTCAAAGCTACTTGTGACATTGATATAAAAATATATGTATAGCTACAACCAAAATTTAAAATTATATGCACTTTATGCACACTTACATAAAAATATGCAAAATTGTAAATTTTTGCATTTTTTATGCATTATATGCAAAATATGCAATTTGCATATTTGCCTAAGTCTACATATCAGGTCTTTTGTAGCTGGAATATTGTATGCGCCACTAATTTTTACGGCGTTTAACGGTTTTTATTCTTGTATAAAATACAGTTCTGACGGGTAATAGCAGTTTACCAAAAAATGTTCCTATACATCTTATATTTACTCCACCAAAAACCTTGGTTTAATTTTTACCCATTTTTTTTGTATGACCAGACATAAATATCAACCATTTCCAATTTTAAATTTAAATTGTTCTTCGATTAATGCATCATTTTGCAAATATTAGATTAATTCCACATCCTTCGTGTAATCAATAATTGAAAAACTGTCAGGATAAAAGCAAAACATAAACTAAACTTGTTTTAAATTTATATTTCACATTCTGAAAAATTTGTACATAATTTAAGAGCACATCAAATGTCATGATAAGTAGCCAAATTGATTATTTTGGTGACTATCAACCACTAGTTCATTATAATCCAGTATCCTAATAAAAATTATGAAATATTCCGCACTAATAATATGATATAAATAAAAGGTTAGTAGAAATATCTAGTTTTGCTTTATAATTAAATGAAATGTTTACATTTGTATAACTGACTCCCATTGTTGAGTAAATTGATTCTTCTATTATTTTACGTCTTGCTATCGGTCGTGACGATTTTTCGTTTGTTTATAGGCAAATTTTAATACGTAACTATAAAATTTTCTTTATACAAAATGCTTTTTAATTTTTTTGAACTGTTTGTAAAGTTCATTGTAATAACCGCACCAATGATATCTTATTCCGTATCCAATGGCGTTAAAATATTTCAGGTGATTCTTATCCTCTTTTGTAAATAAAAAATAAAGAATTAAAAATAACATTGAATTTTCCCAAAATTTTAACAAAGCCTAATAATGACCTGTCTCGTTTTTTATCGCTACCAAGAAAATGAGCATAATTTACGTGATGCATAACTTTTGAAACTGTGTGTTATTTCGTCTTCTGAATCATCTTTGGTACTATCTGCAGCAGTTGTAAAACATAAAACATCGCAAAGAAACAATTTCTTATCACGGCCTATGACCATATCGAATATAGTATATAATTACAACTGTTTAAAGATTAATATCAATACAAAAAATACTATCTTCAATTTTTTTCAACAAAATTCACAATTTGTATTCACAAATAAACAATATTCTTACCCTAATAAAGTAAAAACAATGGAAACCATTATTTTCATTGCTTGCGTCACTGCTTGTTAATTATAATACTTTCTGATAACTGGCTGAACTGATAAGAAACGTAAAACCATCAGGTGCTCATGTTCATTATACTATGTTTACTGTGAAAACGAAAATTTGCATTTGTTTTAATCTATCTGCTTTTGTTGCTTTAACTTTTTTAATACTTAACCTCTCATATGATGGGTTGGAATAATATTGAGGCATTATCTGGAACGTGAAAACGGGTGGATGACTACTAACTATAATTATCTTTTATAGGCCAGGCCATTTAGCACTAAAAATACTCGAATAAATCGATTTTAAGTACAGCACTCCGAGGCTTGCAACATTTTGCAGTGTGTTCAGGAGGATGTCAGCAAAAAAGTGTATTATAGAAAAATGGGCGGAAATGCATAATTTCATTCTAAAGTGCATAACATGCATCCAAAAGTAGTGCATAAACATGTCAAAATCAGCATATTAAGGGCCAGATTTTGTTACTCGGGGGTTTTTGAGGTTTCTGAACACGACACTCCATCAGAACCGGTCCCCGGAGCACTTGGTACCAAGGGTCACTGCTAAGGTACGTCATCTGGAGGCTTGAGGGTTACCGACACTAAATTAATGCAAACAGATTACTTGGAGGTTCTTGGAGCCGCTGAACATGAATACACCATCAGAACCGACCGCTAGAGCACCTGGTGCTCACTGTCACTGCTAAGGCACATCATCTTCTGGAGTTTCACAATTAAATTGAAGCAAACAAATTTCTCGGAGGGTTTTGGAGTTGCTGAAAAGGAATATGCCATCAGAAAGACACCCGGAGCACCGGGTGTCTAGGGTCACGTCATCTTCTAAAGTTTCGAGAAATTTCAGCACTAACTTGATGCAAACATACTACAAGGGGAGTTTTTGGGTTTGCTGAATACGATTACTCCATCAGAACCGACTCTCGGAGCACCCGGTGCCCACTGATATTGCTAAGAAACGCCATCTTCTGAAGTTTCGAATGTTTTTGGCACTGATTGCATGCAAATAGATTACTAGGCGGTTTTTGCCTCGCTGAATACGAACTGAATCAGAACTTAACCCCGGATCACCTCGTGCCCAAGACTACTGCTAAGGGATGTTATTTTCTGGAGTTTGGAAGATTTTGGGTACCGGGTGCACTGGAGGTCGGTCTTATGGCGTATTATTGTTTAGTAACCCCAAAAACACCCTTAGTAAGGGGTGTTTGCATCTGTTTGAATCTGTTTGCATCAATTTAGTGCCGAAAACCCTCGAAACTAAAGATGACTTGCCTTAGCAGTGAACCTGACCACCAGGTGCGTCGGTGGTTGGTTCTGATGGCGTATTCATGTTCATCGATCCCAAAAACCCCCGAAAACTTCAGAGTTATAAAATATAGCCCTTAATATTCTTACTTTGATATGTTTATGTACTTTTGGATGCATTTTATGTACTTTAAAATGAAATTATGCATTTCCACCCATATTTTTCTCGTAGATTTTTTTCCTGACATAATCCTGACCACGACGCAAAAAGTTGCAATTTTCTATGTATTGTATTTAAATATCGATTTATTTTGTGCTAAAAGTCCTGGTATATTAGTATTTTATATTGGCGTAGCAAAACTGTATATTGTATGATAGAATAAAATTGTGGCTTGATAACTAGAGACAACGTAAAAATAAGTAATAATAATATATTCTTGAATTTTGTATTATAATGAGGTGACGATAGTATTATAAATATTAATTTACTTTTGAATTAAATATGATTGATATATACAGAGTGGACCAAAGTCCGGAAACGCCTGATTATCTCTTAAATAGACAGTCCAAATTGTATTAAAACCGGGATAACCCAATTCTGCAATATCCAGATTCCAAATTTGATGCCTGCAATACTACATCCCTCATTTACCACATTTTTGATATAATTCATTAGTCACTTTGGTTTTTTAAATACAACACTCTATATATTGTATTATTATTGGTATCCTCACTTCAATACGAGTTCAACCATATGTAACACTTGGTATTGTATCTAGTCACGAAATTCTTAAATAAACAAGTAATTATTGAGTCATTTTTACTAAACTTTCGGTCATAATTGTTTAAACGGAAGTGATTTCAAAACCGCGACTAAAGAGTCAAGCTCAACTTTTCAATACTCTTCGATTGATATGTCACATGTACTATTTTTACAACTATAATATGGTACTTCCGGTTAGAACTTTCTGACCCGAAATTATATAAAAACCAAAAGTATACATTTGTTATTATCTTGCTGTGGCACGTCGAATAATATATCGCTTAGACTCTTTCGCTGACTTTAACAGTACTTCCGGTTGCAACTCTAAAACCGGAAGTCAGATGTCAAATTTCTCATCTTTAATACTCTCATTTTTTCTCATCTTGGTTTATAAGCTTTCATTCGACAACTCGTTTGTCATTCTATCTGTATTAATAACGGAGGAATTATATCCGCGGACGGACAGCCGGATAGGCAGTAATGAAGCCGGAAGTATATATTTGTTCTCGCCTTGCTAAGGTGCGTCGAATAATATATCGCTTGTACTATTCCGGTAACTTTAAAACAGTACTGCCGGTTACATTTTTAAAACCGGAAGTCATAGGTCAAATTTCTCACCGTTAGTACACTTCGCGTCAAAAAAAACTAGTACAAGTCTTATAAACGAAAATCGTGTTTTTCTAGTTGTGTAAATTGGTCTTGTCACAAATGTCATTCTTATTTCTGGGCAACGTTGCCAATTCAACTAAAATATTATATCAAACCAGCTAAAAGCAGGGCTGTGCGGTAGACCGCAAGTTTTTAGTAGGTTTACTAAAAATTAAAACAACATCGAGCATTCTCGATTAGTCAGTCACATTTATTTAAACATGCATCCTAAAAAATCATCTTATTAATTTTGTAATGTTCCATCATCTCAATTAAGTTCCCATAAATTAATTCGTGTTCTATTATAATTTATGACAGATATGACATGAATGACAGATAATATCTCTAGACATGACATTAAATTATTCTGTTTAATTTAAAATCGAGAAGTGTGATGGGTTTCTCGTAAAGTGTAGCACAAAACTCTTTTACGAGTTGTGGGATACTATAATAAATAAAACACACTGGAAAAATTAAAATTTGAAATTAATACAAAATGAATAACATTTACAGTGAATAGGTGTGAAACTTAAATGTACTCAATAAAATTCGAAACTGCTGAAATATTAAGGACATAGGTGGAAAATGATGTATATAAAAAAATTTATACCTGATGGTGAATTGGAAAACGGGCCATATTCAATGGAAAATTTTAAACTGTAGAATTCCTGTTCCCTAATTATTTTATATCAAAACACATAAACAACTATTTCTAGAGGATTGAAATCTGTATTGAAAACAACTGTTAAAATTGTTCTACGAATTAAACATTCCAAAATTTTGTAAAAATATAATAATTTTTCACAGAAATACGCCAAAGTTATGCCACACACATTACTATAATGTGTATCGGTTGCGTTCGGTCACAGTGAAGTTATTATAAATATTGACAATTTGAACTGTCAAAATTTTTATTTTATCATTTCTTGTTTAAAAAATAATAAAATTGATAAGATAGCCTCAGTTGAGGAGATAGTATTAATAATAAAGATGTTTTATTCAGTCAATAGTGTGCGAACAATCAGGTAAATAATAACGTGGGCCTAACTTTTACACACATACCTACTGTGGCAAATGTAGGTATTTTTCAAAATGTTGGAATGTGTAATTCAGTAAATATAGTACGCTGTGATTTTAACATTATTTACATAATAAAAGTAAAAATATAGCTCAATAGCTTGAGTCACTAAAATAAACGAAATTATTTTTGTGAATGTATCAGTTTTTTATTAACAATTAAGAGGTGTTTGACATAAAATCACTCAAGTCTCATAGTCTCTAGTAATATAAGCAGTCAAGATAATATGTCTGTATAAACGGTTAACTAATGAAAGTCTAAATTGAATACGCCTGGTAACAAAGCGAGAGATCTTGAATTTTCCATGATGCGTATCTAATATTAACCAAAACAAAGCTTAACCAAACAACTTACTTATTTATCCTCTTTGCGCCCACTGGAACATAGGATATCTAATGTCACTGTCCATTTTTGCAGATCTTGTGCTTTTTCTCTGACTTCTTTTCATGTTAGGCCGACGTTTTCTGCTTCTTTAATAATTGTTTACTTCCATGTATTCATCGGCCTCCCATGTTTCCGTTTTCTTGGACATTGGAATCCCAATGCTTGTTTTGTTATGTCTGTGTCCGGTTTTCGCAGAGTATGGCGCAACCATTTCCATCTTCTCTTTCTTATTTCTTTATGTATTGGTTCTTGTTTAGTTTTTTTCCATTGCCAATTCGTGTTTGAATATCCTACTCTGGTCCTCCTGCCGTGTTCAGTATGCTTCCTAGATAACTGACTCTTTCCACTGATTTCAGCTCTTGGTTTTGAGCAAAATATTTTTACCAAAACATCATTCTGTCGTTCAAAGCTATTTTTTTGTTTATTAATGATAACCTGTAATACTCTTAAAATATTTTAATATTAGAAATATAACCACAGTGTGGTGTGCAAAATTTATGTTGATGTAAGACAAAACAGTAAGTGCAAAGGCGAGTGCATAATATGCAGTAGGCAGTTATTATTACGGACTTCTTAATTAATATACAAATTTGATCGCTGTAATATCTTTATGTGGTCTGTTAGTTTTATTACAGAATGCGATGTATAGAAATACCATAATAATACAACAAAAATAATAAATCATTTTCGGTTTACATACAAACATTTCACTACAGCATAAAGTGACTAACATGACAAAAAATGCTGGAGAAGAAAAAATATATTAATTATGTTGTTTTCCTCGATGTAGCACGAGCATTTTATAGTGCAAGGCGACTTCATCGAAAATTGAGTTCTATTTTACCTAAGCACTATTGTGAGATAATAATATCATATTAATTTAAACAAAGTGAAAGGCAGATATCGTAGTCGAGGAAATAAAGCTGAAAAAATGGCAAAACCTCGCAATTTTTTCGTTCAGCATCGATTTGTACAAAAATTTGGGATTAGGCTCATTACACCCTCTAGTTCATTTTATATATTGAGCCGTTGTACGCTTTTGGTTTTGTAAGGGTGAAAACTACCCCTAGTTGTAAAAAATTATAAAATAACATTTTAAACTTTAATATTGTCAACATTTAGTTCTTATTAGTTACATAATGAATGTTTTATGCTTTAAGACTTAAGATATACTATCATAATATTTCAACCCTTAAAACCACCCTTGTTGGAGCTATATATAAAAAATTTACTTATCCTAAAAGAATAATTTCGGCTTGCATCGATTTACATAAAAATTTAAGATTAGGATCATCTCACCCTGTACTTCATAATCTATATCATGCTTAAGGGCGTTGATTATTTTTATGGATGTAAACAACCCCTTATTGTCAAAAATTATATAAAAACATTGTATAATATAATATGGGTAAAATTTGGTTTTGATTGGTTAAATAATGATTGTTTTATACTTTAGGATATAATATCATAATATTTCAACCCTTAAAAACCACCCTTAATAACATTATGCACTTTTTATAAGTAGATATTTTAATAGGTCTATACAGAAAAAAAAGTAGAATTAAAGAATTACAAAAACATGTATTTACACAAAAATACGAACTTACAAATAGGTACAAATACAAATAGTTTTTTAGTCATCTTCCAGTATACGAACCGGTTCTGTCTTATTATACATACATTGAACATTATCCATAAGCGGACTATCCGAATTTTTCGACAAAAAAATCGTTTTATAAACATAGCGCCTTCATTTTTGGCGGTGAAAAGATTTTTCAAAAATGACTTTGTAAGATTTTTGAAGAGTTATAAGACTGTGTAAACTAAATTCCGTAAGATCCCTCAGTTTTTAATTAGGGTGGGATTAAAGGGCTCAAATAAGTGGGTGTTTGCTCGTAAACAGAGGATTTAAACAGCTATATTTCGATAACTGTTCACTCTAATGAAAATCTATGTACAAGGGAGTTTTAGTTATTAAAGAAGCTATAATTTGGTAAATTATCGTTTTTTTCGTATCTCCAGTATTTTCGGAGATATTTTGAAGTAAAAGGTGAAAAATGGGAAATTCCAAAAAATTCATTTTTTTTAAACTCCAATTTTTCTAGAATTAGGCCTTTTAAATAGGTCAACCTTCTTGGGTGTATTGATAATACAAATATAAAAGGAATTAAAGAAATTTGAAGACCAACTTTTAATCAGGAGGGTAGTTAGGGGGTTGTTTTCACTGATTTTTTCGTAGAAAAAAGCAGGTACCGACCTTTTTTTTTATCATAAGAAGCTTACTTTTCAGACCAGAAACTTTTTATTATTTTTTTTGAAAGGCCTAACTGTATACTTGAAAAAAGATTTTTTTAAGTTTTCCTCGAAAAATGCCAAGTTTTTCCGTTATTTTACTTTGGATATTTCAAATTATGCATTTGACGAAAAAAGCTAAGATTTAACACGCCGTATCTCGGTTTGTGTTGGTCTTAGCAATATTGCAGAAAAATAATTTGGTTTGTGTTACTAAAAGATACAATTTTGATATCAACAGTTTTTTTGATTAAATGCATATTTTTCGAGGTATTCTCAAAAAACCCTCTAAAAAAGTCGATTTTTTCATCGAAAAACTGTTACTTTCAAGCTCGAATAACTCGAAAAATATTAGCTTTACGAAGAAAATGTAAAAAAACATTTTTTTCATATAATCACTTTTTACATCGATTTACATAGTTAAAATGTAATACAAAATTACCGCCCCCGAGATGGGGTGGCAACCACCCCCAAGGTTTTTTGGCGTACAGCGGCATGATATAGAAAATGATCCTTGGACTATTCCCTACCTTCTGTGAAAATTTCAAGTAAATCCATGTTGGACGAAAAAATTGCGAGCCAAAATGCTTCATTTCCTCGAATATCGAGCACTGAATTTAATTTAATCTTGCCGAAGTATATTTTCGCTTTCTAGAGCATCTTCAGGAACATTTTGTCAATAAAATGAAGGTATCCTTGAATGTCATTTATCATAAAATTAGATTGATGAATGAATCATTCTACTTCCTTCTTGTAACAATGTAGAATCTTACCGATTCCCGGCACTCAAATTTATCTGTTTGTCCTTTGTTTAGCGTACTCGTAGTTATATGTTAATTTAAGTTTCCATCAATCTAATTTCATAATAAATAACATTCGAGGATACCTTCATTTTATTGACGAAATGCCCCTTGAAGATGCTCTAGGAAGCGAAAGTATACTTGGGCAAGATTAAATTAAATTAATTGCTCGATATCTGCTTTTCACTTTGTAAAATTCATATATTCGAGCATTCAAACATTTCCTATTTTAAAATCATATTATCTATCTGAGAGACATTTCAGGGTCTAACGAGATAATGCTTATTCTAGCCTCAACGAAATTAAAACGGGAGTTCCGCAGAGTAATGATCTGGGACCGGTTCTCTATTTACTATTCACAAGTAGTGATATACTCTAGTTAAATGAAAACCACCTTCGTTGATAACACTGCCATTATGGCAGTTGGTAAAGATACTACAGGTTCAACTATTAGTCTACAAAATGCAGTCAATAAATTGCGCTATTAGAGCAGGAAGTAGAAAATCTCCCTAAATGAAGGTACATCGGTTCATATAGAATTTACTAACAAACGTGACAAACACAAAACTGTAATATAAACGGATATAAAATTCCATATTTTGCTAATACCGCCAAATATCTAGGTCTGACCATAGATGCAAAGTTGAACTGAAAAGCACAAGTAAAGAAAAATCGGGAAGAATTGGGTACAAGATTCAAAAAGATGTATTGACTTTTGAGAAGACACTCAGCCTTGTCAATTCATAACAAACTTTTAATCTATAAGCAGATTCTAGAACCTAAGTGCACATATTGCATCAACCTGTGGGATTGTAGCAAAAAAAACTAATATTAAAATATTTCAGACTGTCCAAATTACAGTATTGAGGTGAGACCTAGGGGTGGGATATGTTGATGAAGAAATATAAAAAATCTCCTGCAGGCACGAAGACAAGGTTTCACAGCATGAAAAGTTCGAGGCCATTCAGCTTCTGGATAACTCTAGCCAACAAAGAAGACACAAAAATAGAATGCCATATTGGGTGATTATTAGATTATTATATAGTAAATGAAGTTTTCGATCCTAATAGTATTATTAATAATATTTAGAAAATATTAAAATATTACTAAAAGATTTTTAAATCGAAAACTTATTGGTCCACTTCCTTGGTAACACCTCCAAGGCTTCTAAAATTTGCAAGCCAAATGGATGATGAAGCGAAGAAGACAAGAGGGAATTCAAAAAACTTACAATTCACGACCCCGTCTGTTCAGCTGGTAAATTCCAACAAAAAATGGACCTAGTTACTTGGAGTTATGGAGAACAAGCCTACGTTCTTTCCGATGAGGCTCCAATAAGAGCCGAAAATCGCGATTCAAGGGACTGGACTGCGCTCTGTATTCTAATTGAAAAGTAAGATTGTTTTGCCTTCGCATTGCAACTGAATTAAAAATAAAATTTTTATCTTATTATTATACATATAGTAAGTTAGGATCTCTAAAAAAAATCTATACTGATTGGTATTTGCCTGATTGTAACAATAAATAAATAGCATAACAAAAAACTATTTTGAGTTTTATTTGAAGCCACGAAAATCTTGTCTTAACCAGTCTTCAACTTTCCTTCCTCAGCCCTGCTATAAATTTTTTAACTAGAGTAGGTCAAATAGGCTAATTGTTTTTTGGATTCGTTTATATGATATAGATTAAGGGTGTATTTTTTCTTGCAGATCGAATTTTCCCATCGCATCCCAAGGAGCACCCGCACATTGAACCGTGGAGTCTGCTTTTACCAACACGAAGAGAGGTAGGCATCCTCTGGGTGACAACTCGTCCCCCCCGCCTGCCGCCACTCCACCTCAATTAAAAAAAGCACGACACGACGATCCTGAATCTCAAGCGGCCGTCGAGAGAGATATTATGGAAGCACCCCTGGGTGTCACTCTTAGCCAAAGTATGGATTCAGTCAACACTAATAACGGAGAGGAAGAGGTAAGTTTAAATCAATATTTTCATATATGATTACATTACTGTTCAATAAAATGCACACAATTCCACAGAAAATATCCACTTTTTTGATGCTAAAAACATTGTTTTTTTAATGTATTAACATTTTCAATTTCTTTGCAACACGAAAATGCAGCAGCTGCATAATACTCTGGTTAAATCGGGGAGTGCAGGAAGAGTCTATAGCGGTTTCGGAGGTTTTTCCTCCTCATAAGTAGTCCCATATCCTCTTCTCTCCGATTTCCCCAGGCATCATACTTTGGGACTTTCCGAAAATTGCAAAGAACGAAATGTTACGGATATACTAGAGCCATCTACCTAAAAACAACGTAAGCTATCAATCGAAGTAGCACAGAAAACGACAATAAATATCGTTCCCATACCACCAGATTGACAACAGGTGGAATAATACTTTGTTTGGTTACAACCTCCCGAGATTTTCAAAAATTATAAATCATACAGGATGCCGAGAAAATTAGGATGAGAGAATTTTAAATAATTCGGATAAGTTGTGAATTATTTAAAATTCTCTCGTCTTAATTTCCTCGGCATCCTGTGTGATTTATAATTTTTGAAAATCTCGGCAGGTTGTAACCAAACAAAATATTCCACCTGTTGTCAATCTGGTGGTAGGGGAACGATATTTATTTTCGTTTTCTGTGCTACTTCGATTGATAACTTACTTTGTTTTTCGGTAGACGGCTCTAGTACATTCGTGACGGGATACGGACGTTTCGCCCCCGCCGTTTCGCCCCCGACCGTTTCGCCCCCGCCGTTTCGTCCCCAGCCGTTTCGCCCCCGAACCGTTTCGCCCCCGAACCGTTTCGCCCCCGAACCGTTTCGCCCCCGGGATTTTACCTAACATTTTTAACTAGTTGCATTGAGTTATAAATACAATGTTAGTAATACATTTACCTATTGATCATTTTTTGTTCTTAGCTTAGGTTAGGTTAGGTTAGGTCCGTAAATTATAAGTAAGGCAAAATTAGTTTTCTGAGAACAAAATCCTTTGTGTAAGAAAATATGTAAAATTATTTGTGAGAACAATTATGTATTAATCCTGTCTATCTACTAACAAAGCACTTATAAGAAAAACAAACAAAAATGAGCAATAGGTAAATGTATTATTAACATTGTATTTATAACTCAAACTAGTTAAAAATGTTAGATAAAATCCCGGGGGCGAAACGGTTCGGGGGCGAAACGGTTCGTGGGCGAAACGCCCGTAAACCATTCGTGACATTTCGTTCTTTGCAATTCGAAAATATGATTCCTGCTGAAAACGAAGAGAAGAGGATATGGGACTACTGATGAGGAGAAAAAACCTCCAAAACCGGTATATACTTCCTGCACTCTCCGATTTAACCAGAGTATTATGCAGCTGCTGGCCATATAAATACCAAAACAGTACAAATTACTGCAAATGTAGAAGATGTCGCGATCATTAGTAGAAGCTAGACACGACTAATGGAAACGTTCAAGGAAATTGATCCTGAAGCACAAAAAAGAGGGCTTAAAATAAACGAAACAAAAACTAAGTAATGACCATCAGAAGAACACCTGAGAATGAAAATAATATAGCAATAGAGAACAACGTGTGGATGCCTTCACATATCTGGGCAAAGAAATCAATCAGTAGAATTCCGTAAGTAGCGAAATTAATGCACGTATTTCCAGTATAAACTGTACATATTATTCTAATAAAAGATTGATGATATCGAAATTACTACACAAAAGAACAAAATTGACTATCTACAAGACGTTGATCAGACCCGTAATAACCTATGGTTGTGAAACCTGGGTAATGACGAAAAAAGATGAAGCCCAACTCGGCATATTCGAGAGGAAGATACTGAGAACAGTGTATGGCCCGGTGCAAAAAAAAGACGGCACATGGGGAATCAGGAGAAACGACGAGATTAATGAACTGAAGGAAGGGTATGATATTGTAAGATTTGTGAAAAGTGAAAGACTGTCATGGCTGGGACATGTTCAGCGACAAGAAGATACTAAAATACAAAGAAGATATTACAGTGGAAGCCGGTAGAAAGGCGAAAAAAAGGAAGGCTCAGGACGAGCTGGTTGGATGACGTGGAAAACGACCTGAAAATCATGAAAATAAGACAATGGAGGCGTAGGGCACAAAAGAGATCTGAATGGAAAGACATAGCCAGACAGGCAAAGACCAATCCAGAGTTATGATGACAAATGAAGAAAAACAAGAAGAAAAACTTGCCAAATAGTTTTTGAAATTTCATTTTTCAAGAATTTTACTTGGGACAATTTGTGAAATGGTCGAATTAAATCTATTAGTTATTCAAATAATTTATAAGAAATAAATGACTCTACTTTAGTAAAATGTTTTCTTCTTCTTTAAGTGCCATCTTCGCGGCGGAGGTCGGCAATCATCATAGCTATTCGTATTTTAGAGACGGCTGCTCTTAAAAGTTCATTTGATGTATATCCGTACCACTCCCTCAGGTTGCGCAGCCACGATATTCTGCGTCTCCCTATGCTTCTCTTTCCTTGAATCTTTCCCTGCATAATCAATTGTAGCAATCTGTATCTCTCTCCACGTGTAATATGTCCGAGATATTCCAATTTTCTTATTTTGATGGTATTTAGGATTTCCATTTCTTTATTCATCTTTCTCAGAACCTCTTTGTTTGTTGACGTGTTCTGCCCACGATATTTTCTGTACACCCACAGCTCGAATGATTCTAGTTTTTCATTGATGCAGCATTCAAGGTCCAAGCTTCCATTCCATAAAACAAAGTCGAAAAAACGTAGCACCTAGCCAACCTAACCCTTAGCCCCAACTTCAAATCTCTTGTGCAGAGCACTTTTCTCATTTTGTTAAAATTTGCTCTATCCTTTTCTATTCTGATTTTGATTTCCTGTAAGTAATCTCCTGTAAAGTTGATCACTGTAAGGTATGCATATTTGTCGACTTGTTTGATATTGGATCCGTTTATGAAGAGATTTTCGTTATTCCTTTGAGTTGTCGATATTCTCATAAACTTTGTCTTCTTGACATAAAATGTTTTAGGAATGGTAAAAATGACTTTTATCGATTTTTTTAAATACGTCGAAAAGATAGGAAAGTTCTTTCATGTGGTTTCCACAGAATTGCTGCATCTTTATTATTTTCTGAGAAATACCAGGGCAAAAAAGCTCTGTGGGATAAACAAATCGAATAAAATTTAAACTAATTTCAATACAAATCGCCTTGATTTTTTTGTGTATTATATGGATTGTTGGGCTCTACTTTTCATGCAATATCAAAGTATTAAGATCATTTTCGCAAAAGTTATAGCAAATTTTTGATTTTCGAAATTTTAGTTTTATTTTGCAAATTCCGAAGCAAATTTTCATTTTAAACCTTTGCTCATCTACTAAAAGACGAATGCTCTAAATAAGATATTTAACTACCCTATCTTTACCTGCAGCGATTTAAACGAAAAAAACTGGCATTTTTGACCCTCATTTGTGACGGGTATTTTTGTATTTATAATGTATTAGGTATATAGTACCCAAAAAACCCATTTGCAACCTGGCTGGTCAAATTTCCCGACAAAAACCTTATTTCTCTGGACTGACACCTGGAAACACCTAAAATGGTTGCATCTAAACGTAGATTTTTATTTTAATTTAAGTTCAACATCATAATATGTCTAGGTCAATTGCTCGAATGCAATTGCTTGAAATCAATTGCTCGAAAATCAATTGCTCGACATGAAAATTGCTCTAACTACAAATTGCTCGAATAAAAAAGAGAATTATGTATCTAAAATATTTATTCACAATAATGCAAAATAATAATACATACCCAATAAAGAAACATTGGTAATAGGTAAGCATGTTAATGGGTATTTAATGATTTTATTCTTTCCCTAATACCTGGAAATTATTATAATCCCTAATTATAATAATGAGAGAAAATCAAAACCGTTATTTTTCTTATTATTTTAAAAGTTCAAAGATATTTTGGATTTGTAATAAGTACTTCTTCAACATAAATTAATATACGATTATATACGTGGAATATCACATAATTTGTGCTATTTCAAGAATCTTTCTTATGTCTATATTTTGTATTATTGTGAATAAATATTTTACATATATAACACTGGCAAACACACAGTTTGCTGCCGGAAATTTTTTTACTGTTTCTAGGTAATTTGTGTCTGCTGAATCCAAGAATGCCACTAGATTTGTTCCATCAGATCGTTTTCAGAAAATACGACAACAGATCACATTTCTAACATATAGGGTAATTTAACGCAGCACCACCTACATATGAAGTGCTGCTACCCATGAAATAAACCAAATACGAATAAAAAGTAAAATATTTATTGTACAATAATGTACCTACAAAAATCATCACACATATCTGCCAAAAAAAAACTTAACTTTTCATCTAACCTAACCGGCAGCGTCGCAACTAGGGATGGACTCGAGCCGAGCCGAGCCGAGCTTTTGAAAAGCTTGTGCTCGGCTCGAAATTTCGAGCCGAGCTCGAGATAGAAGCTCGGCTTGAACTTCGAGCTTGCAGGTTGAGCTCGTGGCTCGTGCCGGTTCGGCTCGAATAGTTCGAGCCGAGCCGAGCCGAGCTCAAAAACATAATAATGAATGTAAAATATAACATTCGTAGTAATTTTTTTTACTTATAATAGTCAAATATAAGAAATAATAAGAAATTCACTAAATGCTTTTCACATAATAGCTACATACTCTGTCATAGTAACGTTAGGAGACAAGAAGAGTGAGATATTTTTTTTTCTTAGATTAATGAACAAATAGGAGAAATTAAAAATGTTTATTTCACAGTTTGTCTTAATTTCTGTTTAAAAAACTATGATAATGTATGATTTTAGTGTTCGTCCTGAAATAATGTCAGTCTTTTTAAAATAACCCGATTTAAAGGAAGCCAAGAAAATAGTTTTATCGCTGAGAAACTATATAGGTAGATACATTACGATAGTTTAATATAAATTTCAAATAAGATGGCATATTTGTATTAAGTATTATGACAAGATAGTGGATGAATTGTTTGATAACACCCGGATTTCGTATAGTGTAGTGATAATAAATAATACAAATAACAATAAAAAGTAAAGTCTAATACGACCAGACTAATCCATAAATAATCGGAGTAGGAAAAAGCAGCATATTTTATGAAAACATTTTTTTAAATATCAATATTCATATGTACATACAGTGTGGCCAAGCCAAATGGAATAAATTTATTATTTCGTGAATAAGCGCTTTTGGAAAAAAATTCCGAAACAGGTCGGTTTTTATTTTTAAATTACAATTTTTTGGCATATACTCGTATATGATAGTAGCTCATTTGAACGGTTATGAAATTCTCTATTCAGTAATATAAATATTAACATAATATACAGGGTGTCCAATTTTTTTTTAATTAAATTAATTGACACAAAAATGAGAATGTATATGTAATTTATTTAATTCAAAATACATTTTGCTACTGTCAGTAAACAGAAAGAATGTTCATTTGACAAATAAACATAGCTTTTCACTTAAATTCAATGTTCAAGATGCCACTCACCTGCCTCTTGGTAGTTTGAACATTTAATTTAAGCGAAAAGCTGTGTTTATTTGTCAAATAAACATTTTTTATGTTTTCTGACAGCAGTAAAATGTATTGTGAATTAAATAAATTACATACATTCTTCTTTTTGTGTTAATTAATTTAATTCGAATTTTTTTATGGACACACTGTATACATAATTATGTTAATATTGATATTACTGAATAGAGAATTTAATAACCTTTCAAATGAGCTAGCACATGACCCCTATTCCCATTTAAAAAAATAATCGATTACGTCATCACGCCCAGATGGATGACGTCATTAGTATGATATATGTAGGTATTATATATGCCAAAAAATCGTAATTTAAAAATAAAAATCGACCTGTTTTGAGATCTTTTTCCAAAATCGCTCATTCACGAAATAATGAATTTATTCCATTTGGCTTTGCCACACTGTATAATACTATTGGTAATATTGTAATGTAGTACCTACCACCTAAAAGGCCTGCATAAATAAATAAAAAATATAAATAAAAAGTATCAAGTATTTTATTGTCTTATATTACTAGATTCGCATAAAATAAATCTTTCACTAAACTTAATACAGATGAGTTGTAACTCTTTTTTTTTAATTTAAGTAACTAAAAAACCTGTGTCACCTGAAAAATATTTTTGTACACTTACAGTCAATTGTAAATAGGTACATAGTATCTCCATTAACATTTTATATCGGAGATACTATTTAAAAAAAAAGTTACATTGTTAATAAAAATCATTTACAAGAGGAAAGGAGGAAAGTGTAGGTATATATTTAAAAATAACATTATAACTCTATTCTTACCAAATTATACATATACGACTCTACTTCAACAATAAATAAAATTAAACCTAGAACTAATTTAAACGATTAAAATTAAAAAAAAAATTGTTTTACACATTTTTCAAAATTGGGTTTTCTACCCAAGAGTTTAGACATAAGAGGCACTTAGCCGATTCATTAGTCAATCTATTGCGTTGTTTTCGAATAATTAAGCCAGCTTTTGAAAACAATCGCTCAGATGGTACGGACGTAGCAGGAATACTTAGTAAGTCTCTGACCATTTCAGCAAGAACAGGAAATCTTCCTTTATTTACCTGCCACCACTTTAAAATATCTTCGTTGCCAGTACTTTGCGGGAGTGCTATGTAGTCATAGAATTCAGTACTTAAGTCTTTTGGTTTTGTTATGACCTTTGATTGATAATAGCTTTCGAAATTGATTTCAAGCTCATCTTGTACTTCCATGACCACCGACGATTCAGATGTACTTTGCGTTATATTTTCTACAGCTTGCTGATTTCCTTCATACTTTTTTAACAGTTTTTTAAACACTGAATACGATTCGTTCTTTAAGTCCCTTCCACAAAGTGAGTTATCAAATGCTTCAAGTTTATGTCTTGGGTCTAAAATAAGTACTGCACAGTAAATCCAATTTGTTTGTCTGTAATGTTTTAAAATTTTATCTCTGGCCTTTGAAATGCAGTTAAAAGTTGTTCATCTACACAGGAACGATTCGGTTTATCGTCAAGCAACTTTGATTGTAATTCGATTTTGTCTAACAGTATATTTAAACTGACTATCACTGATGGAAGCGTTGCGTATTTGTCTCCTCAAAGGTTTTCGCTTACTATTTTAAACATCTTTAAAAATTTACAGACGGAAGCTAACATCTGCCATTCGTTTTGGTGTAGTCGAAAATTGTTTAAGTTATTGACACTGTCGCTTGCACATAGACAGTCGATCCCCTTTTTTAACTTTAATGCGACATCCAACATATCATGAGTGGAGTTCCATCTTGTTGGAACATCCAGAATAGGTGAAATCTGTGTAGATGCCCCAGCAGTTTGGCACGCACTTTTAAAACGGATCCGTAATTTTTCAGATTTTTTTATTTTCTTAAATATATACCGAATTTTATCCAAACAGTTGGTTGGTGTTTGAATATCTTCATCTAGAACATCGTTGTGTTCGAACTCAACCTCTTCATCTACGTTACTGCTTTCTTCATCTTCAGCCTCCCCTCCTACGTCTTCTTCTATTTTCAGAGATTTTAAGCAATCTTGAACAGCCAAGTTCAGAATATGTGCTACACATTTAAAATGTTGATTAACGTCATCAAAAGAAGGAATAAGCTTTTTTAACTCCTGCATGAACGTTGTATTTGCTGCAGTGTTGTCAACAGTTATGCCTTGAATTTTCGATGTGATGCCATAGCTCTGCAAAGATTCATAAAACAACTTGGCAATATCTCTCCCAGTATGAAGCCCATGTGAAGGTGAGAAATCGATAACTACAGACTGGAGTTGCCAATGGTCATCAATAAAGTGGGCGGTGATCCCATAATAAGATTTTCCATTAATTGCCGTCCAGCCATCAATGGTAAAAGATATTCTTGATGTGTTTTGTTGTAGTATATGCATAACTTTTTTTTGATCCTGTTCAAAACGGGACACAACCATTCTCTTTAAAGCTTTTCGTCCAGGCAGGTTTATTCCAGGTTTGATTTGATCGAAGAAGTTCCTTGTTGCTTCGTCGTCAAAAAACGAAAAAGGTAGGTATTTAGTGGCCACCCAATCAACGATAAAGTTTTCATCTTTAGGTTCATTCACGGATTTCTGCAATAAACATAAACGAGTGTAAATTACTTGATATTTGAATGTAAATTTGAATTATTTTTAAAATAAAGCTATTATTTTATTGTATTTATTTTGCTATTTATTATTTCCCAGCCAACATGAATTCACACTAAATTACCAGAGCCCGCTAATAGTTAAAATATGATTGGAGGTCGTTGGGTAGGTACAATGAACTGCACCCTAAAGGGATTACCGAATTGGGCGCTGAATTTTTTGAACTTTTTTTTTGGTTTTTCCATAAATAAACAAATTAAATTGACCTAGTCTTTTAGAAAATTATGAAATATAAAATACCTTAATTATAACTTTTATTTGTTCTTTAAGTCAATATCATTTACATTGTTAAAAAACTAAATCATTGAGAAAAGTAGTAATAGATAATGAGAAATTATCTAATTGTTTAGAATTATTATAGCAGCCCAGCGGGTAAACAAAATTATTTTTACCAACTTTACGGCAATTGAACCAACAAGAATATTAGCAAGAATAAGGAGACAATGGTTGTTAAGTGTTAAATGTTCTTTACGTGTTTTATATTTTAATTTTTGGTTCCTTTCAGACTTTTGTAAGCTTTGGTTTCAAACAACACAAAAATAGAAGTAATTAAAAACTAAATTATGGACGAAAACGGCAAGAATTACTTGTCGCAGACGGAAAAGTTTTATAAAAGTAAAATGAAAGTGATAAAACATGGTAAAAAACATAAAAGGGAGTTTGGGTGTGGTACCAATTATTAAAAATAAAATGAGATAAGTTTAAGGTGGTTATGGCGCGTACAATGCGCAAAGGTACCATTTCATCCAAAAAGCGAAAATGTGTGTCGCACCTGGAGCTAGTAAGAGAGGAAGAAGAAGCCGTTATGGTAAAGTTAGGAATGACTTGGCGGTAAAGAATATTTATTCTTACCTATATACCTATATACAACAGAAGTGTTTACTTCATTCTACGTTGTCTTAACAAAGGTATACAGAAAACTACAGGGTTTACCCTTTTAAAGTTTTAAAGTAATATTTATTCTGATGTGGCTCAAGACAAAAAAGGCAAATATGTATAATGATGATGATGTAATAGAAGAGAATATATTAGGCTATTGATTATGTTCAAAATAAGATGGCTAAAAGGAACTACAACATTCACGGGGTTTTATTGTTTCTTGTTTCATATGGTCAATGGACCTCTAAATATGAAAAAACCGCGGAGTGCTTCCATTTACAGGGGTGCGTTTTTGAGAAAGGGGTGAATTAACCCCTATGAACTAAGGTGCATAGTATGAGTTCTATGCCCTTTTAGTACATACATTTCTACAGCAAAATTGTTCGAAATTAAATTTACTATTGAATTATCACCTTTTAAAGTTTAAAAGTGTTTTTTACAAAAATGTATTAAAAAAATGCAAATTCATCCTTCCTCTTTAAAATGACGTTTGGCAGAGGTCATCGCTTATAACTCGACAACAACTAATTTTAGACAAATATCACAAGAGACCTTTTTTGCTCAGAATTATCCAAAGAATCTAAAAAGACCTTAATACTATCAATTTCTTTACAGGGCTTCTCATAAAGCCCTTATTTTACCATAATTTGTTAATAACAATTAAACGGACAATATTTGGGCTTCCAGACCACTTCCATTGGATTCAGCGGCCCAAAAAACTTATAATACCACCATTAAATCACGGGGAGCTCGAACTTTCCCACGGGACCCCTTCTGTTGCGACTAGACAATGGATCTCGGATTTGCATTTTAGATTAAGTAGATATCAATTTTCATTATAATTAATGCAATTGTTAGTACTGAAAACTAACAGCTTAAAATTTTATAATTTTACTCAGTTTGCCAACATTGCTTAACGTTAAGCAATTATTTAATGCCAAATATTTATCAGATTATTACATCGACCAAAATTTTATTAAGAAAATTCCCAAAAAAACTGGTTATGAACAAAAAATTTTATTACACTTTTTTTCCAACAATAATAAATAAAAACTGAAACATCATGCAAAAAAATAATAAAATATTATTTTTGAATATTTGCATTGTTTTGGCATATCGAAAACTTTGGCGTTAATACTTTGAATATTGACATTACAATAGTAAAATGTGTTCTTACCTTAATTGTTAAGAAATTATGAAGTGGTCCAGCTTTGCTAGTTCCAGGTTGAGAGAGCTTTGGAAAAATAGTACCATATTCCTTTGGATGTTTACTTAATAAGTGCCTTTTTAAAGTAGTTGTAACGGAAAGTTTTACTTTAAACTCACTTTTAATTTTTCGTTTGTTACATAATTTGCATGTCGCTAATTTGTTTATTTTGTCAATAATTTTAAACTCAAAAAAGCATGTAAACTTGCTCCGAAATGTCGAAGTTTCGTCAAGAGTATAATCGCCGCTAACGCTTTCAGTCGACTTAGTTGACACTTCACTATTTTCACTTGGACTTGGAGAAGGAAGATTTGTGTCCATAAAACTATCATCACTATCGTAATTAAACATTTTAAAAACGCGAAAAATTTGGAATTAGGTTCCTAAACAGAAATGGACGAACAGCAACTTCAACTTCTTTCTCAAGACTGAAAAGATTGTAATAACTATTAGATTTCTTTCCTACTACCCGTAAAATACAAACGTGCTAGTTTTCTTAAAATCGGAATTATTTTCTTAATACCTACAGATTTAGCAAAGTTTATACTGAGAAATAAGTTACAATAAAACATTCAACTGTACAGATTAACAGTAAATTTCTATTGTTAAATTCATATCATTATGTCCAAAACCATTCAAGTATGGAGGTACGAGGTACCTTTCCTTTAATAAAATTATTATAGAGATTCAAATTTTTGGTTAGATTATATTACCCCATGAACCTATTTTTTTGTTATGGTAAAATGTAAATATTCGCATTCCTAGAAGTTAGTCTTTTTGATAAACAAATTCTTAAGAAGGTTACAAGAGGCAGTTTAAGTTTATGGAGGATTATAAAATTGGGATTCTACCTACATTAAAATTTTTACCTCTTCCGAGTAACTATAGTAAAAATGAGAAGTACATAACTGCATTTTATAAATCCTATTCAAATATTTAGTGACGATATTAGGGATAATCGAAATGCAAGAATATTATTTAAAAAGGAATTTATACAGAGTGTCCGTAAAATATGTAATAAATTAGATACTTCCTTAATCCTTTTTAAAAATATCTGGAATTCGTGGAGTTTTAATTTTAATGTTCTACCTTCTACCATAAAATTTGATTATACAGGGTGATATACATTAAGCTGATATGTATGAGGTAAATGTACACTCTGTACCTACGTTGTGACATTTTTAGATCGATAAAAATGAGCTGATGTTAAAAAGGATTGATACTTGGGGTCTAACGGACAGAATTTCAAAGATATGCGCTATGAAAATAAATTTTATTGATTTCAAATTATTAATCTAAGAATTTGAAAGTAATCCAGTAATTGATACATGACTTTATCTTAAATTTTCACACTCCCACGTCTTCCAATCCACCTGTTCGGAAAATTTCGTCTACGTACCTTGGAACATCTACAGCATAATGCGGAGGCGCAATATCCTGTTGAAACCATACACTTTCATCAAAACCTCCAGGATTAATTCTACTGGGAAATAAATAAATTAAAGTAGGTGCGAGATACCCCGTTAAAGACTGATGTTATGCGACTCGTTTCAATTACCTTTGAAAAGTAGGGTCCAATAATTGTTAGCCCACATATTTACCTTTTGCAGGTATTGTGTATGAAGCTGTTATATTTACAAAAAATCCGATGGCGTCATCACCTTTATGTGTATCACTCTGTGTAATTAAATTTGGTTGTAAAATGTAGATCATTAAAATTAAAAATCGACGTGTTTTAGATTTTTTTCAAAAGACTTTTAGTTTAGGAAATATCCCATTTATTTAATACATTACGGACACACTGTATATCAGTGTGTATCAGTGGTATCAAAAATAAATAGAAAAAATATTAGAGTATTAGCTAAAATATTGACAAGCTCGTTAAGGAAAGCTCGGCTCGTTTCCAATTCAGCTCGGCTCGGCTCGAAAAAAATTTGGCTTGGCTCGAAGCTCGGCTCGCAAGAAACAAACAGGCTTGAGCTCGAAGCTCGGCTCGTCAAACGAGCCGAGCCTCGAGCCGAGCCGAGCTAAGCTCGAGCTTGTGTCCATCCCTAGTCGCAACAACAATGTGTTATTCGGTGTCACCTAAAAACTTCCTTTTATATAATTTTCTTCCAAATACTTTAAAAGGACGGTCCCTTTGAAGACTCCAGCAGTAATCCGCCATCATGTGATAGCCCCATCTCCCTGATACTCCTCTTCCATCGTTTTGATATATTGGTGAAGATTTTCTGGCAAACGGTATAAGTGGCTGTGGAGGTAATGAATTTTAATACTCATATGACAGCCGTGTGTGTTAAAATTGTTGAGCATTTATTCCACTCTAATGCCCAATTGGTATACTTCCATATTTGTTGCCATTATGTAGAAGGACACACCTTAAACTTCGTTTGGAACTGTCGATAAAAAGACGCCAGTGATCTGGTGTATACTCCGATACACCCATTATTTCTATCAGTCCTTTAAAAAACCATATCATCTTGCTGAGAAAAAAAGGCAAAATATCTTTTATCTCTATTACGGTAGTATGTAATTTTGGAGTCTGGGTGAGGAACGTTCTTTTCTTTTAGTCTGGAGGTAAGCAACTTGGAAGAATCCTTTGGAAGGTTCAAATCTCTGATAATATCGCTTAGCTCTTCCTGAGTAAAGCACTCAGGACGTGTTGAATCCCCTTCAAAATTACTGTCGTCTTCCTCAAATATATTAGTCTGCAGTTCGTCAAATAATGTTTCGGCATTATCCTCTGGTAACATAGGTAGGCTGCTAAATATTGAAATGGGTATCTGCTCAAGCTGATGTGGAATTGGTCTTATTGCTGAATCCAGGTTAGGATATGTTCACGTATGTCGATTGTTGGGATTAATGCCCTTTATATTCACAAGACAGAAATAGCAATCGTCAAAATTATTTTTTGGTTCCCTCCATACCAGTGGAAAACTAAATTTAAACATTTTCGTTGTCCTTTCGTCCACTGTCGCAAGTTTTCAATACAAGATCTGCACACTACATGTGGAGCTCAGGATTTATCTTGATCTCCTACATGAACACCAAAATAGGCCCTTTTGTTCATTTGCCCATTTGTCTTAGAATTTGTTAATTTTGTTTATAAACATATTGCAATTATAGTGGTGGAATATACAGAAATGTAAGAATATTTAACTATTTGATAAGTATGTTATATTTAGAAAACTAGAGCTGATACAAAGAAAATGTTTGTATTTTTGGAATCAGCACAGATGAATTAACTAAAATCAGTTGATTTTTTTCGGCAGCAAGACAAACATTTTTTTTGTTGGGCTGTGTAATTCTCTTTTTTATTCGAGCAATTTGTATTTCGAGCAATTATAATGTCGAGCAATTGATTTTCGAGCAACTGAATTCAAGCAATTGATTTTGAGCAATTGCATTCGACCAATTCACCGGTTACCCATAATATGAATAAATGTATGTATGTATATATTAGCTTGACATTTGTAGGATGGTTACAGCATAGGCAATGCTCTAAAATTTTATATTGATGAGAATATTTAATATCGTCTATTTGATATTGTCGCCAAAATATCACATAAAAAATGTCGCATAAAAAGCGAACATGCTATTGCTTTATAAGAAAAACAAGAAAGACAATCGACCAGAATTGCGGACACCTAATTCAAAAATAATTACATGATGGGATTATGTCGCTTAAAATGACGTCAAAAATTACTTGATGAGTTTAACGAAAAGTTTAGTCTCTAAAATTGAGTCGTGAACTTAATTAAATGACACAAATGGAAAATTGATCGAGCAGGTAATATTAAATGGAGATCGGCTTAGTTAAAAGTTTTAATGTAGGTACAAGGAGAAGTTTCCGGTGGAGATTTTGAGCCCGAAGCGAATAAATTTAGCGATAGGGTGGTTTTTGTTGGCTCTCGCTTTTCAGTATTTTTATAAAATCTTTGTGAAGGTAACGTCGTAAAAGAGGGTGGAAATTTCCGCTTCAGTTTGATAACCAATAAAAATTTGATTTTATAATTTTTGGTACAAGGGAAAGTGTCTTGATTGTGATTAAAGCTAGGGAGAGTTCCAGTTCGGGATTTTTAAATTAAGAGAAAATCGAAAAGTATTAGAAAACCCAAAATTACAATATCGACTGACTACCATTTCTTTCTGTTTGATTGTTAGTAAGTCTCATACTTTTTTAAACTTACACGTTGATACAAGGTATACATATTTATGCAAATAATATACGAACAGGAATATTCAGATGTCGTGCATATTTCGCTCTTTTGCGCTTGCAGATGCAGCTTGCAGATTTTGATGAGATGATAATAATATAAAATAAAATAAAAACGTTTATTGTGCTAATAATAACTTTTTAACGGATGTATACAAAACATTTCGTCTATCATCTTCTTTTTCTGTCAACTTTCCGATTCGGATTTTTCTGTTTCTGGACCCCTTTACATTTTTTTCTGTAGCTACTAATTTCGGCACCGTACCTACTTCCCTGGTTGCTTGTCTTTGGCAAACCCCTGGCTAAACCCTGATTAGATGATCAATCAGTCTGTTTTTTTTACACATCCTCTAAGTTCATATCTATTGAGGATGTCTCTGGTCTTACGGATCTTTTCTTGGCTTGGTGGAGAAAGCATATATCCCCAGCGGTGTGTAGCTTTGGAACGTTATCTAAATTATTGCATTTGAAATTCCTTATTGCCATGTTGATCCTTGGATCCAGTTAGATCAGTGATTCTTAACCGGCGTTCCGCAGAACACAGGTGTTCCGCGAATGTGTTGCAAGTGTTCCGGGAAAAACATACTTTAATCTCGCAGACAGACGTGAAATTGTGTCGCTTCCAAGATATCGGGAAGAATGAAAAATTCTCTTGACAATCTCGTAGGCATATGCTATGCGTGTATTTATTGTCGCGGTTACCCGGTTACCTGTTTTCTGGTGTACCTGGCAACACTGCTGGTCTCGGTCTTCGGTAGTGGTGCGAACTCCGGAGGGACAGCTTCCCATTTCCCAACCAACCAAAAAAGTTAATCGCCAGTATTCGGAAGAATATTTGAGTTATGGCTTTACATGGAAAGGTGATGAAGATTGTCCCATGCCAAATTGTCTTGTGTGTAGTGAAAATTTATCAAATTCGGCAATGGTCCCGGCTAAACTATGTCAGAAGATATTGAAAGTACAATTTTTGGTATTATGACACGAGAAAATTTTACATTGCAAGTTGACGAATCCACTGACTTTAGTGGCAAAGCCTACTTAATACGATTCAATCGTTTTATTTCTGAAAACAAAATAGTAAATCAGTTTTTATGTTGTAAGGAACTTACTGAACATACAACCGGTCAAAATATTTTTAAGTGCATTACATCATATTTTGAAGAAAATAATATATCATGGAATAAGTGCGTGGGTATTTGTACAGATGGGGCACCATCAATGTTAGGCTTTATTAAGAGATTTGCTACACTTGCGAAAACCAGAAACCCAAACATAATAATTACGCATTGTTTCTTGTACAGAGAATCACTAGTATGCAAAACGTTGCCCAATGCTTTAAAACCTGTGTTAGATCAAGTAGTGGGAATGGTCAATTACATAAAATCAAGGCCATTAAAAACACGCCTTTTTAACCAGCTTTGTTCTGCAATGGAAAATGGAAGCACAACACGAAGTTTTGCTTTTGCATACTGAAGTTAGGTGGTTAAGCAGAGGAAAAGTCTTGAATCGAGTTTTAGAGCTTAAATGCGAATTGTTAGCATTTTTTCAAGGAGAAGGTGCAGCAACAGATAAATTTGCAATATATTTAGAAAATAATATTTGGCTTGCCAAATTAGGATATTTGACTGACATTTTTAAATACCTCAATAATATTAACACGAGTGTCCAAGGAAAATCTGAAAATATTTTGTCTTGTACTGACAAAGTATCAGGGTTTCAAAAGAAAATATCTCTTTGGAAAAATCGCATATTAGAAAAAGGTACATTGGATATGTTTCAGAGTATTAGCGCAAATATCGAAGAGATGAAATCCGTTATCATTGAACATTTGACGCTATTAGAAGAAAAAATTGATCACTACTTTCCTTCCCTAAATACAGATAATTACGATTGGATTCGAAATCCTTTTATCTCGATTAATATGTCGAAATACCAGCTATCATTACAAGAGGAAGAAGAGTTAGTAGGCTTGTCAGCGGATCGCACTCTGAAACTAAGGTTTCCGGAAATTTCACTTGAAGAATTTTGGATTTCTGTGCAAGCTGAACACCCACTTCTTTCTACAAGAGCATTAAAGGTATTACTTACTACAGTTTGCAACTTCATACTTGTGTGAATTAGGTTTTTCAACCTTCACAAACATAAAAACCAAGAAACGTGAAAGACTTGGGAATATTGATGAAGAAATGAGGGTAGCGCTATCGCATATTAGACCGGAAATTGCTAAAATTTGCAAAAGTCATCAGGCTCAAGTGTCGCACTAAATTTGTGTAATTTTTATATTATTATGTTAGTTATGCCCATACATCTATTGTAAAATAAAATGTAATGTATTTACTAATCTACATATTTTTTGTTAATTTCTATTTTTGGAATATGTTTTTATTCTTATATTTTGTTTTTGCATGTATTTGCAGTTAAAGAACGTGTTTTATTTACATTTGTATTTACATTTGCACCCCTTATTTAGTGTTTCCTATAAAATAACACAATGGTGTTCCGCGACTGTTTTAAAATTTGTCAAGTGTTCCCCAGCTTTGAAAAGGTTAAGAACAACTGAGTTAGATTCTACTGCTGAACTCCAAACTTGGACTGCATACAACACCACATTGATCTAAAAGGGCCACATTCACGTTGAGATCGGTATCGGTACATGTAACGCGACGATTTGCGATACACGTATCATGAGATTTGTCAAAACTCTCTATGTACTGGTAATACTGCCCTGAGTTTCTTGCATCCTGAACATTTTGGTCAGGTTTTTTAAATGTTCAATTAGTCAACCATTCATCGCATGTGTTTGCTAAATCATAAGGTAAGCGAGCTCTCTCTGTCTTGTAAATAAGGGTTTTTTTTTCAAACGATATCGTACGCTTTTTTTATGTCGCGAATAGCCAATCCTGTTTTTTGGTTCCCGTTAAATTTTTGTGTCACTGACAACTCTTGCGTGGAAGAGTTGAAGAAACGTGGAAGTGACAGATGCTATATGTAAAAGATTGGAATCGTTTGACATGTTGTCATACAAAGGAACACTAAAAATTCCAAGAGGACTGTCAGAAAAACAGACGAGTGTGTATTGAGCCAAACACATAATCACAATCAAGAAAAGAAAACTAGAATATTTTGGACACGTTGTGAGAAACGCCAAATATAACCTGCTGTAGTTAATAATCGAAGGCAAAATTTAAGGAAATACGGACGAGCAAGAAGAAGGTCCTCATGCCTCAATAATCTGCATGATTAGTACGAAGTTAGCACAAGATCACTATTACAAGTAGTAGTAGACCAAATGCAAATAATGCAATAAATCTATTATTGCTTAAAATTGTTATCTTTCGAAAACAAAAAGTTTCGAAATTCTATTAGCCGCAGCAAAAACATATCTAGGTGCAGATGTCTTCTCGGATTATAATCTATTACTAATATACTTTAGCATGGCTTACTTTGGCCACATTATCTGTAATAGTAAATTCTGACTTGTTTACAGGTGATTCTGTAAAGCATGATCGCCGGAACATCGGTATGGAGTTTATTATTACTATTGGTTCGAATTTCATTATCTTAACCTTTCGTTACTCGCGCCAACTTTTTGTGATCGGATACTCGCGCACGGTGCAGGAGACCGGGTCCAAAAATATGGGTCAGCAGTGTTTTAAAATTATTTTTTTTTGCAAAATTGTGTACGATTAAATTATTTAATGAATATATGATCATATAATTTTGTAGATATGCGTTTGTGTTCACATTATATTACTTTAATCAAAAATTTAATAATTTTCATTGTTATCCATTTATATGTATATACAAAAACTTTGGAAGTGAAAAAAAATTGAATATGGTTAAATTTGTTTACTAAGAACTTTAGATCTTAATTCAATACACAAAAAAATTAAAAATAAAGAGTAATTATAGTAACAAAAAAAGTTATAAAAATTAATTAACGTTTTTAAAACATGAAATACACAATGGTGTCACATTCATTGGAACAATGGTGTTCCAAACACAGATATTTTGAGCATATTTGGCAGTAAAACTTTGTTTTTCTATTTTTCTTCCAATCACAAACAGCACAGCGATCTGAAGTTCCTGGTGTTACGACTGGTACTTGTTCTGTTGGTAAACCACATATCTCCCTAAACCTCATTCTGATGGTTCTGGGTAAGTTATATATTTATATTTATATATATAAATATAAATAAACTAATCTATAAACATTGAAAATAAGGAAAAGATCTTAAATTACCTTACTAATTAAAAATATCGATGTGTGATCCAAACACAAAAATTGGTGCACAAATACTCGCACACGGTGTACGGGACCGTGTTGCGTAATAACAAAAGGACAGTACTATTTTTTACACTGCGAACTGACTTTACCCACAGTTGATTGACCACTGAAAAAGTATACGAAGTAGCCACTCAAAATCCCCACTACAAGCAGAGTTACAGGAATTTATTTACAGGCCCGGTCTCCCACACCGTGTGCGAGTAACGGAGGGTTAATTTAATCCTCCATTTTCAACCCTTATTACAGTTGCGTCATTCTTCATCTAAAATTTTTTAAATATTTAAAATAGTGATTAAATAAAGAGTAACCATCCGGAGCATCGGTATGGTGTCTATTCTTACAATGATGGCTTTTAGTTTCATCCCTATTGGTTCGAATTTCATTATCTTAATTTAATCCCCCATTTTAACCCTAACTACTGTTGCGTTATTCTTGATCTTAAAAATTTTCTGTACAAAAAAACTATTTTTAAATATTTAGTATGCCGTTTATCCTTCCAGCGATGGCTTTTATTTTCATCACTATTAATCCGATTTTCATTATCTTAATTTAGTCCCCCCATTTTCAATCCTATTTACAGTTGCGTCATTATTTATCTGAAACAAGGTCTAAAATGGTGCGTATTTCAATAACGACGCAACTACCCTGTAGAGTCTCAGCACATAGTTACAGTTCTGTCGCTTTTGTATCATCTGTACACAGTATTTTAGAAGTTAATTACGCAATAAACATAAATTGACAAAATTTGCAGTTACGTCATTGTTATTCCGGACCAGCTATGTGTCATTTTTGCCAAATGTCAAAATTTTGTTTCTATGGTGAGTTGGTGACGCGATCATTTAAAATCATTTTGCTCCCAATTAAAACCATATTCGATATAATCTGACAAAAATAAAAAAAAAACCTACAAAATGCAAGTGCCCGGATTTTTTTGATTAGGAGTGTATATTCTTACACTAAAAAAGTTCCTTAAATTTTTGAGTATTTTATTATTTGTAAATATATTACCTAAATAAACATTGTATTTGAGCAGAAGCCTTATTCAATAATATTTTTTTACTTAACAACTCTGTATTACTATATCTTTGACAGACATGCATAATGAATATTGTACCTACCGGCTATCTTATCGTAGTACAGATAATAAAGGTTCTATTTTCATACCACTAGTTGGTGAATAAATTACTATTGTTATTTATACCAAATTGTGTGGTTTGCTATATACAGGGTGTCCCGAAAAGATTGGTCATAAATTATACCAGACATTCTGGAGTTAAAAATAGTTCGATTGAATCTAACTTACCTTAGTACAAATGTGCTCATAAAAAAAGTTACAGCCTTTTGAAGTTACAAAATGAAAATCGATTTTTTTAACTATATCGAAAACTATCGGAGATTTTTTATTACAAATGGACATGTATCATTCTAATGGGAGGACCATCTTAAAACAAAATTATAGTGAGATTTGTCCACCCCATAAAAATTTTATGGGAGTTTTGTTCCCTTAAACCCCCCCAAACTTTTGTGTACGTTCCAATTAATTCATTATTGTGGTACCATTAGTTAAAAACAACGTTTTTAAAACTTTTTTGCCTCTTAGTATTTTATCTATAAGCGAGTTTTTATCGAGATGCGGCTTCTTTTTTTAATATATTTACATAAAAATTTTATGGGGGTTTTGTTCCTTTAAACCCCCCAAATGTTTGTGTACGTTCCAGTAAAACTATTATTGTGGTACCATTAGTTAAACACAGTGTTTTTAAAACTTTTTTGCCTTTTAGTCTTTTTTTGATAAGTCACTTTTTGTCGAGATGTGGCTTCTTTTTCAAAATATAAACAAAAATGTACATTATAAATAAATTTTCAGATTATAACAGGTCTCTATAATCGTACTTAACCATATACAAATATGTGGTGGATTCGACAAAATATTCAAAATATCTCGATAAACACTGGCTTATCGAAAAAGTACTAAGAGGCAAAAAAGTTTTAAAAATACTGTGTTTAACTAATGCTGCCACCATAAGAATTTAATTGGAACGTACAAAAAAGTTTGGGGGGGTTTAAGGGAACAAAACCCCCATAAAATCTTTATGGGGTGCACAAATTTCACTTTAATTTTTTTTTAAGATGTTGCTGCCATAAGAATGCCACATGTCCATTTTCAATAAAAATCTCTGAGAGTTTTCGATATATGAAAAAAAATCGATTTTCATTTTGTAAGTTCAAAGGGCTATAACTTCTTTTGTGTGCACTATTGTATATAGGTAAGTGAGGTTCAATCAATCTATTTTTGACCCCAGAATCTGTGGTATAATTTATGACCAATCTTTTCGGGATACACTGTATACTTTACAAATTTTCATATTTTCATTAAAAAAATTGTATTTATTTCTCATTACAATCTAATCTACACAGATTTAAAAGGAATCAAAGCAGGAGTCCACCAACGAAGCGTATTCGCTTCCGGTCCTCTTCTAGGTCCGGTCTTCAACCTGTACTCCGGTCAACTTACGCATCCGAGGCTACAAAAATTACGATCAAGCTGAAAATTGGCAGAATTGTTCAAAATACCATCATAAATGAAATCTAAAAAGTCCTCATAAATCCGACACGTGCTAAAAATTTTACGCGGGGTCAAAGGTCACCAAATATGGTTTTTAGCGATTTTCAGCGAAACGGTAAATTTTATCGTAAAATTAGTTCTAACAAAAAATGTCTTTTTACTTTTTTTCCTGAGAGTCACCGTTTTTGAGACATAACGATTCAAAAAGTGGTAATCGTCATAATATGTGCACACGTTTTCACACCACCGTTGAGGTAGTGTACTTAGCGCGTTTTTTTGACGTAGTTTCCCCAGTAGGCCTATTCCACGGATCTGTTATGATTCTGTTTAATTTAAAGCTATTTAATAATTGATATTGGCAAGGGTTAAAAATGATAAAAGTTATATAAAGCGGTATAAATTTAAAAAATGGGAAATTTATCAAACTGGTTCATAATTTTCTAAAACTTCTGCTTCACTTGTTCTTCTTCTCATTGTTCTTCTTCCTCTTCTTCATCGTCTAGTTCTAACTAGACACCAACCTACGACACCACCATTATGATAGATCTGTATCGGCACATGAGCTTTTGCCGTGAAATCTTTTGCTGAAAGGGCTTCTCTTATTCGTGGCATAGGTTCTTCTAGTAAAACAGAATCTTTTAGAGTAACGATTTGAATAATACCCATTATGTGGAGCGTGTTATTACCATCTAGAATATTTACATTAATATCAGCATTGTCTGCAACGTATTGAACAAATGTGCCACTTTCTGGTGGTAGAACATGAGGAGGACAATGGAAAACTGCTGCTGCCTCGTACATTATTGTATCATTATAAGATGTACACAAACCGAGAGCTGAAAAAATTTGTATAAGACGTTTAGACCCAAATCGTCGATGAAAAAAAACTGAGAGACCTAATTGTAATTTAAACTTAAAAGACCTCGGCCGAACAGCAGTCATGATACAATGGCTAATATTTGTGCATATTAATTTTAAATTATCTAGGTTTGATCTTTTCTTTTTTAAAATCAGTCGCTCCAAAAAATGTGTCAGCGACTCTGGGATTTCATTGTTTAAATCTTCAAACATGTGACCTGGTGAAGGGTAGTTAGAATTATCGAACACTGCGGATTGAATGTCTTCACGAATGATTGCCGCAGCAGCTTCTACAATTCTAAATCATTCTTCTTTTGTATTCATGTTTTTTTCGTAATAACCTTGATTCAAAATATCATGATGATTTTTTACTAGGCATATGAATGTTGACGTTCCAGATTTTTCAATGATAATAATTTTATAACCATACTTCATTCTTAATCGTAACTTTAGCGTCCTGTAATCTACAGTTGTAGTTTGGCAAATATTGTTCAATTCATTCAAACTGACAGTCATCGCTATTTTCAATGTACGTGAATATTTCCTCCATTGCCAGATTCGTATTTTCATCTTGAGGACGACCGATTTTCACTCCAGTGTTCGGTGTCAAGAAGAAAACAAAGCAGTCACTATGATACTTAGCTTCAGCAGCAACTAAATCGTACTCGAATTCAACTCGAGCAAGGACAGTTTTGGCCATAGGATCAGAACGAGTCCGAGCTGTTCTCAGAATCGAATCTTTAAATGTAAGGGTACTTACTTGTTTAATTATACGGCGAGAATAGCCGTGTATAGGCAGGTTAAAAAATATAGGTTTAACACGTATTTTCACTCCGGAGTAGTACTCAAGACTAATTAATACCTCGAGGGTGTCATCTACCTGAAGGATATCGCCACCCAGGAAGATTACGGTGTAATTTGCATAAGTATTTATTAGTACTTAGCAATAAACATTTTGCCTAGAAAGTTCTTTCATTATTATGTTCAAACCCTTCTGACAAAAGAATAGGTAGGGTGATTAGATTAGCCGACGAACGTGTTTATTCCGACAAAACCCATCTTTACAAATTGAACTAAGGTGAATAAATAAAAAGAATGATTATAAGTTAATACTTTGTCATATCAATTTACTATTTTTGTTGGGATTAAGCCGTAAAATTCATATAATTCTTATTATTTTCGCGTATTTGTAAAGATTTTTTTGTTGGCACTGTAATATAATACAGCTTATAAATTGCATCCCTCGGTAGACCGCAAGCTGTATAGTAGAAACATTATCATATTTATACTCTTATATTATTATATGTAATATAAGTTAAGTTGACCGATAGAATATAATGTTTACTTGTATTACAGCTTCAGTGATGTATATACCTGGTGTACTAATACATATATTATATTATGACGATTAGAAGTCTTTCAACTCTTTGAATCGTTGTATCTCAAAAACAGTGGCTCTTAGGAAAAAAACTATTGAGATATTTTTGGTAGGGGAGCCCAAGCGGGGATTTTTACAGTTACTCGAGCGCGTCAGATTAGTATATGGGGAGAAACCTGGTACCCTGCAGATGTACCTCTACCATTTATTGGCTCTTAATGAGCTCTTAATGAGTGATACCAAACACGACTTTCTACGGAGAGGGGTGGGGGTAAATTTATTATTTTAAATACGAATCCCGCGACATTTCGCGAAATGAACATCAGATCGAAAAACTGTAAAATACACTTATTCAATATTTTTGAAAAATCTATCGAATGGCACCAAACACGACCCCCTATGGATGTGGCGTGGGGGTTACTTTAAAATCTTAAATAGGAGCCCTCATTTTTTATTGCAGATTTGGATTCCTTAGGTAAAAATAAATAACTTTTAGTCGAAACATTTTTTCGAATTATGGATAGATGGCGTTATAATCGGAAAAAACGATTGTTGGAAATGGAAAATTAAATTAAAAAATGGCAAGCGCCCACTAAAATGGAAAACTTTACTTAATTTTTTGGTTTTAGAACCTACTCGTCACAACCCAATAGGTCCCCAAAGCGCTCGAGTGACTGCACATTTAGCATACTTTGCTCCCCTACCATTTTTATAGATAATTATCTAACCTACATTTTTTTTAGAGCTAATTTTACGATAAAACTTACCGTTTCGGTGAAAATCGCTAAAAACCATATTTGGTGACTTTTGACCCCGCGTAAATTTTTTAGCACGGGTCGGATTTATGAGGACTTTTTAGATTTCATTTATGATGGTATTTTAAACAATCCTGCCAATTTTCAGCTTGATAGTAATTATTGTAGCCTCACTTCCATTTTTGAGTCTAACTAGACCGGTCTACTGTTATACACAGCCACCGTAGAAAGTGTGTAAGGAATGTTGAAGGGTTGGTATACAGTTAACCCTTATAGTCCTTATTTAAATAATTACTGCTTCATCTGCTACAACATACTTTATTTACAAGTCTTTGAAGTGTATTATAAACAATAACATTATATCAGCCAAACCCTTTCGCAATTCTACGTACAATAATATAATTCATTCTCTCGTGTTTTGTCGTCTATTTTATATTTTATTCTTAACTCAAAACAACACGTCTTATGGGTTCACCTGAGTTCAATGTCACTTCACTAATACATATCTTATAAGGTTATTTACAATTAACTTAAAACATATTATTCTATATAGATTGTCCTAATGATATTACATCTCCCTGTTTTAAAATGAGATATATTCCTCTTTCCCTTTTACAAAATGTTTATGGTTACCTAATACTTCAACCCTATTATTCAATACCTATTTTCAAAAATTAAATTTCCTAACTATCCTAATACCCTAAACATGTATATTATTTTTCCTATTTTAAACCGGTTTTTTCTAATACTAAAAAAATTGTTTATTATTATCACTAATTCACTTTCTGTTCCGTCTTGCTTTTTAGTCTTTTCTCCATTCACAAAAAAAACAGTGTCCACATAAAAACAGTGACTAAACCTATCCGGATTGTTAACATAGTCTTTTAGTGCCTATAAGCATCTCATATGAGCAGGGGAATAATCTAATCTACCTAAATAATTATAAAAATCTCGTATCTAACTAATATTCCTAAGCTAAGCTAATATTACCTAAAACTCCATTAAATAGTATATATATTATGGTATAAAAAAATAATTTAATGTTACTTTGCTATTTCATCTTATTATTTCAGCCTTATTTTGATTTATTTATATACACCTTACTAACTTTAGAATAATGTACCTATAATAAAAATGTAATCTCTCTAAAAATTTCTAATATTTCTCTAAAAACTTCTAATAACTCTTTTGTAGCTATAATAAAGATTTAATCTATGTTTCTGAATGTCTAAAAATTTCACTTTCTGTGTCCCTTTGCTTACTATCTACTAAAGCTTATTGTAAGATATTGTCTATCCTTAATTCAAATACTTCCATTTTCCACGAAAATTTAACCTGAATTCATTATATGCATTTAAAAATAAGTTATTTATAATTTACGTTACTTTAGAAAAAAAATTACAACTTTAATTCTTAGACAAAAATTCAATGATTAGCTACTTATTTGCTTATATTAGTATCTTCTTAATTTTGCTTGTTTATTTTGGCATTTTTTATGTTTCTTCTTTCATTTTTCCCACATATTTTATTAAAAATTCTCTTTTTTTCTCTTCTTCTTCTTGTCTGGTACTACACTATATATTTTTTCATTTTTCTCCACATATAACACTCCTACAGTGCACATAATTCATCTTCCTATATCATTTCATCATAATAATCATTCCATATACTAGCCACGAAACCTCTGCGTCTTACCTAAATAAAAGCGGGTATACTTTCGTTGCATAGATCAAACTCTTCTACAAATTTCACAACCTCAATCATAATACTCAATACTAATATACTAACCACGAAACCTCTACAATCTACCTTGATAGAAGTGGGTATAACATCGTTGGCTAGATCAAATTCTTTTACAAATTCCACAACCTCAATCCCTTGTTATGAGGCCGTTGTTTATTCACGAATAATCATGAATAAAATAGGTACTCTCAAAACACAGAGTGGGTCTCTAATAAGCTTTCAAGCTTCTATAAATCACTTAGTACCTTCCCAATTTGACAAGAGCAGTGGGTTTCTTATTGTCTCGAGTTGTCTCATAATATTAAGCTTATACTATTGTTAGTTCTTCTTCTTATCTATATAGTTCTTCTCCAAATTCCTTATCTCGACGCATCAGGTCGGTTCGTTAAAAATAAATATCTTGCTTATAGCAATGTTTGTCTTAATCTCTTATATTAACGTATGTCATCACTAATCATTATTCATTAAAAAAAATCATTTATATATCACACAAAAATTATTAATTCAGGTTCATCTCATACAAAATTTAACACAAAATCGATGAAAATGTACTAAATATACTCGATAAATATCAATATGTAATAAGATAACTGGCTAATAAAAATTCAAGAATAGTATACATATTCGACAAAAATTCGATAAAAATTCAAAAATAGCATATGCAAAAGTTAGATAAAAATATTCAAAATAAGTTTATATCTAAAAATTCGATAGAAATTTTTGAAAAAAAATTCGATATTCCATAAAATATTCAAAAATAACCGTACTAAAAATTGAAATCGGATAGATTTTTCAAATAAATTCAATAAAAATTCAAAATTCAATAAAAATTCAGTAATAGCATATATAATAAACTTTGATAAAAATATTCTCAAAAATCACTTCATGTTTCAAAATTCATAGATATTCTTAAAAAAAAATCGATACTTCATAAATTATTCAAAAATCAGCAAAGATAAATATTCAATGTTCAATAATAATATGTATATATAAAAAACGAGGGAAGCATTTTCAATAAAGATAGACTACTTACATTTTAACACTTTTGTCTTTTTTTCACTGGGTTCGGTTCCTGGGTCCTGGTCTGGTCCATTTTCCGCCGTCGGTGTTTCCAATTTTTGTCGCCCATTTTCAGAAGATTCTCCCAATTAATTTACAGGAGCGCCATGTAAGGAATGTTGAAGGGTTGGTATACAATTAACCCTTATAGTCCTTATTTAAATAATTACTGCTTCATCTGCTACAACATACTTTATTTACAAGTCTTTGAAGTGTATTATAAACAATAACATTATATCCGCCAAACCCTTTCGCAATTCTACGTACAATAATATAATTCATTCTCTCGTGTTTTGTCGTCTATTTTATATTTTATTCTTAACTCAAAACAACACGTCTTATGGGTTCACCTGAGTTCAATGTCACTTCACTAATACATATCTTATAAGGTTATTTACAATTAACTTAAAACATATTATTCTATATAGATTGTCCTAATGATATTACAAGTGATACTACTGCCACATTTGCAGATAATACTGCTATCCTAGCAGTAGGTGATATCAGTGTAGAAGTAGCAGAAAAATTACAGTTATTAATAAATAAATTCCATAATTGGAAATGTTGAATGGGTTGCATATGTGAGTTCATTTTAAATGAAGTAAAGAAAGACAGACGAACTCACAATCTTTTAATTTCACTACGACGAGCGGATTCGATCTCTAAAATATACAGATCATCTTCAGGATAGCGTGTCAAGTGAACTAAATGATGCCGTTGCAAGGGATGATTTGTAAGTTCAACAGTAACATGTTTTCACGTCCAGATTATGCTAGTAGGATAACTAGGTGTAGGACTGGGTAGGCGGACATGCTTCATAGGTTAACACATATAGTATAGTGTATTGCAATAGAGCTTGAAGGTAGATGTGTGATGTGAAACAAAAGATAGACGGAAGAAAAGGAATACAGAACACCAACAGTTATCTGTAGGGTATTTTGTTTGTGATTTGTAATTGGAGAAATCGTGAAGTTGAACTTTTTTGAGTGTAACGGAATGAAATTTTAATTTGTTTTTATTTTTAACGGAGAGATTATTAATTTAATTTTAATGTTATAAGTATTAGTTTTGAGAAAGACAACTTTTAAGATTTTAAACTTGGTTTTTTCTTGTTTAATTTGTGTGGCAATACTGACAATTGTCAAAAGTTACTAGTATCAAGCACCTACATTGATGTAAACTCACTGACATCCCTTAGCCCTTTCACTGGGAACAAAACAATCTAACAATTGATTTCCATTTGTCTTTTCCTTTGACCTTTGCCCTCAGCTCAAAACATCTAAGAGCAAGGACCTTTACAATCGTACAAGTGCATACACAGAGTTAATTAAGTACCACTTTAGTTACATTTGCGAACATTTCCATCCGAACGTTGTCTTTCTCATAACTAATACACATAACATTAAAATTAGATTAATAGTCTCTCCGTTAAAAATTAAAACAAATTAAAATTTCACTCCGTTACACTCAAAAAAGTTCAACTTTACGATTTCTCCAATTACAAATCACAAAGAAAATACCCTACAGGTAACTGTTGGTGTTCTGTATTCCTTTTCTTCCGTCTATCTTTTGTTTCACATCACACATCTACCTTCAAGATCTATTCCAATACACTATGTGTTAACCTACGAAGCATGTCCGTCTACCCAGTCCTGCACCTAATTATCCTACTAGCATAATCTGGACGTCAAAACATGTTACTGATGAAGTTACAAACCATCCCTTGCAACGGCATCATTTAATTCACTTGTAACGCTGACCTGAAGATGATCTGTATATTGTAGAGATCGAAACCGGTCGTCGTAGTGAAATTAAAAGATTGTGAGTACGTCTGTCTGTCTTTACTTCATATCCATAATTGGAGTTAAAAATCGAAAATGAAACTTCTTATTCTTTAGGTGCCGTGTCTTTATTCGGACGCTGCGTTGGCCGTCATCATGATTAAAATTTCCTGAAACCCGTCTCTATCGGCTGCTGCGCGAAATTATTCTTTAATTGTGGAACCACACCATGGTCATGGTCTAATATTACGTAACCATGAAAGCTTCTTTCGACCAATCCATCTCTTTCCATCCACCTTTCCTTGTATTATAAGGGGAAGTGGATGGTATTTAGTTCCTTTAATTATATGGCCAAAGTATTCTGTTTTTCTCCGCTTTATGATGTTTATGAGCAGACATTACGGATTCATCATTTGGAGAACATCTTCATTGAAAGTGTGCGAAACCAACGATATCTTTAGGATTCGTCGATAGCATCACAATTCAAATGCTTCTAATTTGTTTAGAATTGTGGCTTTTAAAGTCCATGTCCAAGTAGATCATCCATGGCCGTGGAAAAGGAACTGTGGAAGAACTAAGAATAATGATATAAGACATAACTTAAACGTCCCGAGAAAAATGATTGGAAGTGAATATAAAAAATAAAAATAATGACTAAAACAGACGACGCGCGACGACTCAGTAATTATGTGGAAAATACTTAGACTAGGTACCTGTATCAAGCAATCAAAAAGCATTTAGATAGAACAAACTATGAAAGTAGACAAAAGTCACCACACTAAAAAAAACAGAGGAATAATAATGATTAATACATATTTACCTGGTATCTGAAACAAAAAAACAAAATAATAAAAAACACAAGATGAACGTTACAATGTTAGAAATTTAACATAAATGTTCAAGACTCAGAATAATTTATTCTGGTTAAATATTTCAGAGAACTATTATAATTTTGGGACCAACATTCCTTTGGAATATAATACGAGAAATAATACGATTCATAGATTACTATGCATTTTTTTATCAAGTAACAGCCTATTGTTTAGATATTTTCAAACCATATTCTTTGATAGTAGAATAATAATAAAAACAATGTTTATTATCCTGTATTGTATATAGATCGCATATTTACTAAGCGTGCCCCGCAAAAGATTTTATATGAAAATTCTTGTTTGTTTTGTTGATTTTACAGATAATTATCCATTCAAACTTGGAGCTAAAACTGATATTGAACAAATTTAATTACCAGGTACAGCATAAAATCAAACTGATATCGAACTGCGCACTATAATATCAATAACTTTTTCATCGTCGTTGAAATAATCAAATTGAGTGTCACAAGGCTGCGAGGTAAAGGTGAGTTTTAACTGGTACTTTGTACCTGCTATGTTAAAATCACAAACTGTTATATATCACTATTACATTTTTTTCAATTTTACTGCTACATTTTTTTAAACCACAGTTTGTTATAGTCTGTTAAGGCGAAATTACACGGTTCACTTTTGCCTTTCAATTTGGTTGAAGAAGCAACCAAATTGATCCATGTAAACATAAAAGTAGGAGATACACTATTCAATTCGGTTGAACAATGTGGATCATTCAACCAAAATGAACAATGTATTTTGCAATTCAATAAAAGCGTTCAACAAAATTTAACGTTGAAAAAAGTTGAAACAAGTTCTAATTTTGCTCAACTTCGTTGAACAACTGGGACGCTTCATCCACATTGACACATCTATATAAGCTTTGGTGTTTGTGTTCAATTCAACCGCTCATTTCATTTTGACTTGTGCTGTGTGAAATTCGTATTTTATTTAAAGAAATATTTAGCGTTCAACCTTCAACGCGGTTGAATAAGAAATCAATGTGTAGAATTGAACGATTCTTGTGGAATCCGTCAATGGAACAATGGAATTAAAAAATAGAGGGTTATAAAAACCGAGATTGTCGTGGAAATGCTATTAAATCGCTAATTGAAGATTTGAATATTATTGGTATAACCGTAGAAGACATAAAATTGAAAATTCAAAGTATCCGTACTCGTTATACTTGTGAGTTAATAATGACAAAACGATCGACCAAACGCAGCTCCTAAGGCTTTTTAATACACATGATCGCACTCACCAACGACGGCGTTTCCTTAGTATCTTTTTCGATAATTCTCATATTAAATGATCAAATATTAATGCAACTCCTAAACTCATGACTTAATCGGACATCTTTCGAAAAATATGTATTGAACAATTCACTTTCCAGATACCATAAAGGCAAAATTACACGGTTCAACCGAATTGAATCACTTTGGTTGAATGGAGCAGAAATGAAAGCAATGCTATTTACACGAAATCTGGAAAGTGAACTGTTCAACACATATTCTTCGAAAGATATCGTCGAATGAAGTCTTGCGTTTAGGAGTTGTATAAAAAATATCGAAAAAGACGCTAAGGAAATGCCATCGTTGGTGGGTGCAAACATAGGTATTAAGAAGACAAGTCTTAGGAGCCGCTTTTGGTTCATCTTTGTATCTTTGTTAACTTCCAAGTATAATGAGTATCTACACAATTTTATGTCTTCGGTTATACCACTAATGTTTGTAACGTCTGTCGTTGTATTCGATGCTCCAGGTAACAAAATTCAGCCGAAGACAAAGGTTTGCTTTTTAAGACATTTTTATTTAGAATCAAAACGTACAAATAATAAGATAATTATCCTTAATTACTACTCGTTAATTACGTTAATAAAACATGTTTATAACCTACGTATCGAACATTAGGTTCGGGTAGATGTGACGATATCTGGAACATGAATGAATACTACGGCGATCGCGTGGATTAAGAATTACATTTATTAATAAGAAACGGATGTATAAGGATAGGATATCTCGCTCAGCTCGCCAGAGGAAAAGACATGTAGGGAAATAAGATCACCGCTGGTATAAGGATAGGTAAAAGGAAAAACCGTCGGATTCGTTCAGCGCACCAAAACGACGGTGGAAAATGGTCGGGATAACTCACCTTTTATATCTCGTTGTTGTTTATTATTCTTCGATCAACGCTCCAAGAATAATCAACTAGGCTTTTCGTTCCGACTTTTATATCGTCTGAGACGATACAAAAACACGTTTTACTTAATTCATTGGCATACTCTAGACGATAAAATCATATTATCGTCACAGTTTTAATAATCAATTGCCGATTTAATAGCAATTCCATGCACTCAAAAAAATTTAGTTCGTAATATTGATTAACAATTTAATTTGTTTTTTCAACGAACTTTTAGACATTGACGAATGTATTTGGTTATTGTCACAATGATTGAATAATAATTGTGAGAATAACTAGAGTACATTAATCAATAACACTCAATTTATTTAGCCAATAACTTAGTTTCGTATATTTAATAAATACTGTTAATTCTGGCAGCAACTCACGTTCTTGATTTCGTAGATGACAAGCAATTACCTTGGTTTATCGTGACAACGTACAGATTTCATTAAAACAATGTACAAATGTTGTTAATATAGAGTAATATATGATTATTGAATAGACGTAAATTGATTGTTGTGACAACGAATGCATTAATCAATCTACTACTTCATTTAATACCCACAATCAATGCGTTCATTGTGACAATAATCGTAGTTGTTGAGACAATAAATGTTTTACTTGACCATTTGAAAGTTAACGTCTTTTCCTTATCGTAATACCCCTAGCTTCTCTGTGTTACTGAAGTGCCGAATAATAATTGCATTTCGTTTTCAAGTGTAGTCCGTAGCAGAAGGAAGTTTTTGTGTGTCTATTATCGTGAAATTTCGGTCGAATTCTTTTTAAATGTATTCATTTTTTTCGAATCCTGAGAAAACTAATTATTATTTTTGAAAATTTAAATGCAAAATAAAATATTACAGTACTATCGAGGGTCTGAAGTCCCTGAGAACCTCTATAATGATTATTTTAATAGTCACAGGGGTGAAAAAGAGAAAATTTAGTATGATTTTTAATTTCAAATAGGCATACCATTTAACAGAAACTTTTTGTCTATTCTAAGGGACTTTCTGCCCTCGGTAATAATGTAATATTTTATTCTGCGTTTAAATTTTTCAAAAATACTTATTAGTTTTCTCAGAATTCCAAAAAAAATGAATGCGTTTAAAAAGAATTCGATCGAAATTTTGCACCTGCACTCTCAAAAAGGATTAAAGTGTTATACATTTTTGGAATCACTATTTCAAACGCTTTTAAATAAGCTGTCACATGACGTACTTTCCCATTAAAAAAATCAAAGTTACGCCGCGCCTGTCACCTGAAGAGGGATCGTGTAAAGTTCGAAACATTGATGTTATAATATACTTTGATTATTTTAAAAATCGACCTGTCCGAGCGTTTTGCTTATGTGCTAAAATAAATAAGTTAATATGAGGGCGGGGGGAGTGTAACACTTATTCCAGTACACTGTATAAGTGAAATCATATGAAAAATCACACAGTGGAAAGTCCTTTAGGTTAAGGACAAAAAAGGGGGCTTTAAAAAATTATTATTAATCAATTAATATCATACATTGGGCTATTGCATTCAGTAATTATTAATATAAAATACGTTCATAGTAGGAATGAACGAAACTGATTGTAAGAATGAATAGAATTGCTTGTAAGAAAAACCGTATTTATTATGGGAATGAACGGAATTAATTGTAACAATAAACGGAAATAATTGTAGAAATAAATGAAATACGTTAGGAGAAATAACACTGTTATTGACACAACGAATAGTCTTCGTCGGTCAATTAACGACGTTGTTGTTTCAATAAATAGTGTTCGTTGACTCAGTGAACAGAGTTCGTAATATCAATAAGTAGTGTTCGTTGACTCAGTGAACAGAGTTCGTAATACCAATAAAGTGATATGATGGTATACATAATGAATGTTCATCCATTCAATAAACGTAATACATTGGCTCACGAACGAAAATAATGAATTGATGAACATCGTTTTGTTGTCCCAATAAAACCAAGAATTGGACAAATTTTAAGTATTGCGTTTGTTGTCTGAATTAACATTTTTATTAATATTACGTACTTTTTTCGTTGAGTGTGACAATCTCGGTTTCTATAGCCCTTTGTTTTATAATTCCATGGATAAGAATACTTTTTCAAATGTTCCAAGAACCTAGGCGTCTGCTCTTCCTTCAATAATAATACGCTGTAAAAGTGAATCGTTCAATTCTTATGCTTACACATTCATTTCTCGTTCAACGCGTTTAAGATTGAACGTTAAAAGTGAAAATATTGAGCATGTTCAATTCCAATGATTCCATTTATGTTTACATGGATCAATTTGGTTGCTTAATCCAAATTAAATGACAAAAGTGAACCATGTAATTTCGCCTTAAATAGTATTGCTTTCATTTCTGCTCCATTCAACCAAAGTGATTCACTTCGGCTGAACCGTGTAATTTCGCCTTTAGTCATTACATTCATCAGAAGGGATTTTAACGACGAAGGAAAAAAGTTACAAATTTGAAGATGTTATTTTTCCCTCTTTAAGGAAGTGAAAACAAATAATTTTTAACCATATTTTCACAATAAAAACTGATAGGTTAAAGCTCATAGAAAAATTATTTAATTCATCTGGTGGCAGCAGATGATGGCATGCACCTAATGTGGCAAGTACCTTGATTATTACATCTAAGAAGGATATTCCTCTATAGTTCTAGCACATTGAGCTCTATCTCAATTTTTGTGCCTGGGCTTTAAAATGGATTTGTTCCAATCTTGGGGCCTTTCTTCAGCGTACCATACTTCTATTATCAACTCACTAATTTGGTCTCGTAAGGCCTTCCCTCCGTATTTTAAACTCTGTCACAATGCCACCCTCACATTAAAAAAATAAAATTATTCTGTTAAAAAAAAACAACAGCTTAACCAGTACATTATCCCTATACTTCCATACGCTCCACTAACATGGATATTCAGAAGCATGAATATGTACCGGGTGTCCCAATAAGAATGGCTCTCGGCCATATCTCAGGAACCGTTTATAGTAGAGCTTTGCAATAAAAATTTTTATAACAAAAGTTGCCTCAGGAAAAGGCTGGAAATTATTTTCATAATTGTGGGACCACCTCTAGAGGGCGTAATTGAATATCAAAAATTAAAAAATCTAAATTTTACAAAATTTTCCTAATGAAGGGGCACTGGAAATCCGATCGTCGTATTCTTCATAAAATTCTACGCATATTTGATTTGACAAGTTTAGGTCTACCTTTGGAAATAAGAGGTAGGGGTGAGTGGGAACCTTGTTATTAAAAACTGGCTGTGAGTCCGGTTTTGCTTAATCAAATTTTGCAAACTTGGTCTTGTTGAAGACAGATCTTTTTTGTCAATGTAAAAGTTATGGTTTCGAACCAACTTACTGTGTAATATGCCAGCTAGAAGGCGTTATTTAATTTTTTTCAGAAATCTGGAGTTCTTTGGAAAATATTAAATACAAACATGCATTTTTAATACCATATTACAAAATTAGACAAAATTAGCAACCGAATAGCGAAAACCGCATGTTGATACCTTTTTTCTATCTCGAGATATCTTACAAAACGTGTAAATTTAAAAACATAACTGTTACTGTCACCGGTAAACGAAATTCATTAAAAGTAGTGTGCTATGGAAACAACAAAGAAACATTTTCCAGCTGTCAACATATATTAGGTCTTTTCAACGCTTCTCATTTGTTTCGAGCCTCGTTCATATCTCGTATATTAATATTATACACGGATTATACGGCATATGACAGAGGCTCGAAACAAATGAGAAGCGTTGAAAAGCCCTATTACAAAGAAATAAAAACAACTATGTAGTGATGACATAAACGTTCAAATTTTTGCCCATCATTTTCTTTGCAAACATTTACTCTTTCAAGAGTAGATTGAGCAGCAGTCTCATTTCTGCTCTCGATATGCTTTGAATGGCGTTTAGTATTCTCTGGATAATGTATTCTAGAGTAGTGTATGATCGGCAACAATTTGAATATTTAGGTCGTCACTAAGTAGTTCTTTTTGTTCTGTGTTATATTTAATTTTAATAGTATTGTTTCTCTTTATATTGTTGTTTTAATTAATTATATTTTTATACGTTGACATCTGGAAAATGTTATTTTGTTTTTTTTCCACAGCACACTACTTTTGATTAACTTAGTTTACCGGTGATAGTAACAGTTATGTATAAAATTTACACGTTTCTCGAGATATCTTGAGATAGAAAAAAGGTATCGACATGCGGTTTTCGCTATTCTATTGCTAATTTAATCTAATTTTATAAAGTATGATTAAAAATTCATACTTGTATTTAATATTTTCCAAAGAAAACTAGATTTCTGAAAAAAATTAAATAACGCCTCCCAGCTGGCTTATTACTTATTAGGATGGTTCAAAATTATCACGCTTACATTGAAGAAAAAGATCTGTCTTCAACAAGACCCAGTTTTCAAAATTTGATTTAGCAGAACCGAACTTACAGCCATTTTTTCATAACAAGGTTCCCACTCACCCCCACCTCTTATTTGCAAAGGTAGAGTTAAACTTGTTAAATCAAATATGCGCAGAATTTGATGAAGAATACAATAATCGGATTTCCAGTGCCCCTTCATTAGGAAAATTTTGTAAAATTTAGATTTTTTAATTTTTGATATTCAATTACGCCCTCTAGCGGTAGACCCACAATTATGAAAATAATTTCCAGGCTTTTCCTGAGGCAACTTTTGTTATAAAATTTTTTATTTCAAAGCTCTACTATAAACGGTTCCTGAGATATGGCCGAGAGCCATTCTTATTGGGACACCCGGTACATATTGTTCTTCCACTCTAACTTTACTCATGCGTCACGATTCATTTTTAAATACGCTAAATCAAAAAATTAATTGAAACGTACGTCGATGTTGTATTATTATACGTACGAATTTTCATAGTGTCAGTGGTAATAATTGGGAAATGGCTATTATCCCGGTGGAGGTATTTTATAAAATTATTTTATTGAATTGTTTAATCTGTTTTTCACCATTGAGGAGATTTATTGATTCAACATTAAACATCTTCAACACTATACCGAGTATTACTGGTAAAGAGATATGTATAGAGTGGTATTAAATAAATTTAAAAAAAAAACAAGAAGTAAGCAGTAATTTCGAGCATAAACAAATAAGTTTTCATTCGACAGAACTATAGTCACACTCATAAATATTACTTGCCATTTTCCCTTAAAGAATAAATAGGTACTTACCGAAAGTAATCAAATGAAGAGAGAATAGTAATTAGTCGTTACAATAATTATGTTTGAAATTAAACATTACAATTTTACTAAACTAAAAGTTAAATAATTTGTAAAACCTAAAATAGAAAAAGATGAGTGTCGACATACCGCGAGTGATATAAAAGCTTACATTAAGAATCGTATTTTGTGCAAGTGGAAAAACGAATGGCGATCGTCTCAAACGTCACTGAGACTAATTAAAAATGACATTACAGCCTGGGAACCGTCAACTCGTAGCAGAAGAGAACAGTTGGTAATAACTCGATTGAGAATTGGACACACGAGACTTGCTCACTCATATTTATTGTCTAGACGCGATCCACCTGTATGTGAAATATGTAATGTACAAATTACTCTTAATCATTTATTAATTGTATGCCCTCGTTTTGCTACTTATCGCGCTATGTTCAACATACCTAACAGTATAAGTAATTTATTGGGCACTAATTGTTCAACGGACAGCATTGTAAAATTGTTGACATCCATAGGAATATGTTGTAGAATTTAACTTTGTATTTTGTAGCCGCCGCTAATCACCATTAAGGTGGATGCTGCTGTATTTTCTAAATAAAAAAAAATATTTCGCCAAATATCGAAAGTAAAGTAGGAATTCTCCAGTTACACTGTTAAACAAACAGAAGAAATATTAAATAATATTATTACAGAATGTTACACTACTCAAAAAAATTAATGTTTTTTTTTCGCGGTAAGAATTTAAGTACCAATCGCATTTTTTCACCGGTACTAGTCCATCTCTACCATTTAGTGCATGTCGAGCTCTAGAAATCGTTATTAATATTATGTAACGCTCGCGATTTAATCTAAAAGGACATGAACATAACGTGGAAACACAAAAATGGAACCGCATTCGCTTTTATTGAACGTTGAAAAATGTAATTGTTGACTCGGTATGTGGTTGAATACAATAGCCGGCGGTGGCCAGCAAGCGATACTCATAACTAAATTGCAGTGTGGGGGAGTCACGCCTATATAGGTTCTATTTATTGAAATAAGCGGTATGTCACAAGGTTCTAAATATCACGGAAAACATAAAATTGTTTTCAACAATACGGATTGTCATTAAGTAGGAATGACGGTTGTTGACAGAACACCGGTTTTCGGTTATACCTGTTTTTTACCAACGGTTTTACCAATCTGGCGGTTATAACCGGTCAAAAAAACCGGTTATTCCAAAAACCGGTGTTCGGTTTTTTTAGTCATAGTCAATACCCAGTAGGTTACATTTACGTTGCGCTTTAGTTTGCGATGCTCCATTCGAATCGATATCAGTCCATATCAGTATATAAATCAGTCATCAGTGTTGCGAAATCGGTTTCAGTCAGCTTAAAATTTCTCATTTACGCGCGGGGTGTGAAATATTTTCCCATTTTTCCTTTGAATTCGGTATCTTTTCCACTTATCCGGTTTTTCACCGGTTATTACTTTAAAAGGAAAAAACCGGTTATAACCGCACAAACAATCAACCGGAAAAACCGATTATTGCAGAGGAAAAGAACCGGTTTTAGGTTATAACCGGTAGGTTTTCCCATCCCTCTCACTAAGTGCTAGATATTTGGGAATTTTAGAATATATAATGCAGGGTGGCCGTAAGAAAACGAATCATAGGCATTATCAGGAATTGCGACAATATTTTTTGAAAAACCCAGCTACACATCGATTTTTTACTAAAGGTTAATTTTATTAAAGGTTTTCCGGCATTTCTAATTATTCCACTTTCATTTCTAATAGTAGGGGAGCAAAGTATGCTAAATTTGCAGTCACTCGATCGTTATGGGGACCTATTGGATTGTAATTAATAGGTCCCAAAACCAAAAAAGGTAAGTAAATTTTTCCATAAAGTGCGGGACTTTCCATTTTTTAGTTTAATTTTCCATTTCCAACAATCGTTTTTTACGATTATAGCGCCATCTACCATAATTAGAAAAAATGTCTCGAATAAAAGTTGCCTATTTTTACCTAAAGAATCAAAATCTACAATAAAAATTGGGGTGTCCCATTTAAGATTTTAAAGTAACCTTCCACCCCACCTTCGCGAAATATTTGCTTCTTTTTTGTGAAACTTTTTGACTCACCCATTTCCTCACGCCCCGCTCAAATCTTCAGATTTTTGAAATATATTATATACTATTTTGCATGTACTTCACTTACCTTATCTTAATCTGACAATTTCGAGTATTTTTAAGGATAGATTTTTTTTTTCGGGCCCCCTTAACTAACTTCCCTGTGTTAAGAGCCAATATATGGTAGAGGTACATCTACAGGGTACCAGGTTTCTCCCCTTATGATAATCTGAGGCGCTCGAGTAACTGCAAAAATCACCCCTTGGGCTCCCCTACTACAACCCAGGGTAAGAATCACCTAAACATTTTTTAATAGTAATGGGAGCAAAATGAGATATCGGTTTAAAGCGATTGCAATTCCCTATACATGGGGTTTTTTACTTTTTAGATTGTGTACAGTACTTATCTTCAATCAAAAATTAACCTAGTTTTTGAAAAAATGTAGTTGGTGATAATGCCCTTATTTCATTTTGTACAGGGTGTTTGGTAAAGAATGGGCCATAGCTTAACCTTAGATTCCAGAGCTTAAAATAGGTCGATCTAAGCTAACTTACCTTACGAAAACTGATAATACCCGAAATACAGGGTGTCAAAGTTAAACTTTTATTCTGTTTATTCTTGAATATTTCCTGACAGGCATGGGATAACAACAAGAAATTTGCTATGTGGGTTTTTTTTGGGACGAGAAATCTAAATTCGCCACCAAAAATGATGTATTACCCAGAGGGCGCCACATACGTATTTCAGCGCTTATTTAATACGTTCAATTTTTTTATCTCCCACTCTACCTACTTTTTCAATCAAAACTTTTATTCTCCTAATATTTTTACTTAAAAAATATATACTAGATTTATCTCGCTAAACTCAATTGTTTTCGAGATAAACGCATTTTAAATCTGAGATACAACATAATTTTTATGGTTTACGTTATTTTTCGGGTGTAACTAGAATGATATTATGCAAAAAAATATGTTGCCTCGCAGATTTAAAATGCGTTTATCTCGAAAACGGTTAAGTTTAGCGAGATGAATGTAATACACCTTTTTTATGTAAAAATATCAAGAGAATACAAGTTTGATTCAAAAAGTATGTAGAGTGGGTGATAAAAAAAATTGAACACATAAATAAGCTCTGAAAGGCGTATGTGGCGCCCTCTGGGCAAAAAATCATTTTTGGTAGCGAATTTAGATTTCTGGTATCAAAAACCCCCGTCTATCAAACATGCTAATATTCCACGCCTGTTAGGAAATATTCAAGAATAAATAAAATAAAAGTTTAAATTTGACACACTGTATTTCGGTTATTATCAACTTTCGTACTAAGGTAAGTTAGCTTAAATAGACATATTTTAAGCTCAGGAATCTAAGGTTAACCCTCGTAAAGCGGTAAGGGGTGCAGTTGCACCCCAGGCCTCGCTTTCTCACCTATCTTTTTTAATAATTTTTTTTGATTTTTGTCCATTTTTTTATTCGCATTAAATTAAATTCTAAACGCATTCCACCCATTACAGCATTTAAAACTCATTGCGTTTATTGTGTTTTTTTTTGGAAAAATGACTGTAAGGTGCAAATGATGAAAATTTCATCCTGAATTAGACGTTTCTGCTGTTCCACCTGGAACTAACAGAGCTATGGGACAATGATGTCGGTGTTATTTATGTCAGAAAAAAAGACCAAAAGTCCCGGCATAACTGTATCGTGTGTAAAAACTTTATGTTGCTCACACTGTGAAAAATTTCATGTGATTGTCTTGCAGCGATAATATTGTTTTTAAGAAGAAATGAGTACTTTGTTAGCAAAATTATGTTTCATAATATAAAAAACAAGTCATAATTATCTTTCAAATCAATTTCCCCAACGTTCACATACAAAAAAATGGATATACGGGTGGGGTGCAAATGCACCCCCACCGTTGTTTACGTGAGAATCTAAGCACCGCCTTACGAGGGTTAAGCTATGGCCCATTCTTTACCAAACACCCTGTATATACGCCTATGAAATACACAAGGAAAAGAATTTCATGTACTTGGCTACACACCATAAATCACAAATAAATATTAAAAATCCTTTACATTAAAAATACCCTCCGGGCTATACCACAGGACGTTTTCGGAATGACAATTTCATCATTAGTGCTGCTTACAAAGTATACATGGTTGAGCCACTCAACATATCTGAGTGAAAACCCTTTAAATGGTATAAAGGTATTAAATGTTATCTTGTTATAGTTAAATCTGAGGTTTGCATTTTTACTTGGTTTTGCACTATCTGACTTGCTAGCACTGAGAAGAACCTCACTAAATGGACTCTAGATAGCAACTAAAGTTGTAACCCACCTAGTTGGAGTACTACGTTGCCATGATGTAAAATCAAGTAAAAGTTCAAAAATTGCATAATATTGACTCTTATATTGACTGTTATATATTTTTGTCATTTCAATAAATATCCGTAAGTACTTAGATGTATTATTTTAGCAACAATTATTATTTATATGTTCACATTTAAATACCAACAAAACTGCTTTTTGAAAAAAACAAACAAATATTTTTTTTATTTAACCTCCCAATTTATTTAAAAGCTGTAAAACAAGTTACAATGAGTAAATGTTGTGACCGCTAGTGTGGGTAACTTGGAGAAAATGATTCATTAATCATTTCCTTTACAAAAATTTTACATAGATATAAAATTGTTTGTCTCTGGGAATTACGGCACATATTAACTAAAATCGCGATGATAAATCACTAGGTGTATTTCGTCTAAGCCTTCGTCTGACTGGTTGTCTCATCAGGTCTCTGGCTAGTAAATTTGGATGTTGTGTCAGTCTATCTTCGTATTTCTGTGCAAAGTTGGTAATTTCTTCTTTTACTGTTTCAATTTCTAGATCGTGTCTAATAATATTATCTGCAACATACCATGGGGCATTTCTGATTAGTCGAAGAATCTTCGACTGGAATCTCTCCAAGATTTAGATATTGGAGTTTGATGCAGTACCCCAAAGTTGGATCCCGTAACTCCATATTGGCTTCAAAATTGCTTTGTAGACAAGTACTTTATTTTTCATCGAAAGTGATGATTTGTGACCAATCAGCCATTAAAGATTGTGTAATTGGAGACCAAGTTATTTACGCTTCATAAAAATGTGTGTTCTCCAGTTTAATCTTTGGTCCAGGTGCATTCCAAGGTATTTGACTGTTGCTTGCTGTTTTAGTTGGTGGTTGCTGATATATACAGGCGGGCAGCGACCTTTACGGTTTGTGAAGGTAATATGAACCGACTTTGTTTCATTTGTTTGAAAACGCCACCGTTTTAGCCAAGTTTGCATTTTGTTGAGGCTGGTTTGCAAAAGTTAAGAAGGTTTCCGTGGGTCCTGATGTACTGACATCACTGCTGTGTCATCTGCATATGTAGCTGTTGTGGTTTGAAAGTTTGTTGGTAAGTCCGCTGTGTAAAATAGGTATAACACTGGCCCCAGAACACTGCCCTGTGGAACTCTGGATCCAACTGGAAATAGAGACGTGCGCTCATCTCTATATTAAACAAAAAAGTAACGGTTATGGAGGTAGGATTTTAAAATTAGGAAGTGTGAAAGGAAGCATTTTTTAAAATTTTTTTAAAAGGCCTGTGTGCCAGACTTTATCGAATGCTTGCGAGATGTCTAGAAGGACGGAAGTGCAGTACATTTTGTCTTCCAATGCTCGATTAACAGTTCTGCATATCCGATGAACCTGTTCTATGGTTGCGTGTTGGCATCTGAATCCAAACTGGTGTGCAGGGATTAGTTCTCGATCTGATAGGAGTGGTTGAATTCTTGAGAGTATCAGTTTTTCTGGGATCTTTGACACTATCGGCAGTAAACTTATGGGTCGATATGATTTGACAGGTTCCAGAGGCTTACCTGGTTTGGGAATTAGTATAATTTTTGCGACTTTCCAGAGGAGAGGGAAATATTTGGTTCTTAATACTGCATTGAATTATTGAGTGAGGTACACAATTCCTTTCCTGGGTAGTTGTTTAATAATTTTACTGGTTATAAGATCGAAGCCTGGGGACTTTTTCGATTTAAGATTTTGTATTATTTGATCACTTCATTTACCTTAAACTTTTCCGGTGGAAGTTCTAACTGGTATGGAAATTCTAAAAATTGTTGAATGGATGCTTCAAAGTTTGGATTATTCTCAGCAGGGAAAGGTTGAAAGACGTCTGTGAGATATTTTGCAAACACTTCTGATTTTTCTTTATTGCTTTTGGCCCATTCGCCGTTTTCTGCGCGAATAGGAAGGTTGGTTGATTAAAGTCGTTTAAACTTTTTCGTAGCCCTCCATAGAGAATAGTCTGTACTTTCTGTTGCTGATAGATTGCTAAGTTATTCTTTAATCCCATCGTTTTTGTAGTTATTTAGGAGAGTTTTGAGTTGAAGTGTAGCCTGCTTAAGTCTGGTTTTGTCCTGAGGCGCGTGCGTTCTTTGCCATGTTTTTCTTAAATTTCATTTTTCTATGATTTTTTGTCTGATTATGCTTGGTAGCTCTTGTTTCATGAGCGTCGTGTTTTTTAGGGGTGTTTTTTGCCAGATTGCTTCCTGTATAATAACGTTAAAGTTTTGGATATTTTCATCTATTTCATAGCTTGTTTTTAAAGGTATGTTTAGGTTTAGGCTGTCCTCAATTACCCGCCGAAACCTTTCCCAATCCGTATATTTGTTGTCCAGTTTCGGTGGTAGCTGTATCTCAACAAGTTAAGTACCTATCGTAATCAACACAGGCGAGTGATCCGAGGAAAGGTCAAAGCAAGATTCAATTTTTTGCGATCTTTTTGGAAACAAATATGATTTTGTTTTTCTTATATCAACACGAAAACGTTGAATAATGCTGAAAAAGCAACTGCTATATCAAAATAGCGGGTCGGACCATCTCTAGTCAGTACCACGCCACATGCCACGAACATTCCACCTCAATGGGCGCCTTGCCTTACAATGTAACATTAAAATAACTTTTAATAACTACACAATTTAAACGTTTTTCACCCATATATTTTTATCGGCTCAACCATGTATACTTTGTAAGCAGCACTGATGATGGGAAAGTCATTCTGAAAGGGTCTTTTTAATATTAATATTTTTTCGATCAACCCTTATAAAAACTATGTGAAGCAAAAATCATTAGACAGGTTCTAGTAGGCGAGCGGCACACCCCTAATTTGAGGCTTAGAAATCGAAAAAGCGACCATGATAGGTGAATGGCAAATGTTTATCATTATTTATGTTTTCGAGGCCGCCGAACCTGAATATGAAGTTTATTTTTATCTCGAATTGGCGGAACATGTCCAAAAATCAAATTTTATACAAGAATGTGAAAAATCAATTTTGATGATTTTTCAAAGTTACTTCGCTGTATCTTTGGTCGCTGTAAACACTTCCTTTTGAAAATTTTACTGTGTCATCTTTGAAGAATGTAGATAACAACGAGATTTATCCGAGCTAATTAATATTGATTTAATCTAATTAAAAAGAAAGTTTAAACATTCTGTCGTCCTATTTCGTTAGTTTCAGGTTTACTTAAAAAAGTTGGGTGATAAAATTTTTAGTGTATAATTTTAATCAACACAGCATTAAACATTAGTCATGAAGAAGTTTTCTGGAAAATTTCAAGTCAAAATATGCAATAGGAAAAACGTTATGTGACTTTATAGGCGAGTGGCACTCCCCCGAAAAAACGCTTATTTCTCGAGATACTGACCAAGGTGTGGTGAATGGCTAATTTTGGTTTACTTTATGTTTTTGATGGTGCTGAAAACGAAAGAGAGGTTTATTTTGAATTTAAGGTGGGAAAACGTTGTCAAAATCGCAATTTTATCCTAAAAGTAAAAAAATTGTAATGCGTTGTTCTTAAAATTAAAAGTTTCACCATGTTTCTTGTTTCTTATAAAACATTTTGTTCTTTGTACACTGTATTTTAACATACACTTGATTAGAAAGCTAAATTTCAAATTTTGTCACTTAGCTTTTGCGAGTAAACTTAGCAGTTCAGGAATCTGCACCTTTTAATTTAACAAATCATAACTTTTATTATAATAACACAGAAAGATTGAAACAGGCCCCATTATCTTCAGGAAGATGAGAAATATAAATACTGTAAAAATTTCAAGCAAAAAATATTAAAACTGAACAGAGTTGCAGTGAGTTAAACGAAAAAAAAAACGTGATATTATTTTTTATTTTTTTGGTAAAATTTCGATTTTGAGAATGTTCCCCACATAAAATTCAAATTAATCCTACTTTTCGTTTTCAGCACCATTAAAAACATAAATTATGACCAAAATTAGCCATTCACCACACCGTGGTCAGTACCTCGAGAAATAAGCGATTTTCGGGGTGTGCCACTCGTCTATAAAGTCACATAACTTTTTTTATTGCATATTTAGACTTAAAATTTTCCAGAAAACTTCTTCATGAATAATGTTTTATTCTTGTGTTGGTAAAAATTATATACTAAAAAAGTTTGTCACTCAGATTTTTTAAGTACGTATGAAACTAACGAAATCTGACGATAAAAATTTTAACAATTAACAGCTCCTCTACTAATTTGTTTAAACAATTTGGACAAACCTTATTTTTATCTAAATACTTCAAAGATAAGACAGTAAAATTTTTAAAAGGACATATTTACAGCGACCAAAGATACAGCGAGGTAAAATTGAAAAATCATCAAAATTGATTTTTCGCATTTTTGCATAAAATTTGATTTCTGAATATGTTCCACCAATTCTAGATAAAAATAAACTTCCGATTCGGATTTAGCGACCATGAAAACATAAAGAATAACCAAAATTAGTCATTCCCCTTAAAGTTGATTTTCGTGGTCGGTATAACGTAATTTTAGGGGTTGCTGCTGCTCGCCTATAATAGGGCTTAGGATCTTAATAAATTCGTGTCCAATACTGTACATAGATCAGAATCTGATGATAACTGTTTCATCAATTAAAGGAATAATTTTTCGGAGATAATTATTTTGAATACGTATTTGAACTTTGCCAGTTATATTGTGTCTAAAATTATTGTATGCACGTTTTAGTTATTCTTATTTTTTATTTCAGGTAAGACAGAAAATGTTAAAACCAAATTGTCTGCTACATCGTAAGTAGACCATTTTTTCTTTTTGAATTTATGACATTTCTTTAAAAATCGTACAATAATTCACAAACACAAAAATAGTAAGTAATCTTTCTTGACATTAACAATAAAAGAGTTTTGACTTATAGATATGTTAGAATTATTATCTAAATAATTGGAATTTTTAAAAAATCATTTTTTACACAAAAATAAAAATTTACAATTTAAGACTAGTAACTATAAGCACCTCAGGTAGCAGTTGCGCTACCTAGTGGCCAGTCCGATAAGCCTACAAAAGAAAGAGGAAAATTTTGAAAAAGTGGCAATTTATTTCTCTACATAGTCTTCTTTTAGCTCGATACATTTTACCCAGCGATGCTTCAACGTCTTAAACCCGTGTAAAAAATACTTTTTCTCGAGGTCTGCAAAATAGGCTTCCGTGGCGGCGATGACCTCCTCATTCGAGTTAAACTTCTATCCAGCGAGTGTCTTCTTCAAGTTTGGAAACAAATAGTAGTCGCATGGGGCCAAATCTGGAGAAGACGGTGGATTAGGCAACAGTTCGTAGCCCAATTCGACCAATTTGGCCATGGCGACGGTGGAGGTGTGAGCTGGTGCGTTGTCATGGTGGAAGAGCACTTTTTCTTTGCCAAATGGGGTCGTTTTTTCTTCAATTTGGCGTCGAATCGGCCCAATAATTCGGCATAATAGGGACCTGTAATCGTTTGGTCCTTCTCCAAGTAGTCGATGTAGATCACACCTTGTGAATCGCCCAGAAAATGCTGGCCATCACTTTTCCGGCCGACAGTCTTCGTCTTCTTCGGAGCCCGTTCGTCGGGTTCTGTCCACTCTTCGACTGTTCCTTGGTTTCTGGCGCATATCAGTGAATCAATGTTGTGTCGACGGTTATGAAACGATGTAAAAACTCCTTTGGATTACACTTAAATAGCGTCAAACACTGCTCTGAAGTGGTCTCACGGTTGCGCTTATTATCTGAAGTTTTTACCCATCGCACCGACAGCTTTCTCATACTCAAAATTTCATGCAGGATATGACCTACGCAGTCTTACGAGATGCCTACTATGTCAGATATCTCGTGCAGGTTCAGTCGGCGGTCTGCCAATACAAGATCGTGGATTTTTGTCACGTTAAAACTCATGATGAAACTAATTTTAGTTGCCATCGAAGGAGAAGAGTCACCGTACACAGCATCTAAGCGCTCCTTGATTTCGCTGCGTGATTTCTCTTCCAAAAACAAGAATCCAATCACCGACCGATATTGCTCTTTTTCCATTTTATTAAAATCCGCGAACACGCTGACTTTCACACGCAATCACAACAATACTATAATTTCGATTTGGCTGAAATTTTGACATTAGTTATCTACGAGAATACATTCAATGACAGTACACTTCATTTGCGATAGTGTCGCCATCAGGCGGAGAGGCTATGTACTTATTGGACTGCTCTAGTATGGTCTGTTTATAGAGGTGGTCATCGGTCAAGCAACTCACTAGTTAGTAGTTTTACGTTGCCACGAAGTCTATATACGTGCTACTACTCTATTACTGCTACCTAAGCAGTTGTTACCTATGGTCAGTTTATTGAGGTTGTCTCCGAGCTAACAAATCCATAGTTGGGATTTGGGCCAGCAAGTTTTACCTTGCCATGAATTGAATCTATTTCTTAAGGACTTCAAAGTGCAAAAAGTATAAAGGGTGCCTTATTTCAAAAAATAAGTAATTTCATTAGATTTCCAGAAAAATAGACGATCTGACAACAATGTAAATACCACTAAAATATAGGCCGCTTTAGAAGACCTTTACCCACCAATATCTATAAAAATAATGCAAATCGTTTTCGAGATAATTGAGGCGTTCCATACTTAAAACTCACTCTGAATATTCCTCTTTATATCAAACAATTTACACATAGACCAGGGCTCATCGGTAAAAATATTAGTACATTTGGACGTTGAGAGGTGACTCATATTTTTATGCAGAAATTGCTTGGAAATAACTCATGTAATATTAATTGAGTTATCCTCCCAGTCAAAAAGGTCCGGAACATTTTTTAAATAATCAAAATGTCAACAAATGAAGGAAAAATTCGATTTTTTTCTTCGTTTTTTGATTATAACTTTATATGTATTCATTTCCGAGAAAAGTTGGACATACATAAAAGTTGAGTAAATAATTTCCTGCAATATACCATTGGTAAAAATTTTTAAATTTTTTTTTACAACCACAAAAAAACAATTATTTGCATTTTACGTTTTTCAACCATTTATGCTACAATTAGGACCTTCATATTTCACCCAGAAAACTTGATGATACATTAAAACAATACGAAAAATTTCATTAAGATTGGTTTAACAGATTTTGCAAAATAAATTTTGCAATACAGCCTTCTCAAAAAAATGCATTTTTTCAAAATGTTGCAGGACTGAAAATAAAGCAGGGAGCAAGTTAAATTTTTTTTACATATAGAAGAATACTGTACCTTTCATTTGAAATTTGCAAAATTAAAATCGGTTAACTACCACGGCGTTAGAATTTTTTTTACATCAACATTAATTTTTGGTGCTACGCGCAGGACAGCGGATATGTTTGCTCTGATTGGGCATTCCAATGACCTTTGATAATGATTGATAAATTTTAATTTTTAGTACATTTCGATATAAATAAATACATCTGTTTATTGCAAAATAAAAACACATACTCTGTCCTTTGAAATAGCTATTTGTATACCAAGGGAGGAAAGTGTTACTTTTCCTCCCGAGAATGAAGTTTACTGCCCGACGCGTAGCGGAAGGCAGTAATCGTTCAATGGAGGAAAAGGCACTTTACTCCCATGTTATACATATGGTTTTTCCACCTACCTCAAATAATAAGTAATTTTTTCATTTTTACTTAATTTATTTATGTAAATAGCCAACAAAAATTAGAAATAAAAATATCAAGTAGGTACAATATAACTGTCAACTGTCAAATATAAGTCAAATTATTATTGCAAACATTGTTAAATCAAAATAACAATTTAATGTTTTTTACCATTCTACAAAATAAGCGTTACAATATAAAAGAGTTACAATAAGCGTTACCATTCTACAAAATAAGCGTTTACCATTCTACAAAATAAGCATTTTATAAATAAGCGTTAAAATGTATAGATACTTACGTAATAGAAAATAGATATTTTACAGGGCGTCAATAAGTTATATTTCATGAATGAAATTTCATGACGTCACTTTTACTTTTCCTCCCTAGGGAGGAAAATTACGACTTTGCTCCCTATAATCAGGTCCGGAAAAGTATACTTTCGGTAGAGGTAGGTGGAAATAATACTTTTTTTAGCAAAAACTTTCTTTGGATATATGTTTTAACTTAGAAAATAACAGTTTATTGTTTTTAAACATTTGCAATTGTTTAAACAATATTTCACAAACACTAATCAAATTAGTTTGATTTTTGTGGAATTAAAGTATTAAAATACAACAAAATATAGAGTAAAAAAAAATATTAGATAAATATTGGTAGCTGCAATATTCGATAATTTTTGACAGGCCATTGGAATGCAAACTTAGTGTTTATATGCATTATATGTTTATATGCAATAGTGCAATATTAGTGTTTAAAAAAAAATCCTGACGCCTTGGGAGTTAACCGATTTTAATTTTGCAAATTGCAAATGAAAGGTACGGTACTTTTCTATATGCAAAAAAAATTTAACTTGCTGCGTGCTTTATTTTCAGTCCTGCAACATTTTGAAAAAATGCATTTTTTGCGAAAGCTGGATTGCAAAATTTATTTTGCAAAATTTATTGAACCGATGTTTATGAAATTTACAGTATTGATTTAGTGTATCATAAAGTTTTTCTGGTTGGAATATGAGGTCCTAAGGGTAAGAGAAATGGTTTAAAAACGTAAAATGCGAGTACTTGTTTTTTATGGCTTTTTTGCAATTATTGCTATTTTGCAACAAGGGTGACAATTTTTAAAAATTTTAACCAATCCTATACTGTAGTAATTTTAATTGTGCAACCTTTATGTCTGTGCAACTTTTCTCGGAAATGAATACTTTTAAAGTTATAATCAAATAAGGAAGAAAAAAATCGAATTTCTCTTTCATTTTTTGACATTGTGGTTATTTAAACAATGTTCCGGACCTTTTTGAGCGGGAGGATAACTCAATTATTATCATATGAGTTAATTCCAAGCAATTTCTGCAAAAATATATGAGTCACCTCTCTAAGTCCATCTCAAAACAGATGCCCCCTGGACTAACGCTCAGATTTCAGAATTTACATCATACCTCGTAAATAAATACATAAATCCGTCACCGCTAGCTATTTACACAAAATTTACTTTCAGCAATAAGGCTAATTTCTTTACGCACTTGTGATATTTAGTCAACAAGTCGTTTTCTTTTCTACTTGATAAGTCATAGTCCAAAAATATTTCCTCTTAAAATATTTTACTTTTTTGTGTAATAATACTGGTATTTAACTTTAATATCTACTTTACAGGATCCGAATATAGGTCGACCTGCACCCATCTGCTTTGCGGATGAAACATTTTTTTATTAAATTTCATACATAGACAAATATTTCTAGCATGGTTTGCCTATCAAAATCGTGTTATAGTCAGGGGGGGAGGGGCGTAGGGGTTGAAATCAATACTTCAAGCACATTTTTTTTAAAGTGTGGTAGAATTATTTTATTTTTAAATTAATAGGTATATACAGTACAATTCACAGATTATTCAAGGAAAAATATTGAAAAATAAGCCAACGGTGGTAAATGTTTAAAGCCCAAAATCTGATGTGGACATCAGAACTCATCATTGGATCAGGGTAAACAAAAAATTCAAAATGATTTTATTAGCTTATGAGTTTCTAGAGGTAACGCTGTCGAGTTTTTTTAGTTTGATCGAATTTTGACTTTTTGATATCACTCAGAAATCAAAACAACGAATTTTTTTTGCAAAAAGGGTGAAAATCAACACATTTATTATTGCTAAACAAAAAATAAGCATAAAATAAAAAATACCTCGACAGCTTTACCTCAATAAATGTCTAAAGAAAATATATACAACATTCTAGGTGGGTTTGTGAAGTAGGTTTTGAGTTACAATGTCTACAGCCTTAAAAAAAGCAGTTTTGAGAAAAACGCGTTTAAGGTATTGTCAATTTATTTTCAATTTCTTTTTTGTCTGTAAAATCGTAAAGTGATCCACAGCGGAATATGTGCTTGAATCGCGGAGTCATTTACAAAAAAGAATGTGATCAGCTGTTGAACGTTTCTGGCGCTAATTTTCTGCAATGGGAGTCGAAGGTTGGAAGGTAGGGAGATAGTGTTGACTATCCCTAACCTCGACTCGCTTTGCAGCAAGTTTGCGCCAGCGCGCTTGAGCGTAGTGAGAAATGTTCAACAGCTGTTCACATTCTTTTTTGTAAATGACTCCGCGATTCAAGAACATATTCCGCTGTGGATCACTTTACGATTTTACAGACAAAAAAGAAATTGAAAATAAAAGCTGACAATACCCTAAACGCGTTTTTTGTCAAAACTGCTTTTTTTAAAGGCTGTAGACAGGGCCGTAACTACCATTGGGGCAAGCGGCTCACTGCCCCGGGGCCCCCGACCAAGGGGGCCCCCGTTTGGTTGGCCGTGCATAGATTTTAACGAGGAAAATAAAAATATGTATTTTAAAAGTCGATCCCAACGAAATCTTTTCAAATGACACAATTTTAAAAAGATCTTTTAAAAAGACCGCAAAATAGTTTTAATGTTTCACTGGGGAAATTAGTCTTTTCGACTAAAACGCAATTGGAACAGAACAGGGCCCCCGAGACCTTAACATAAAAATTTTAATTATTAGGTACTTAGGAAATTAGTTATTTCGGCGTAATAAAACCTAAAATGCCATTGGAAGAGGGGGCCCGGGCTAAGCTGGGGCCCCCGAGACCTTTCGTAAACATATAAATTGTGACTGAGGAAATTTGTTATTTTGGAGAATTAAAAACTAAAATGCAACCGGAATAGGCTCCCCAGGTCCCAGCTATTTTTTGGTAACCAATTTACCCCCAGACCACGTTTTGGTAAGTGAAAGGAACCACATATTGAAAAGATAGGTATATATAAAATAAAATGAGCACATTAGGATCAGTCCTACCACTACACTGACCAGCTTCACTGAGTGTGTTTGGCTCACACTGGTGAGTGGATTTAAATCAAAGCGAACGCGAACGAAGGAACGAATTCGTAGGTGTTCCCTTGGTTATTCGTTCGGTACAAAGTAATACCATTTACATTGTAGCGAACGAACGCATTCGTTGAAGAGCCTTCCGCAATATCAGATACAGATGAAGATGTAATTATTAGAGCTGCTAATTTTATAGTTATTGCAGGACATGCTGAAAAAAAAAAAAAAAGAAGAGAGTGTGGTATTCACACAGGAGGGAAAATGCTCTTTCAAGGGGTTAAATATCAAACATTTTTCCGCACCCCCCTTGCGCTGGGGGTAAATTCCCCAGACCTCCCGGTAGGGGGCCCAAGATCACATTTGCCCCGGGGCCCCCAACATCGTACTTACTGCCCTGGCTGTGGACATTGTAACTCAAAAACTACTTGACCAACCCACCTGGAATTTTGTATATATTTTCCTTAGACATTCCTTGAAATAACGCTGTCGAGATATTTTTTTTATGCTTATTTTTTATTTAACAATAATAAACATGTTGATGTTCCTCCTTTTTTGCAAAAAAAATTCGTTGTTTTGACTTCAGTGATATCAAAAAGTCAAAATTCGATCAAACTAAAAAAACTCGACAGCGTTACCTCGAGGAACTCATAAGCTAATAAAATCATTTTGAATTTTTTGTTTACCATGATCCAATGATGAGTTCTGATGTGCACAGCAAAATTCATTGTTTTTTGAGGTGTCTTTAACAATTTGCCACCGTTGGCTTATTTTTCAATATTTTTCCTTAAATTTTTTTCTTGAATAATCTATGAATTGTAATGAATATACCTATGTAATTTAAAAATAAAATAAATCTACCATACTTAAAAAAATATAATTTGTAAAAAATGTAAAAAATTTAATAAAAACATATTTCATCCGGAAAGCTGATGGGTGCAGATCGACCTACATATATTCGGATCCTAGAATATTAACTCTTAAGGTACTATTCCGACTAAAGTTGCTTATAATTATACAAACTAATAGTGCAAAGTAATGACGTCGTCACGGTGACAACTCTAAATACCGCCTGCCGTCGATGTCGAAATCGTACCTTAACAAGCACTGAGGAAAGATAATCTGCAACTGAATAGGAAATTTCTTTATTTAGAAAACGATTTTAGAGATAAATTCAGAGATTCATTGTACCTTAATTGTCGAGTAAAGTAGTAGCAATATTTAATTTTAATCTGTTTCTCCTTTGTCCAGTGTGTGTTATATGTATATTATATTTTGCCATTAATTTACAAAATAACTGTGAATTTCCAGGATACCTTCCTATATGACAAAATGCCCTTGATGATTCTCTTAAGAGCGAAAGTATGCTTGGGCAAGATTTAATAAGTTTAGTGCCCGATGTCTGCCTTTTATTTCCCCAAAATACATAATATGGTATTGTGCCCATATTTGCATTCTTTCTTGCATTAACGATCAAAAAGGGAATTATCAAATCATTATACAGGGTGTACCCTAAAAGCAGGTCATAAATTAAGTCACATATTGTGGAACCACAAATAGTTCTATTGAACCTAATTTCCTGACTACAAATGTGCACATAAAAAAGTTACAGCCCTTTAAAGTTAATATGGAAACCGATTTTTTTTAATATATCTGAAAGTATTAGAAATTTGTTTTATTGAAAACACACACGTGGAATTCTTATGGCAGGAACAACTTATAAAGAAATAACAGTGAAATATGTCCATCCCATAAAACTTTTATGAGGGTTTTATTTCCTTAAACCCCCAAATATAATATGTGTACGTTCCAATTATTATTGTGGTACCATTTACCATTATTAAAACACAATGTTTTTAAATCGTTTTTGTCGTCCACAAAATTTGGGGGGGGGGAGGGGTTAAGGAAAAAAAACCGCCATAAAATTTTTTTGTGGTGAATAAATTTCACTGGTATTATTTTTTAAAAGATGTTACTGCCATAAGAATGCAGCATGTCCAGTTTTAATAAAATATCTCTAATATTTTTCAGTAGGTATATTGGAAAAAATTGATTTAAATTTTGTAACTCCAAAGGGCTGTGACTTTTTTATATGCACATTAGTAATAAGTTAAATTAGGTTCAGTCAAAACCGCAACAGGTGTATGTTCTCAAAAACTGATTTTATAAATATTTATTAAATCAGCTAAGTCCTTTCGACATAACAAATGCCATCATCAGAGCTTCGTCTTATAGGTATAACAACCTCATAGAAGAGTAATTTTTGTCGAACAACAATAAAATTAAATTGATACAGGGAAATACTAGTCTTCTGATCTAGGGTGAAAACTCTTACAAATATTAAATATCACATCTGACGCTTTGAGAAAATATGGCTACAACATTGTAACATGAACACCTGTTACACTGACAGTTTTATGAAATTTAAATGTATCCACCCCGGGGTAAAAGAACAAGTTGGCACCATGTCACTTTTGTTTCTTGAGGTATCTTCTAACTAGTCACTAATTTTCATGCAAATCGATAGAGGTTCAACGAAATCGGAGGGGAAAACCTTCATTGACTGTACTAATATAGATATCATAACATTTACTCCATTTTTGTAGTTAGACCCGTTAGACCTAGGTGATTCTATATAGCTATATATTGAACTCAGTACTTCATTAATAAATATGATACTCAAAATATGGCTTTTATTCTAAACATACGCCAACTCCTTTATTTATTGCTGCACTATCTGAATTGCACATATTTAACAGGAAATTTAATTTTGATGAATATGCGTAATTTAATTTTGGAATATATAACCCAAACCCCACGTTTGCCTTTTGAGTCTTTGGTGCATCCGTAAAAACAAATTGATTTGATTTGCAAAGAGAGAGGTTTTTGCTTTGAACGTCATATTTTGAACGATACCACTTTTAGAAATGTTTAATACATTTATTTTAGGGATCTGTTAGTATTGTACAGCTGGTTCCAAAAAAACTGATACGACTCTTAGAGCGTATTTTGTAGAAAATTCAGCAGGGTATTTTGAAGGATAAATATTTATTATTTACATACTGTCACTGTCACTGCCAAATCTTAAAATTTTTCAGATAACTTATTCTGTTCAACCTCAAAAAATGGCTGTTTGTTTGTTTATTTGATTATTTGTCTCTCATAATAAATATAATATAATGTCAGACCAATCATACACTGCTCAAAATGATCAAATCTTACTAAGAGTCGTATCAGTTTTTATAGGAACCAGCTGTACTTCAAATTAAATGAAAAAAAAAACGAAGCATAATTATTATATTTAAACAATTTTTTCTCTAGATAGTTCGATATTATTTAATGTATCAAGTAGTTAAGATTTTTCTCTACAGTTACCATGTCCAAAATGTCGAAAACTAATTTTGAGAATATTTTAAATTATCCTAATTAAGGAATGATTAACTTAACAATATTAACTGTATTCCACTGCCTTTTCAATTGTTTCTGACAGTTGCATATTGGTAGGAGTTGTCTTCATGCATCCTAGTACACTAATTCTTGAAATTTTACTCTGTTCAATTTTAGTTAGACGAATTTAAGAGAATTACTATAGAAGCTATTCGTACAAGAAGAATATGTTCGTCGATTTGCCTTATTCTGTTCGTCTATAGCAATTAATAGAATCAAGTACATAACGACCAATTAATCATATTAGGTTTAAGCGCTATCTCTTGACAGTGACATACATTGGACAATACGGTGTTAAAAAAAGTATACATATCTGTTAGTGTTTTATGGCCATATAGAGAAATTTGATACTATGCACCGGTATATTAATTACTCTAGTTTTCCAAGTAAGCATATAAGAAATGTACAACACTTTTATTCCTAAGAAACACAAAATGCCAATGATCTAGTTTTATTATTCGTCGAGAAGAGGTTATTAATTCATTGGAATTGCATTTAAAAATTTGTATAATTTTATATAACAAAAAAGAAGTTAAGCATCTTTTAATGCTTTAGTCAAAAAATGAAATGTTTATTGCATGCAAGATAAAAATATACAGGGTGCGCCACACCTCTGGTTTTCTTTGATTACGGCTAAACTGTGAGATATACAAAAAAATGTTTATAACAAAACTAATGTTTATCAAAGACGTCTATAATTTAAAATTATTATAGATTATACAGGGTGAGTCAGAACGACGGTATGAACCAAAGTTGTATTTTTTTAATGGAACACCCTGTATATTGAATCATTTTTAAATATGTTCTTTAAAAATATGAAAAATTTGTATAAGGTCTTATAGGCCTAAAGTTAATAATTTTCGAAATATTTACATTTTTTTGAGAAAAATGGTAATATATATAGGGTTGTGGATTGTGTTTCCAAGGTAATAAAAATTTAAGTGATAGGTTAAAGTTTTTATAATATAGTGTTATTTTTTAATAATTTAATATCTTTTACTTTTAGTCATAAAATATACAGTGTGATCACTATTTGCAAATACAAAATTTTCTCATTTTTTTTTAATGGGACACCCTGTATATTAGTTTTGCATTTTGTAGTAAATATTACAACCTTTCTTTTGGTATAAGGTTGTATGTACCTAGCATGTTTCGTTTTGTAGATATTTTTAATAAACTATAGATAGTACGTTTTTGCGGATTTTTTATTTAAATATTTTTTTGCAAAAAAAATAATTATAATCTGGTTTTAGAAATACACACTAAAATATAAAATATGAAAATAAAAACGTAATTAAAGATTAAAATAAATCGTATGCTAGTATTTTTTGTACAATTCAATTGAATTCAATAACTTTAAATTATTTTACAAAAAATATTTTACCATACTAATGAATGCACAAATTAGTTACTAAAAATAACCAAATTTTAAATCTACCTTAGTAATTTTTCTATCACAGCAACTTTCCTGTACCATATTAATTGTTAGTATATTGTATTTACGAGTAGATCAGTTAAACTTTTAATTTGCCTTATAAATTTACTTACATCTTGAGAATATAACAATTATAAAGTATGCTTTGAAACAAATGAATGCTAAATGTATCAGCCAAATTATTTATTAATATAAATAGTATTTACTGGTATCACAAAAGCTGGTAATACTTTTGTAGTTGAAATTTTTCTAACAATTTTTTATATTTTAAATTTTAATTTTTCAACCGAACAATTGGAGGATATGACATTTGTTTTGGGCGAAACCATTAGAAATTATTACCAGCTTTTGTGACACGAGTAGGTACATAGATACTATTTACTTCTTAATATACTTCCATAACGTTCATTTGTTTCAAAGCATACTTTATACGTTCTCAAGTTGTAGGTAAATTAAAAAGTTACTAACGGATCTTACTCGTAAATACATTATAACTAACAATTAATTTGGTACAGGAAAGTTGCTGCGGTAGAAAAATTAATAGGGTAGATTTAAAATTTGGTTGTTTATTTAAGTTAGTAACTAATTGATGCATTCATTAGTATGGTAAAATATTTTTTGTAAAATAATTTAAAGTTATTAAATTCAATTGAATTGTACTAACTAGCATACGATTTATTTTAATCTTTAATTACGTTTTTATTTTCATATTTTATATTTTAGTGTATGTTTCTAAAACCAGATTATAATTATTTTTTTTGCAAAAAAATATTTAAATAAAAAATCCGCAAAAACGTAATATCTATAGTTTTTTAAAAACATCTACAAAACGAAACATGCTAGGTACATACAACCTTATACCAAAAGAAATGTTGCAACATTTACTACAAAATTCAAAACTAATATACAGGGTGTCCCATTAAAAAAAATGAGAAAATTTTATATTTTCAAATAGTGATCACACTGTATATTTTATGGCTAAAAGTAAAAGATATTAAATTATTTAAAAATAACACTATATTATAAAAACTTTGACCTATCACTTAAATTTTTATTACCTTGGAAACATAGAACCTCATAAATATTACCATTTTTCTCAATAAAAATGTAAATATTTCGAAAATTATTAACTTTAAGCCTATAAGGCCTTATACAAATTTTTCATATTTTAAATAATATATTTAAAAATGATTTAATATACAGAGTGTTCCATTAAAAAAAAATAAAACTTTGGTTCATACCGTCGTTCTGACTCACCCTGTATAATCGAAAATAATTTTAAATTATAGACGTCTTTGATACACATTAGTTTTGTTATAAACATTTTTTCGTATATCTCATAGTTTAGCCGTAATCAAAGAAAACCAGAGGTTTGGCGCACCCTGTATATTTGATCTCTATTTGTGACGGTGTCTGTGGCGATGTAACACAGACACAATCCTTCAGAAGAACTTGTGAAAGGGAGCAAACTTAAAGTCATTCTCATTCTTGAGAAAGAAGCAGATGAAGGCAACCATAAGGACCTGTCTAAAGAGAAGCCAAAATCAAGGCCTTAAGATGCGAGATTAGGCCGAAGAATCGAAAGATCGAGGAAGACAAGCAAATCTTGACCTACACTATTAACGAAGTCTTATATAAAACATTGAAGCCTGTTCATTTCAAGGCGATTTTACACTTGAAATGGTACCCTTAAATACAATCAGAAGCCTCGATGGCATCAATCAGAGTACGGCAGGCGAACCTTCAGGCACGATGGGGCAACTTCGGCAGAACTTACTGTTCTCGATGTAATCTTGACGCAAGAGTCTAGGGTTTACAAGGTCAAAGTACGAAGTCTATGGAGAATTAATGGAGAACTTATATATAACCGATCTGCGTTCCGAGGACCTGCATAATAACCAAACTACATAGTAAGATAATTATACGGTATCTCAGTTTATATATTTCTGTTTCAGATATTTAACGGCGGTAAATATGAAGATCAAAGAAGCAATTATACCGGTAATCACATATGGCGCTGAAGTAATGTGTCTGACACAGAAAGAAGAAGAAAGATTGAGGATTCTAGAGAGAAAAATAATTCGGATGATAGCAGGACCACTAAACTTAGGTAATAATGAATTTAGAAAACTCACGAACCACGAAGTAAGAGAACGTCTGAAAGGAGAAGACATCGTCAGATTTATCAAGACACATATACTCAGATGGATAGGACATATAGAAAGGAGGAATCTAGAAGCCCTTATCAAGAAAATTTCCAAATGGAGACCTGTATCAGGCAGACCACGAGAACGACCCAAAACTAGATGGGAGAACCAGATAGTCGAGGACCTAAAGAAGATGGGAGTCAGAGAATGAGTAACCATAAGCAAAACAGGAACGAATGGAGGAAAATTGTAGAAGATGCCAAGTCACACAACCAATTATAAAACCAAAATGTTAATGCGGATTTATTCACCGCTACAAACGAATCGGAAGAGCCCAAAAAGGGCGGTAATCACTCCGCTAGGAGTGTAGATGCCATGGTGATGATAAAAATATGAAGATCATAGATCAAGGAAGTATGGAGGAGATAATTCTTAGATCAGCATACTCCCCATATGATAATCCCGAACAACCACCATTAAGGGAGTTGGAACATTTAGTGAGAGATTGAACTTGCCTCATTATAAATACAGCATCGGTGCATGATTTTCACAACCTAAACCTTGTTGTTCTTCTGCTAAGGAAATAATCTCATTCAGTTTGTTTGTTATCACCTTGGTTGTTTTTTAATGTTGTGTTTAATAAGTTAATTTCTCTGTACTACGCTGTGTCCGAGTTGTCTCCTTTTTGAAGGAGAAGTATTAGAATACTTGATCTATATTCTTGTGTTATTTTGTGGCATTCTGTTTTGGTCTAATATTTTTTGTATTAGTTTTAAAAATTTGTTTAGTCAGATCTTGTCCTCCGTACTTTGGGAGTTCGTTCGATATTCTATCTTCTCCTGGTGATTTTCTATTTTTAAATTTTCTTAATGTTTCCTTTACCTCTCCCTCCTCGATGTTTATTTCTTCTTTTGTGGTAATTTCAGGTGTTGGTGGTTAATTATCGTTACCTTTAGCAAATAGAGATGAGAAATAGTCTACGCGTGTTTCCTTCTGAATGCATTTCGTTTTTATTATTTCGTTCATCTCTTTTCTTTGTCTTCTGATCATTCTCCATACTTCTTTTGTGTTTCGTAGAAGTGATGTTCCATCTCTTTGGAGAAGCTCTGCCAGTGTTACCTTTTTGTTTGTCTGACTAAAGTATTCGTTTCGTTCCTGATTCGTTTGTAGTGGTTGTATGTCTGTTGTGATTGTTTTGTTCTATATCGTATGTTTTTTTGATATGTTAGTATTCGTCACTTTCCTCTCTCCAAGTAATTAGGTTGCTGCGTTGATTATATTATGTTTGAATTTTTGCCAGCTTTCCTCCATGTTATCGTTTTCTAATATTTCATTCTTACCAATCTCTGATATTATTTTTCTGTATTCCGTTGATTCCGTATTTGGTCCTTCGACTCTGATTTTTTTTATATTTTTGCTGCTCTCTTTGGTATGAAGTATTTTTTCTCATCAAGCAAAACTAAATCTAAATGTCGACTTGTCTCAGCATTTTTTTTTTAATGAAGATGTTCTGAGGTTTTCCAAAAAATGTCTATACTGTATATTTTACAAGAATAACAATCCGCTAAACGCCGTAAAAATGAGTGGCGCATACAATATTCCAGCTACAAAAGAGCTGATATGAATATTACGTGGCGTAAATTCCAGTTTTATTTTGAAAGATTTTTCCATAATATTTGCTAAATTTGAAATAAAAAGCGCCATAAAAGAGCCCCAAAATGCAAACTGTATTAATGTTACTCTTTTGTGGCGCTTTTTATTTCAAATTTAGCAAATATGATGTTAAAAATCTTTCAAAATAAAACTATAATTTTATTTTCCATCAAAATGAAAATACATTTTTGCCCCACGTAATATTCATATCAGAGCCCTTTGTAGCTGGAATATTGTATGCGCCCCTCATTTTTACGGCGTTTAGCTGTTTTTTATTCTTGTTTCTTTTAAGTTTTTTTTATAAAGTTATTTTTAAATAGTAATTGAGTCGTATTTCTGAGCTCGATAATTTTGAATAGTACAGTGTGTCTACGTAACTTGGAATCATATGGGAAACTTTTTTAATATCAATTTTATGAAAAAAACTTCTTTATAAAGTGCTCTGCATAGTCCAAAACCTAGGACTCAATCATCAGATATCCAATTTTATCAGCAGTAGACGAGTTATGTCAAAAAATATGAATTTCGCTCAAGAGTAAAGTGCCTTTATATTTCACAATATCGAAAATTGTCATTAAAAAAAGTTGTTTGTAATTAAAAATAATGTTTTAATCTGCATTTTCACTCTTCTAAATAAAAAAAAAATTTGAAAATTTTCCTCAAATGACGGACACCCAACATCATTTTTATTTATAATAGCTCCGTTATTATTAATTTTACGAAAAAAGATTATTCTTTATAAAACGTTCTGTATATTCTCACAACTAAGATAAAATTATAAGATATTAAATTTTGTCAATTTTATACGAGATATGTCAAAAAATATGAATTTCGCTGTAGAGTAAAGTACCTTTAATTTTCACAACATTAAAATTTGTTATTATAAAAAGTTGTTCAGAATTAAAAACTATGTTTCAATTGCATCCTTCTATTTGAAATATTGTAAACTATAAAGGTATTTTACTCTTCAGCGAAATTCATATTTTTTGACATACCTCGTATAAAATTAAAAAACATTGATATATTATGATTGCATCTTAGTTTTTTGACTATTCAGACATTTTTATAAAGAATAACTTTTTCTCGCAAAATTAATAATAACGGAGTTATCTTAAATATAAATGATGTTGGGTATCAGTAATTTGAGTTGTTCTGAAGCTATTTCCTTGTGGCATTTTTATAATTAAGTATTTTCGATGGGAAACAAGCCACAATTTTACCAAAAAAATGAATTTATTAACGTTTCGACACCCAAGTCGGGTGTCGTCAAAATACAACATAATACTAATTAAACAAAAATGTTGTTGCTTAGTAAAAAATTCTCCTAATAATTTATTTAATCTGACTCATTTGTATCGGCAATTCAGGCGTCGTATTTTCTTTCTATTGACTTCCTCTTTTAGTATGGGTAACCACATCCTACTGCATTCTACCGAGGAATTTGCGACACAATTGTTTTCATTTAGCATAATTATAGCCGCTTCTTTGATTTTTCTCTTTTTACTATCTGTTTCTTTTAGGACTATACTTGAATCTCTCCACTGAACTCTATGTTCATTATCACATGCATGTTGACATATTTGAGATCTATCAAATTCTCTATTTTTAATATAAGATTGATGTTCATTTATTCTAACGTCTAATTGAGGAAAATAATTGTAAAAAAATGTATGATTGTAATTGAGGAAAATATTCAAAAAAAATTTTCAATTAGAAGAGTGTAAATGCATATTGTAACATAATTTTTAATTACAAACAACTTTTCTTAATAACAATTTTTGATATTGTGAAATATAAAGGTACTTTACTCTTGAGCGAAATTCATATTTTTGGACATACCTCGTATATTATTGATACAATTTGATATCTGATGATTGCATATTAGGTTGTAGACTATGCAGAGCACTTTATGAGGAATAACCTTTTTCGTAAAATTGATATTAAAAAAGTTTCCCATATGGTTCCAAGTTTCGCAAGTATAACCGAGTTTCAAAATTAGACATGCGTTGGAAAGGTAATGGTTAGTACTATCAGAAGCCGTAAAGGTCGGACTTATATTTTGAAATTTTTGTTAGTTTTGAGGACGAGAAAGAAAAACAAAACCTAAATAGGAAGTTCCGTAAAATCCACACCCTTCGACCAAAATGAATGGCTCACATTCAGTCAGATTTAGAAAATCGAAAATTTTGTGTATAGGTATATTATAGTGTCGTATGTAGAGGGGTTGTGCGCCACTGGCGAGAACTGCCGTTCTCTGGGGTCGCCTTTGTCGAATTCTCTCCCAAGTGATCTAGTAGTTACGACACCAGACTTGTGATAAGAAAATCCGAGTTCATATCCCAGCCATCCTAATAATTATGGCCCGCAAATGAACTCGGATTGTCCAATCAAACTTACCGTCGTAACCACTACAACTACGTAAACCATTTCGGCGATAATGGTTAAATTGATTATACTTTTGGAGCTCAATAAGTTCTAAACGGTTTAACCGATTTTGATGGTTACACAGACATGAGTTTGAAACGTATTGAAAAGTGGTATCTGATACATCCAAGGTCAAATATGATAACTGAACGTACTACAGGAATTCTTGAGCTTGAAAACCCGTTTTTCCGATAAGAAATAGATTTGATCATAATTATGAAACCTATAACTTAAAAATTCGAATTTTCCCAGATATGTATTGTCGAAAAACCAAAATTTTCAAAGTTAAATTTTTGAGGTTTTTCGGTTATACTAAGCGGTGTGTATGTCTGATCCTGACGGCTTAAACACCATTTGAAAGTTTAACTCAACACTATTGATTTGGTGTATTTGACGTTCTCCTGTCTCTTCTTGAACCGAAGATATATACCCCCCAAAATTATGCCGTTTTGTAAATACCAAGTCCTATAGCTGGCTTATTCGTGGTCAAAAGTACCAAACGACACCGGTTCTGAATCGGCCCTGACCCCGTCTTCAAAAACAGAAAAAAATTCAGATCGGTTAAACTTTTCCCATACATACAAACATATCCACAAACATTTTCCCATTTTTAAATAAAAATTGAGTCATATTTCTGAGCTCGGTTACTTTTGAATGGTATAACCGATTTTCAAAATTAGACATGCGTTTGAAAGGTACTGACCAGAGCTATCAGAGGATGCAAAGATTGTACTTAAATTTTTGAAATTTTTGGGGGTTTTGGGGACGAGAACGAAAAACAGACCCTAAATGGGAAGGGCCATAAAATCCACACCCTTGGACCAAAATGGACAGTTGACCTATGGATGGGCGAGTCTTGTCCTAAACTTTAAGATGGGATCTGGCCCAATTTTCAATTCAGTCAGGTTTAGAAAATCGAAAATTTCGTGTATATATAGTGCCGCATGTAGGGGTGTTGTGCGCCACTGGCGAGAACTGCCGTTCTCTGGTAATTAGGAAGCAAAATAATAAAAAATAGAAAACATTTTTTGCTGTATCAACGTTTCAGAATAAATTGAATATAACATCATGTTTTAGTTAAAAAATATTACTAATGCAATACCATTAACAAAAACCATAGTGTGTCATTTCCTGAATGCCAGGAGACAGTTTTTTCTTTTTTTCTGCTATTCATTACACCAATTATTTTTTAGTTCCATGTGAACATGTAGCATCTACGCTAATTACTTAGTCGCTGTACCACTTTAGATATTAATGAAAATGACCACAGGAAACTGTGTATGAACTGTGTCCTAATTAATTAAACTATACTCTTTATCGTCGTAGAACCGGTCGTTCCACAATTTTTAATGAGCGGCGCCTAGACTCATGATAAATATACGATCTAATAAATCGTTATAATCCGGGACTATTTGGAACCATCTGCAATATTATGATATTAGTTTGCTTATATTCTACTGACTATAAAAGTTACGATGGGGGTATAATTAAACCTCTATTTATGATACAAACTGTAAATGTTTTTTTGATTTTTTTCCTTATGGCGCCTTAGTTTACAGTTACAGGGTGTTTCATTAACATTTGTCCATATCGTAGCTGGTGAAACCTTAGCACAAAATACGAAGATTTAACCCAAAACACTTAAATAAAATATTCTTCCTTACCGAGATACACAGTGTTTTATTACAAATGTTCTAAAAGGATTTTAGCCCATTGTTAAAGCACCTTTTAATATTTTTTGTTCAAACTTGACAAACAGTTTACACATGTTAGAATACCTACACTAGTGTCAAAAGATAGTTTTTCGCTTTTACCAGAAGCGTGCTGTACGGATATATACTTTCATTTCGTCTCTTTTCCCCCCTTATAATCTACGCCACTGTCGTAATAGTCATTTCAGCATGTTTTTTGATTCTTCGTTACTTTTTACGTAAATATCAACTTTTTGTCTCAATGCGATAGAGTAAGTAGTTCTCAGGTTATATGCGTTTTAATGTAATGGATTGAATAAAATTATGTAATAGTTTAGACACGACATAATCTTATTGAGTGTAGTATAGTTAGTACATAGTCTTATGGAATCGAGTATTTTTAAACCCAAATTACTTGAAAACTACTTACTTTATCGCAATGAGACAAAATGATGATATTTATGTAAAAAGTAACAAGGAATAAAAAAAACATGCTGAAATGATTATTACCACAGTGGTGTAGATTGTGAGGGGGAAAAGGGGTGAAAATGAAGTATATATCTGTACGACACGCCTCTGGTAACAGCGGAAAACGATCTTTTAACACTAGTTAGCAGTGGCGGCTCGTGAGTTTTACAATAGGGGAGGCTATAACTATAAAAAATCTAGACAAATTTGCACTAGCAAAAAAAATGCACCAAAAAATGTAATTTAAGGCTCCATTCATTTTTGACCATTTTTATTTACAGTTCACCTTACGGGGACCCTCCCTCTTACCGCATGCTTGCATTGATAACTGAGATATAGAATAGCTTTTGTAATTATTTATAATAATATTGTAAGAATTATTGATACTAAAAGAACTTTATAAAAACAGGATTAAATCTAAAATTAACTTAAGTACCTATACAGTTCACAATTTTTTAAAATTCAGCAAAAAATGCAAGCATGTCCCCGCTCTTTTTTTATTTATTTCAAAAATACAAAGTCCACAAATATAATAACATTTTAAAACGACAGTTCTTTCATTATTGCACTTGTAATCTGTCAGAATATTAATTGCACAACACAACAATGAACGAGGAATCACTTAACATACTTACTTACTACTTTATTTACATTTCACCTTACGAGGACACTCCCTCTTAACGCATGCTTGCATTAATAACTGATGTAGATTAGCTTTTGTAATTAATGATAATAATATTGTTAGAATTATTGATACTAAAAGAACTTTATAAAAACAGGGTCAAATCTAAAATCAACAGTTCAATACAGTTCAACATTTTTAAATTTCAGCAAAAAATGCAAGCATGTCCCCGCACTTTTTTTTATTTATTTCAAAAATACAAAATACACAAATATAATAACAATAACGTTTTAAAACGAGTGTTTTTTAATTATTGCACTTGTAATCTCTATTTGAATATTAATTGGAAAACACAACAATTAACGAGGAATCACTTAAAATACTTACTTCTTTATTTACATTTCACCTTACGAGGACCCTCCCTCTTACCGCATGCTTGCATTGATAACTGACGTGGAGTAGCTTTTGTAATTAATAATAATAATATTGTTAGAATTTTTTATACTCAAAGAACTTTATAAAAACGGGGTTAAATCTAAAATTAACGTATGTATACAGTTCAACATTTTTAAAAATTAGCAAAAAATGCAAGCATGTCCCCGCTCTTTTTTATTTATTTAAAAAATCAAAATCTACAAATATAAGAGAGTCTTTTCATTATTGCACTTGTAATCTGTCGGAATATTGATTGCACAACACCACTTAAAATACTTAACATTTAATTTCATTTTCTCCTGCTGTCGCATTTTCTGAGTCACTGTCACTATCAACAGTAAAATTATTCAACTTGAAAACGAGAATATAGAAAGGTGAAAACAACACAAAACACTTTCTTGATCAAAACCGCTAAACATTATCGGCTTGAACATAACGCTTAATTTAAAACAGTAACAAAGTAAAAATTAAATTAAAATATAATTCTTTCGCAGGTTTTAAAGAAAAAAACTTAACTTTCTTTGGTAAGAATTTTGGTTATGTACACTCGCTTGAACATAATACTCAGTGTAATAAAATAAATAACAAAATAAAAATAAAACATAAAAGTAACTCTGTAGTAAAATTTCAAAAAAAGCAACATATCAGTGGTAAAAATTTGGTCATGGACTTATTAAAGATCGTTATTAAAAATAAACTTAATATGATGTATTCATGTTACATATATTTTTTTAGGAAATTAATGTCACCTACTGTGCTTCAAAAATAAGCGGAATTCTTCTATTTTTTACGTTTGCAAAATTGTCTATCACATTGTCATAAAATGTTGATTTTGAATTGATTATTTCTTTAATGTACTCTTTTTCGATTGAAAGAAGAGATACATTACTCAATCTACTTTGGCTCATCGAATTGAGACTAAAAGATTTAATTCTTTTTAGCGCTGAAAAATTTCTTTCTACGGAAGCCGATGTTATAGGAATAGTTACTACAATAGATATAAATTTGTACAACTCTGGCATGCATTCATATAAGACATTTTGAAACATAAAATTTAATACATCAGAAAGAGACTTACAATTTTCAAACATTTGAGGTTCACTGTACAATACAATTAACTCATTTTTTAACTGATCAGTATCAAAAACTGGATATTGAGCTAATAAATCATTATATAATTCCTGGGGGAAATCTATTGAATACAATGGAAAAAATTTCAAATAATAATAAATCAAAATAGTTTAACTTTTGTAAATCACAAAATCTAACTTTAATTTGCATATTGATGGTGTCCAATATTTCTATATAAATCTGTTTATAACATTGTTTTAAATCGGGTAAGTCTAAAATAGTTTTTCTTTTTTTCAAAGGAGGTTCAATATTTATATTAATTAACTCAAAACTGTTATCAAAAAATTTATCGTCATTTCTAAAATTCATTAAACTTGTGTTAAATTATTTAATCGTTGTTTTGAGAAATTAATGTCTGTCGATTTATTTTGAAGAATTGAAAAAACCGCATCTGTTTGCTCAAAAATTAATTTAAATGTTTCCAGCAAAAAACAAAATTTGTGATCATTTAAAAGACATTTGAACCCTTTTGCCTCCCTGATACTTTGATCGTCGTTTTTAAAATCTTTACTATTTAAAATAAAATTAAAGACATCAATTAATTTAGCTTTGTAGGTGTGCACTGAAAATACTATTCTAGATGTACAATTCCAACGCGTAGGAATTCCAAAAGTTGGCATTCTGCTGCCGCAAATTTCTTTCAAAATATGACTTCTTTTAGTAGATTTAGAAAAGAAAGCCGTAAATCCAGACATATTTGAGAAAAATATGCGACAATCTTTTATGTTGTTACACGCTTTACTTAGTACTAAATTTAATGCATGAGCATGACAATGTGTAAACAGTGCATGAGGTGCTATGGATTTTATTTTAGTTTGTAAACCATTTAAATGACCAGCCATGACGGCAGCGCCGTCATAGGTTTGTGCAATTAGCTTTTGTCTAAAATTATATTTGTCACATTTATTGATTAAAAAATTAAATAAATCGTCTGCAGTTCGGCCAGATGAAATATCATAAAAACCCATAAATCGCTCTATCTACAACTCTACCGTCTTTAACGTATCTGAAAACGATTGAAAGTTGGGGAAATATCTGTCGTTTCATCAATTTCCCATGCAAAAAAAGAAACTTTGTGAATCTCATTATTTATGCTAGCTTGAATTATATTTGACACACTTTCTATAAGCTTGTTTTGGATTGTTTTTGAAGTCCCTGAAAAAATTGTACCGTTCAAAATTTTTTCGAATTTTGAGTCATATTTACCCCACAACGATAGAAGTTCCTTGTAATTGCCACGATTAATGGAATCATCACTTTCATCGTGTCCGCGAAAAGCTAATTCTTGTGAAGCCAAATATATTGTTTTATCGGTAAGCCTTTTTAAATTCATCCTATTCTCCAAAACCTGATTATATGACCTCTTTTTGAGCTGTATCTAAAGCAGTTATTATATTTTGTTTAGCAAAAAGTTTTAATTTACACGACGAAAATATGTGATCTTTAGATTTGCAATGTCTTTCAGTTGAACGAGGTAAATTTTTTAGATCTGAATATCGTATTTAGACCACGTTGTATGTTCGGTTTGTGTTGAAAATAAGATACAAGGATAGCAAAAAACTTTTTCCCTCTTACTAGACCCGGTTAACCAGTCCCATTTATTATACCAATTAATATTGAATGCACGATTTTGAGGATTACCTGAGGATTTAACAATAGTTAAATTTGGCTGCGGTCTTCCTAAGGTTTTAATAATATAAGCTTTATTATATATACTTAAAGTATTAAAATTATTCCTGAGCAGCCAGTCAATTATATCTTCAGATATTTTGATTTCGTTTAACTTATTAATTTTATATAAACAAACAACGGTAAATAAATTGTAAAAATAACCTTACCAAGCCAATAACAACACACATAAAAATATATGAAATACAAAAATTCACCAAACGCTAATTAAAAAAAAAAAAATAAAGTTATAAAATCACATCAAGAAATACCCCGACTGTTAACTTCCTTATAGAATATAAGTAAAAACACAAGTGAGCCCAATTCGGATTTTGCCTCCCTTGCCTGATAGTTCCGGGCAGTATGACGTGAAGCGATAAAATATTACGTTTCTCTATCGAGTATGACTGTACGCATAGGAAACTATATTGCTGGCTTCGAGAAGTTTGTCCTAACTTTTAACACAACGGGGTAGAGTCTGGTTCCTGCCTCCCTTAGTGTTCGGTGGTAGTGATATGAGAGCGTAGGTGATGCGTTCCAGATGCGTTAGTTACAAGATACCCCAGTTAATAGGTAAAAAAACATGAAAAAATGTTAAGCAGGGTTTTGAAGGCGCTAAACGGTAGATGAGTGATAGCTGATGATAATTCCGTGAAGACGTACAGCTAACTTTTCTTCTTCTTTTTTTTTAAACAATTACAAAAAACGAAAAACTCAGTTTTTTGACGATAAAACGTTTTGTGCTCATTTTAGAGAAATTTGTTTCAAATAAATATTGTAGACCTTGAAAAAATCTTTAATTTGGTGGAACACATATTGAAATATATAAATAATTGACCGAGATAATTGCAAAAAACCCTCATTTTTGCACTAATTTATAAATATTAATAACTTTACTTTTTGCATAACGGTATATAATTTGACTACTTTAAATTATGCTACTTAATGGTCTATTTAAGTGTGCCAAATTTCAACCAGATCGACCAAATAGTTTATAAGTTATTCAATTTGTTTATCCAAGAGAGCAATTGTTTATACAACTGTTCTTGCCCTAACAATGACTTTAGAGATATTTAGCAAATCGCAATCGGTTATTCCAGACTCTATTTTTAAGATATATTAAAAAAATTTAACATTTTATTAAAATTTTTATTAAAAAAACCGTTTGAAAAAGGCCCTACTTTTTAGGTTATAAACAATTAGAATAACTTTGACAGTTTTTATGTCTCACGCTTGCATGTAGGCTCACTGAAAAGCTGATGAAAAAATACATATTAAAAAAGAAAAAATAATTTTATATGAGTAATAGGAATCAAGTTAGTGCTTTTTTAATAAATCAATTTTGCCTTGTTTATAAACATTAAGAGCTGAAAATTGAACATATTGTATTTACGGGAATCTATATTTTATGATCCAGTGTATAGATTGCATAGGCAGTGAAATAATAAAAACTTATTATTATAACGGTATCGTTAACTGACGGTACTCGTGAAACACCACCAACGAAAGTGAAGGTGGGAACTGTTCCAGCTTCGCTTCCTTTTTTGAAAAAAAAAACTGCAATAAATTATCACCTTCCATAGCACACGCAACCTTCTTTTTTTAACTGGGGTAGCTCAAGAAAATATTAAAAATTGTGCAAATTTCACCTTCCGGGAAAATTGTAAAATCCCCTGAAAATAAATTGATTCAATTATACTATAAAAGTTATTGAATTTTACAAGTATTTCGTAAAAATTCTTTAAATTTTATTAAATACAGTATATTTTTTATATAAGCATAAAATAATTATAAATTAGTACAATACATTATTTATTTATTTTAATTGCAATAATTAAAAAGTATATAATAGTCCTTAATAATTTTTAAAAAATTAATTTTTGTTTTATTATGTTTTAATTGAAAGAAGCTATTAATATTTTTGTCTAGGTAGGCATCTAATAAGTATAAAAATAAAAAATAAAACATCGTTTATGAATTTTAATTTGATTATTCTAGTGAACATCTACAACTTCTAAACTTCTCGGCAAGTTACAGTTAGTTCATCGTCTACAAAGTCTGAGTCGACATCGTCAAGAACCACTGCAGCGCGATTGCAACATTTTTTCTCATCTTCTTCCACTGCACAGTTTGTACAAAGATCCGTACAGTTTATAGCATATTTTTTACAGCCACATCTTGTACTTTTGCAACCCGTTGAACATTTACATGTTATTTGTTTTAATATCACTTCAGGAGTCAAACAATCTAAGGTGTAAATGGGTTCAAAATCCATATCAGTTTTTGTCTATCCATATTGGGTATGGGTAGCATCCAGTTTTTTACCTAACCAGTGTTGTAATTGATGATAAACGCCAATTTTTCTTCCCTGTATTTCTTATAAATTGTAAAAATCGTAACTCATTTAATTTTTTTTTTTTTATTAACAAAAATCGCATCAGCCAAATTGGCTATTAGCGAAACAATAGAGGTGAACAATAATTTTTATTACATTTGTGTTTTTATATATTGTATAAAATGTTAATTGCACTTAGGAACCTCTTTAAATTTGACATATTGCACTGTAGGCCTAAAATGTCACTTAGTTTGTTTGGTATATTGTACAATATGCGCTTTGGCGTTAATGCTGCGCAATTCTCCAATAAATGTTTGATTGTTAACTTTTCTTCACAGTTGTCACATCTTGGTTCTTGTTTGTCAGAAAACACATGACTATTAGTTAATCGTGTATGACCCAATCGGAGTCGCGTTAATATTACCTGGTCTCTCCGACTTGTTGGTAATGTTGGCCAGGGTTTTATCGATTTTTTAATTTCGCGTAGCTTGGCCGATGACACTTTCCACTTTTCTTCCCACATATACCGCACTTTAGGTTTGACCGCCGCTTTCACATCCGCACTCGTAAATGTTTCCGTACACTCCGCACTATCACTAGTTGCAGCTTCTTTTGCAGCGTTGTCTGCTTCTTCATTTCCTTGAATTCCAATATGGGATGGTATCCAGAGGAATATGATAATTTTTCCATTCAATTGAGCGGTATGAACTTCTTGTTTTATTTTGATGACCAAAGGATTAGATGGGTAGACATATTGGATTGACTGTACCGAACTTAGAGAGTCTGTGAGTATGATATATTTGGTATTACTGGACGCATTGACAGCAAGGGTGGCCTGGTATAGAGCGTATAATTCAGCAGAGTAAATAGAGTACTCTGAAGGGAGTATGTATTTATTTGTTGATGTTGGGGTTATGACTGCAGCACCAGTGCCTTCATTTGATTTAGATGCATCGGTGTATACATGTGTATACTCCTTGTAATTGCGGAGTATATCATTGAAGGCGGATTTGATTAACTGTGGGTTTGTTGAATGTTTATCGAAAGAAATGAGGTGTGTTAGGCACTGAGGGTTCTTTATTTGCCACGGAGGAATTGAGGACAGTTTGGAAGGAAATCATTCTGGGAACGTATAGTTTATTTGATTTAAGTAGCTTCTAATTCTTGCGTCGAAGGGTTTGGCCGTTCTTGGTTTATTTATGAAGAGATTTGGGAACTTTTCTGTAAAACAATTTTGTATAGTAGGGTTTTTTGAGTTACACCTGATTTTTGCGGCGTATGCTACACTTAAATAAAGTCTTCTGTCTTCTAAGGAGGGTTCTCCAACTTCACAATACAGACTTTCGTTTGGTGTTGTGCGAAAAGCTCCAGATATTATACGTAAAGCGAGATTGTGAAGACTGTCAAGTTTTTTCAGCAGCGTCTTAGCCGCTGTAGAATACACAGTAGACCCATAATCTAATTTTGATCTGATTAATGTTCTGTATAACATTAAAAGTGTTTGGCGATCCGCACCCCATTCTTTATTGGCCAGAGTTTTTAGAAGATTTAGTCGCTTGTGACAAGATAACATCAGATTTGTTATATGAAGTTTCCAGCTTAGGGTTTCTTCGAATGTCATGCCCAAGAACTTAATTGACGTTGCACGCTTTAGGTTTTCATCACATAGTCTTAGGTTGGGGATATTTGTGACGTTTCTCTTTGAAAACAGGATGAAACGAGTTTTTTCAGCGGAAAAACAGAAACCTGTTTTTTGTGACCAGATTTCTAAGTCTTGTATAAAGTTCTGTGTATGACGAAATATATTTTGTATATTTTTACCTTTGCAGAAAACTACAAGATCATCTGCGTAGACTCGTGCCTTTACAGGCGATTTTAGGTTTTTGAGGATATCATTGATTGCCACTATGAAGAGAGTAGGACTTATAACCGAGCCTTGAGGGATACCATTTTCTGGATACATTATATCTGATGTTGTGTTATTTGTCCTAACTCTGAAAGTTCTATTTTGAAGGAAATTTTTAATAAAGAATAGGCTGTGACCTCGAATGTTCCAACTATGTAATTTTTTTATTATATAGTCGTGCCAGGATGTATCGAAAGCTCTCGATATGTCAAAGAAAACCGCTAGACATTTACCCCCTAGTGCGAATGCTTCAGAAATGTCACTCTCCAAATCTATGATATTATCTATAGTTGACCTTTGGTCTCTAAAACCACTTTGTTCTGGAATAATCAAATCTTGTCTCTCCAAGTGCCATCTTAGTCTATTGTTAATAATCTTTTCTAGTAACTTACACATGGCACATGTTAAAGATATCGGTCTGTATGACTCGGGACTTGTTTTAATACTATTAGGTTTTTGTATAGGTATTACTATGGATTCATGCCATTTTTCAGGAAATTTGTGTTGAAGCCAAATAATGTTAAACAGATCTAGAAGTTGTTTGTGAGCGCTCGCTGGAAGGTGTTTAATAAAAATACTAGGAATATCGTCCGGGCCAGCGCTAGTTTCTCTAATATTTGATAATGCTTCCGTATACTCTAATTGAGAAATGGGTAAATTTAACGGTTCATCTGTTTTAGGAGTAATGCTAATTTTCTTATTTTCTTCATGTTGTTTGTAATTAATGAAAGATTTTTTATAATTAATATTACTGGATCGGTTTTTGTATGTGTTAGCAAGGATTTTAGCAATCTCAGTATTACTAGTAACTGCCTTTCCATTTCTCTCGAGGCTTTTGATATTCTGATTGCTGTTTAATCCAGATATTCTTCTGACTTTGTTCCATACTTCAGTCATGGGAGTGTTTGCATTTAACGTTGATACATATTGAGTCCATGACTGGCGTTTGGCATTTCTAGTTGTCTTCTTGGCTATAGCACGTTGTTTTGTATATTCAATTTTATTCTCGAGAGTCTTGTAGCGCTTGTATTTGTTAAAAGCTCTTTTGCTAGATTCAACTGCTGTTTTGCATTCATGGTTCCACCATGGGACGGGGTTGCGTTGTTTTATGTATGAAGTTTTTCCTATTGCTCTTTCTGCTGCTTCTGTGATAATGGTAACAATGTTCTTAAGGGTCTCGTCTATGTTTGAGGTGCTTTTAAATGTGGTCATACTGCTTTCGACTAAATTTGAAAAAAGATTCCAGTTAGGTTTTTTTAAATTCCATTTTGGGGTAAATGTCCGTCCACGTTGGTTTTTGTTGTTATGAATAAAAATTGGGTAGTGATCACTGTTATACAAGAAATCCAGCCTATCCCAGGTGAGCTGTGGGGTCAGACCTGGTTCGCATATCGTAAGGTCTATACATGAAGATTCACCGTTCTGTATATTAAATCTAGTGGGTCTGCCGTCGTTTAAGACTGAAAGGTTGGACTGTTCAAATATCTCTTCCAGCAATCTTCCTCTGGTATTTATAGTAGAAGAGCCCCATGAAAAGTTGTGAGCATTGAAATCGCCCAAAATAAGCCTGGGTTGGGGAATTTGTTGTAAGAGTTCAGTTAATGCTTCTGAGTCTACTTGCGTTGATGAAGGTAAGTATAAGTTACAAACGTAGATATTTGGACTCGAGTTAACTTTAATGCAAATTGCTTCTAGATTAGTTTGGAGAGGAACTACTGTAGTTTCAATTGACTTTTTTACAAAGATAGCTACTCCACCACTGGCTTTATCTTGGTTAGTTCTGTTTTTGCAGTAATTTTTAAATTTTTTTAAAGCTTGTATGTTTTCATTTTTGAAATTAGTCTCCTGAAGACAAATTATATCTGGATTGTGTCTGGACAGAATTATTTGGAGCATAGGAAGGTTATTATAGAAACCGTTAATGTTCCACTGCAAAATTGATGAGAAGCCCATTTATAATAAATAAAACTGAAATTTGGGATTGTCACAGAAGTTCATGACTCTATTCTTGAGAAAACTCACTTTCAGTCTCTGATGCCTCAGTATCCGAGTAAGCCATCTGTAAATGCTTCAATAGTTTCTTTCTAATTTTTGTACATCTAGCTTTAATCGATCTTTGTTTGAAATACGGGTATATTGCTGTTATCATTTTCACTAAAGCTTCAAATTCGCTAGTGTAGTTTTTTATGATGCTGACTGGGTCCTGTGCACCATAAACATTTTCAAATAGATCGGATATTTGATCAAAATTAAGAACAAATGAAGGGTTTTGCTCTGAGATGAATGCCTTGGTCGGTTCCATGAGTACGTGAGGTGGAGTCTTTCCCTTACTTTTCTTTGGTTTTTTAGCTGGAGCAACATTAGGTTTAACAAATAGTTCAAGACTTTGGTTTTCTGAATTAGCATCTTGCGCTAGAGGAGGTGTAACAATGTCATCCAAACTGCGTTTTGAGCTATTTTGTGTAGACTGGGTTGTATCTATATTGATAATTGGTTGTGAGGTTGGAGTTTTTGAGGGGTTGGTTGAAAGTATTTCGGAAGGTGTGGGTTGCGAAGATGATTGGGAGTGGGGGTTTTGGTTATAATTTTCAGAAACTGATTCTTGGATTGTTTTGCAATTTGCTGCAGTGTGCCCTGGCCTTTTACATGAAAAACAGATTAAGGAATCTTGTGCAAAATAAATTCTATAGTTGGTGTTATCATAATTCATTAATATGGATTCAGGTATTGGGGCAAGCGGTGGTGTGATAAAGATTTGTCGTCTAAAACTATAAATGTGGTTGAATTCCGGCAAACCGGCGCTTATCTTGAGAAATGACATGGGAGACATGGGTTGAAGGCCCAGTTTTTCAATTTCTTGAATTAATACAGCATGCGGTATGGAGGGACAAGCGTTTGACAGAATTAGCCTTTGTGATGGAGTGATTAGTTTGCGTGCTTGGACTTTTTGGTTATTAATTTCTATGGATCCTCCATAATTATTCATGAAATTTTCAACAACATTTTTGTTTGCAAGGTACATACACACTCTGTTGTTAGAAAGCCTTGAGGAAAATAGGATATTTTTGGGCTCGATCAACTTTCCTAGTGAAATCAGATAATCTTGAAGTTTAAGGTTTTCAATGGATGGGAATACAATGGCTTGTTCTTTTGTTGGAAATTGTTGTTCAATCAAAGCAGTAGAATAAGTTTTAGTAGTGTTTTCCATTTGGGCGCTCCTGTAGTCAGAAGTCCCGGCAGTCGGATTTGACATATTTTATTTATTATTCAAAACTAAGTAAATCCTGAAATACGGACCTGTCTTACAACAGGTGATTTTATCATGTCGTTATAGATAACGAATAAACGTGTTTAGGGTTTTTTTTTTATCAAACCGACTTCTGATAAATAATAAATTCCAGTGAAATAACTTGGCTTTATATAATTTTAAAGAGTACTTACGTACAATAATTGAACGCACTATAATACACTTATATATGCGAAAATAAAATTTTTTTTACTCATTAGCTACTATCTAAATAACTATTTTGTTTGGAGCTGACAAATACGCACCAACTAGTATACCTGCCAGGACCGAACTCCGTAACTCATTTAATGTCAATATGTTATTGTGTTTTTTTTATATGTAACATCAATTGCAGCAGAATACAAAGCAACAATGATATGAAATCAGTTTTTCATGATGTCGTCCTTGTTAGCATTCTCGTCATAAAAAATATTTATCAGATCTAAAAAGTTGTATCACACCCAGTAAAAATATAATATAAGAACCCAACGTATTTTCTTATATTAGAATGTTTAAACCTATTACAACTATTATAGATAGATAGATTGTCCTTTTTCGCTTTTTTTCAAAATATATGTTATTGTCCGGAGCAGAAAGTTGCCTCAATATTATGATTATATCGGTATCATTACAAATTATTACAACGATCTTGTCAGGTTCATATGTATGTTCGTAAGAGATGTCTGCACTATTAATACATCTGCATCTTTATCTGCTACTTTAGTTCGATACCCAGATTTTTTGAGCTCTGCACATAAAAGTTGAAATAATTGTAAATTGTTTTAAATTGGGATTCCATTCTAAAAAATAAAACGAAGCTATTAATTATCACCTTCAAATTCGTTGGCGGTGTTTCACGAGTACCATCATTTTAACGGGTCATGACTTTTTATTTTTTCACGGCATAATATGCAATATTGAAGTGGGTCATAAAATATAGATTTTCTTAAACAACTCATTCAATTTTCAGCTCTTAATGTTTATAAACAATGGAAATATGATTTATTGAAAAAAAAATTGTAACTTGATTCCTATTGGTCATATAAAATTCTTTTTACAATTTTAATGTGTATTTTTTCACCAGCTTTTCAGTGAGCCTACATACAAGCGTGTATCATAAAAACTGTCAAAGTTATTCCAATTGTTTATAACCTAAAAAGTAGGGTCTTTTTCAGACGATTTTTTTAATAACAATTTTGATAAAATCTTAAAACATTTTTAATACATCTTAAAATTGAAGTCTCAAATAATCGATTGGGATTTGTAAAACATCTCTAGAGTCACTATTAGGGCAAGAACAGTTGTTTAAACAATTGCTCTCTGAGATAAACAAATTGAATAACTCATAAACTATTTGGTCAATCTGGTTGAAATTTATCACACTGAAATAACCCTTTAGTTGGCATAATATAAAGTAGTTAAATTAAATATCGTTGTGCAAAAAATACAGTTATTAAAATTTATAAATTAATGCAAAAATAAGAGTTTTTTACAATGATCTCGGTCAATTGTTTATATATTTTAATATTTGTCACACCAAATTAAAGAACTTTTTAAGGTCTACAATATTTATTTGAAACATTTTTCTCTAAAATGCACAAGAAACGATTTATAGTCAAAAAACTGAGTTTTTCATTCTTTGTAACTGTTTAAAAAAAAGAAGAAGAAAAATTAGCTGTACGTCTTCACGGAATTATCATCATTTATCTCTCATCTATCGTTTAAAACCTTCAAAACCCTGCTTAACATTTTTACGTAAAATCGATGATTTTTTTCCCTATTAACTGGTGTAAGAGAAGTGTGCAATGATTTATACTTTGTATTAGTACGAGCGCTTGTTGTTTCTCGCGATTCAAAATTAGCAATACAGTGACATTTCATCAATAATTTTATTATAGAAATATTATGTCCCAGAAATGACATAAAATGTGTAAATAATTTATGGGGAGGCTAAGCCTCCGTTGCCTCCTCTGACGAGCAACTCCTCCACTGAGTTAAAGTATCCGAACATATGTAAACTGTGTGTCCAGTTTGAACAAAAAATATTAAAAGGTGCTTGAACAATGGGCTAAAATCATTTTAGAATATTTGTAATAAAACACTTTGCATCTCGGTAATGAAGAATATTTTATTTAAGTGTTTTGGGTTAAATCTTCGTATTTTGTGCTAAGGTTTCTCCAGTTACTATATGGACAGTTATTAATGAAACACCCTGTATAATGTGTAGTTGGAACGAAAATCACAATTATACAATAATTGAGCTTCCAAATAAAAACTCGTTTCCAAAGCCATTTTAACATTTTCATTTTACGAAACCTAAGAAAGATTTTATTTTGTAATTGTGTATACAGGGTGGGGCATTAGTAATTTTAATTCTTTCCTCGTTTGTCGTAAGAGATACGAAAAAAAGTTATTTAGGTAAAAGATAGGACCATAATTTAAAAATAATTTTAAATATACAGGGCCACTTGTATTGACAATGTGACATAAACTTATGTTTTTTTTTAATGGAATACCCTGCATATTTTTACATTTTTGAATTCCCCTCGATGTCTTCTTTCTTAAAATAAAGGGTTTTGTAATATTATATGAGATAGTTTAAAAGATAATTGCGTTTGTTTGGTAATTTCTTAGCAATATTCACACCCTGTAGAATTGTAGTGATGTGACATCAGAACTTTTATTTATGTTTAAACGATTTTTAATATAGTCTATTATTGTTAAAGATTATTATTATAGAGAAATGTTTAAATTTATTATGCAGAGTTGGTCGAAACTCGTAGTTACTGAGTTTTCTTAAATCAAACTTACATTATAAGTTATATTATTATAATATTATGTATAATCAAACTCAATCCTAAGGCCTTTATTTTACCTTCTCTTTCTTCTTCTTCTTCAGGTGCCGTCCTCGTTCCGAAGTTTGGCTATCATCAAGGCTATGCGTATTTTTGATACTGTAGATCTAAATAATTGGCAGCTGCTGCACTTGTACCAATCTCTTAAATTCTTCAACCATGAATGTTTTCTTCTGCCAATGGATCTTTTACCTATTATTTTTCTCTGAATAATTAATTGTAGTAGCTGGTACTTTTGTCCCCTCATTATATGTCCCAAGTATTGCAGTTTGCGCTTTTTAATAGTAAGCGCAAGTTCTTTTTCTTTCTGCATCCTTCGCAACACTTCCATGTTTGTCACTCTCTCTGTCCACGATATTCTCAGTATCCTGCGGTACATCCACATCTCGAATGCTTCTATTTTCCTTGTATCGATCTTTTTCAGTGTCCAAGCTTCCATTCCATAGAAAAGAACTGACAGCACGTAACATCTCATCAGGCGAATTTTAAGATTTAAACTTAGCTCTCTTCCGCATAAAACTATTTTCATTTTGGTAAAAGTAGCTCTAGCTTTTTCTATTCTTCTCTATACCTTCTCTTTAGACAGGTCCTTATGGTTGACTTCATCTGCTTCTTTCCCAAGAATGAGAGTGACGACCATGAGGCGCTTGGACATATTATTGGGATCAACTGTATTTAAGTTTGCTCCCGTTCACAAGCTCTTCTGAAGGACGGTGTCTGTGTGACATTGCCACAGACACCGTCACAAACACAAATACAATATATACTTTATCTTTCAGGCAATAAACATTTCCGTTCTCCACTTGTTGGATTAAAAGATGCTTAACGCCGTTTTTAATATTTTAAAATTATATGTACACATATTTTTAAATGTAATTCTAATGAATGAACAACCGCATCTTAGTCCAGACAACCACTGCGCATCCGCTAGGAAAAATATTCTGATTCGGATTTCTTGCATAATTTTACTCAAAAAGAACAAATTTGCATGTTGCCAGGACCAAAAGGTGGTCAAAAATTTTTTAAACGTTTTTTTTGTTTTTTTCTTAAAGTTATTTTTTTGCATGGAAATTTTTGTTTTAGGTTTTTTGGATCATTCCAAACAGAAAAGGTCTTTCGTGACTTTTCTCTAAAAATGATAGTTTTTGACATATAAGCGATTAAAAATTGAAAAATTGCGAAATCGGCCATTTTTAACCATCAAAAACTATGTGAAAAACTGAAAATTTGAATGTTGCCAAGGTAGGTAGATATTCTTTAAACATCGACTGATGAAATCCCGAAGAGTTTTTTGTAATACAATATTCAAAACTCCTTTGTTTTTTAATTGCTAATGAAGCGTGCGCGACGCTATTTTCCACCGTTGCATGTGTATACAGTATGGTGCAAATGAAAGGAATAAATTCGTTTTTTCGTAAACCGGCGACTTTAAGAAAAAATATCGAAACAGGTCGATTTTTATTTTTAAGTTATGATATTGTGGCATATATGGTATACTAGTGACGTCATCCATCTAGACGTGATGACGTAATCGATGATTTTTTTTAATGAGAATAGAGGTCGTGTGCTAGCTCATTTGAAAGGTTCTTCAATTCTCTCTTCAGTAATATAAACATTTACATAATTATTTATACAGGGTGTCCAAAAAAATTTTATTAAATTAAATTATTTGAGAAAAAACGAAGAATGTATGTAATTTATTTAATTCAAAATACATTTAACTGCTTTAAAAAATCAGAAAACAAAGTTAATTTCACAAATAAACATGGCTTTTCGCTTAAATTAAATGTTCAAACTTCCAAGAGGCAGGTGGCTGGCGGGAGCTGGCTTGAACACTGAATTTAATCGAAAAGCAATGTTTATTTGTGAAATAAACGTTTTTTAGTTTTCGGGTAAGACTAAATTGTATTTTGAATTAAATAAATTACATACATTCTTCTTTTTTTTTCGAATAATTTAATTAAAAACTTTTTTTTTGGACACCCTTTATAAATAATTATGTAAATATTTATATTACTGAATAGAGAATTGAAGAACCTTTCAAATGAGCTAGCACGACCCCTATTCTCATTTAAAAAATCATCGATTACGTCATCACGTGCAGATGGATGACGTCACTAGTATACCATATATGTCACAATATCATAACTTAAAAATAAAAATAGACCTGTTTCGGGATTTTTCCTTACAGTCGCCGGTTTACGAAAAAACGAATTTATTCCTTTCATTTGCACCATACTGTACATATACAAAGTACACATGCAATGGTGGAAAATAGTGTCGCGCACGCTTGATTATCAATTAAAAAACAAAGGAGTTTTGAATATTGTACTGCAAAAAACTCTTCATGATTTCATCAATAAATGTTCAAAAAATATTTACCTACCTTGGCAACATTCAAATTTTTAGTTTTTCTCATAGTTTTTGAGGGTTAAAAATGGCCGATTTCGCAATTTTTCAATTTTTAATCGCTTATATGTCAAAAACTATGATTTTAGAGAAAAGTTACTACAGACCTTTTTTGTTTGGAATGATCCAAAAAACCTAAAAAAACTTTTTTCCATGAAAAAAAAAAATAATTTTAGGAAAAAACAAAAAAAAAAACGTTTAAAAAATTTGTGACCACCTTTTGGTCCTGGCAACATGCAAATTTGTTAAAAGGAGTCCTTTTTGAGTAAGATTGTGCTAAAAATCCGAATCAGAATATTTTTCCTAGCGGATGCGCAGTGGCTTTCTGGACTATCTCGACGAACGATAAAACTAGATCATTAGCATTCTGTGTTTCTTATGATAAGTATAATAAAGGCGGTGCATACTTCTTTCACTAGTTTACTAAGAAAACTAGAGTTAATTAATATTAGTACATAGTATCAAATTTCTTTAAATTGCCATAAAACACTAACGGATATGTATACTTTTTGTTAACACCGTAATGTCCAATGTATGTCACAGTCAAGAGATAACGCTTAAACCTAATATGATTAATTGGTCGTTATATGTATACTTGATTCTATTAATTGCTAAATTTTTAGCTACAGAACGGTTTAGAATGCAGAGCAGCCTTATTAGTCCATTTACTCACGGTGTTTTCTCTGAATTTTAAAGAACTGCTTGGATTGACATGAAATTTAGCATACACATAGCTCATATATCAAAGAAAAAAAGTGCTATTGTGTCGATGTGTGCTTTTGTCTTGGGGGGTGAGTTTCATCCAGTGCCAGTTTAACCTAACTTCGGGCCCTGGGCGCTGGAGGTTTAGGGGCCCCCTTACATTAACTATAAAGGTTTATTGTAAAATCCATAAAATATTTTTTTAACAAGCAAGAAGAATAGCAAATGTAAAAAATAATCCAAAAAATACATTTAAAGACATAAATAAAAAACAGAAAGTTCCACAAAACAACAAATGACAAGCAAAAAAACATATTCTAAAAATACATAAAGACAAAAATTAGATCACTTTTTTTCTTGACTTGGCATTCGCAAACTGCCATATAATATTATCACAATTCAGTTTCTCCAGTTCTTCATTCTCTATATACTTACAATAGTGATAATGCGGTTTTCTTGACCCAAATTTGACCTTAAGTATGTTTTTATTCGTTTTAAAGCCGAAAAAGACCGCTCGCCTGACGCATTAGAAATTGGTATCGTCAAATAAATTTGCAGCAAAGTTGAAATATTGGGAAAAGTTGCTTTTACATCCTGGAAGAATCAAATTTTTCATAAATTGTATGATGTTTATTTAAACTTGGCATAATTTTACAAAATGGGTAATTTCATTATGCAAGTTCTTTTTGGTTTCATCAACATCGTTTTTATGTTTCTCTCATAAAGTATTAATTGACGTATTGACTTCTTCTTTATCTCTAGATTAAAAAAACATCTAAAAGCTGATGTTACATCCTTGTAGCATTCAATTCGCGATTCTGAAAAGAGCGACTAATTTTCTAGACTCTAGATTTTCTGTGACAGGATTTTTGTAGCTGCGACTACAAATCGCAAGTGAAGTGCTAGTCATAGAGGCCACTATATAATGTCAAATTGCAATTTTTGTAATCGCTTTACTTTTGAATGTTTGAAAGAGTGTGTACCTATTGTTTGGGTATTGGCATTTTCGAGAATAATCTATTCTTTATCTATAAATTAGATTTATGTACATCTATTTTTGTTTTTCGTTTAACTATTTTAAAAGGAGTTATTTTGTTCCTATTTTAAGAGAACTTATTTTAAAGCCGAAAAGTGAGATAAATTTTTATTTAAGCCCCGCAATTCAAAAAAAAATTATTAGAAACTAAAAAAACTCCGTTTGTGCGATTATTTTGGATACAATTCGAGACATGGCCATTGATTAACCTACACAGTTTTTACCCACTACCTGGGTAGTTTTTAGTCAATAACATGGCGAAATCTGACAACTTTCTGTAGTTTTTGGAAAGGGACCCCACCACAAACATTGACACGGGGCCCCTGTGGGGCTAGGCTACGGCACTGTGTATAGGCGTGAAGAGATGTAATAATAGAACAAAGGCGTTTGCAGTGTATTGGCGTATCTGCGTATGATATTTTTTTCGGAGAATATGTAAATTATTTAACGACTCAGTTAGTAGGGAGGTTGTACGGTCGAATAATAAAGAAAAGAATAGAATCAGAATACGAAGACATGGAAGAACAAAGTGGATTTCGTGCAGGAAGATCGTGCACTGATAATATATTCGTTCTGCAGCAGGTAATAGAAAAACGGAATGCAAGGAATCTATCTACCCACCTATTGTTTGTAGATTTGGAGAAGGCATACGATACGGTACCTTTGAAAAAACTGTTTCAAACATTGACGAAGGTAGGTCTCAGTAGAGAGTATGTGGATACTATCGCAAATATATACAAAAATGCAAGAAGTGTCGTTAAAGAAGGAAACTTTATATCTGAATCATTCCCTATATCAAAGGGGCTTAAACAAGGATGTTGTCTGTCTCCGACTTTGTTTAAAATATATATTCAATCATCGCTAGAGCAGTGGAGGAAACAAGTAACCGGAATGGGAATAGACATAGGCAGTGGTAAATGTCTAACAACTTTGTTTTTTGCAGATGATCAGGTAGTCGTAGCGAATGATGAGGAAGACATGGACTACATGTTTAGAAAACTAAAGAAAGAATATGAAAAATGGGGCCTTAATATGAATATGTCAAAGACAGAGTATCTTAAAATAGGGGATGATGAAGAAGATCCAGAGTTAGAAATTAGAACCACGAAAAGATGTAATGAATATAAATATCTCGGATCTATAATATCTAAAGAAGGCACTACCAAAAGAGACATCGAAAAGAGAACGCAGCAGGGCAAAAAAGCGGTAAACATTCTGAGCTCTCTACTGTGGTCTAAAGATATAAGGCAAGAAACGAAATTGACAATCTATCGTACCTTGGTAGAGCCTATTATGACTTATGGGGCAGAAGTTTGGCAGATGACAAAAAAAGATAGGAAAAGAATAGAAGTAGTAGAAATGGATTATCTAAGGAGAGCGTGTGGTATATCTAAAAAAGATCACATCAGGAATGAAGATATTAGAAGGAGGACACATACTATATATTCCAGTGTAGATAAAATTGAAACTAGACAAATAGTGTGGTATGGTCACGTGAAGCGAATGAATGAAGATAGATGGCCAAAGAAAGATTTAAATTACATACCACACCAAAGAAGAAGAAGGGGAAGACCTTCAGTTGCCTGGGAAGAAAATGTACGGCACATCATGAAAGATAGAGCCATCAAAGAAGACGAATGGATGGACAGAAAACGATGGCGGTCGAAATGCGAGAAGCGGCAGAGGCTGTAGGAACCTCGCTGATAGATAGATGGAGATTTAACGACTTTATTTTTTTGTAATTAAAAGGAACGGACCCTTCGGGGCCCGGGCCCCTGGGCGTCCCGGGCGGTTGGGGCGGGCGCCCAGTGGATAAACCGGCACTGGTTTCATCCCATCTTGGTGGTGAACAAATTTACGTTCGGAAAAGTATAAACTGACTAATCCTAAGTAACTTTTGCTCTACAGAGTTTTTTCACTAAGTCAATTGTTTTAGAGCTATTTTCGAGTGAATATGTTCATTTTTCAAACAAAACACGTTTTAGACGGTTTTCACAAGTAACTCAATACTACGGTCTTCTCGAAAAAAATATTCTTAGAAAAAATATAGCTTATAAAAATGTGAAAAATGTGTGTCCTTATGTATGAAGTCCACTAGAGGAATAGTTGTAAGTAACGAAAAGTAGGTTGCTATTCGTCAAAGTCCAAATTCAATATTTCAACGCAAAATAACCAAAAAAATAAGAAAAAACTCATCAGAATTTTTTTAAGAAGTTAATTGTTACCACTTTACAAGATACTTTACTTATGTATTGTTTATGTGATTTGTAAGTTCCATCGGTTCAAAGCGCTTATTTTTAAAAACAATTGGGTTTAATGTAAAATTTAGGTTTTGCTGTTCTGAATATTTTAGTATTTTGTTTTTGTGTAAGAGGAAAATTAGTTAAGATTTGGCTGTTCAAAATTTGCATACACTCGTGATTAGTAAAATTCAAGCCCTGTCAACTACACCCCTTTCAAAAATAAGCACTTTGAACCGATGAAACTTACAGATCGCATAAACAATCCACATTTAAAAAAACTTAACTATTTTTAATGGAAAATAAGCCACAATTTTACTAAAAAATGATTTTATTAACGTTTCGTTAAATCGTTTTCGTTTTATTGAATTAATCAAAAATGTGTTTGCTTAGTAAAAAAAAATCTAATAATTTATTTAATCCGACTCATTTATATCGGCAATTCAGACATATATTATACATTTTAAAGTAGAAAACTTTAAAATGATATTGCCAGTATTTATGAGTTGCGCTCCTGCGACGACTTTACTGAAAGATAGTTCATTCGATTACATGACATCAAAAAATTTGTCATTGTCTTTGAAAAGACAACCACATGCAACCGTGACAGTAAAATTCTCACGTTAGAGATTCCATAATAAATCACGAGGGAAAACCATGAAAAAACCTCGTGATACTATCCCGACATCGTAAGTATTATGTCTTATTTTAGTTAACTCTCAAAACTAATACCAAATTCTGACCTTAATATGTATATACACTGCGGTGCAAAAAAATCGATCCACTAAAAATTTGGTCATTTTTGAAGTTTCGAATTTCCTAAATCTGTTGTTGGATTTTAGTGATTTTTTTTACCGCGTTATAGCCTTACTCATTGTCAATATCGCTGTAATAATATTATTGCTAGACAGTCAAACTGTCATTGTATACCGGGTGTACGAATCAAACTGTGCCTTTTTCTCAAAGTTCGCATCACCCTGTGGACTATTCTAGTATTTATAAAATACTGAAATTAAAACCTGCCTATAGCCCCAGGTTTTCTTAACATTTTGCCTTTCGATTCATTCGCTTATATTGGATAAGGAAAAAGTTAGGTACTTTAACAACTGGCCATGTTCGTCATCAGTACAGGGTGTTTCTAAATAAGTGTGACAAACTTTAGGGGGTAATTTTACATGAGAAAATAATCACAATTTGCTTTATAATCATAATGTCCGCAAAAGCTTCGATTCCGGGATACGAGATGTTCAATATTTTTTTACAAACTGACGATTTATTTGTTGCTTTAAAACCAGTTGAGATATGCAAATCAAATTTGGTGAGTTTTAAGACGTAGTTATTGCCCCTTTTTCTGACATACAATTAAGAATTTTATATTCACAATTGACGCGCAAACGGGTATTATGACCCATAATATTACCCGTACGCACGCCAATGGTGAATATAACATTTTTAATTGTATGTCAAAAAATGTGCAATAACTACGTCTTAAAACCCACCTAATTTGATTTGCATATCTCAACTGGTTTTAAAGCAATAAATAAATTGTCAGTTTGTAAAAAAATATTGAACATCCCGTATCTCGGAAACGAAGCGTTTGCGGACATATGATTATTAAGCAAACTGTCATTATTTTCATGTGTAAAATTATCCCTTAAAGTTTGCCGCACTTATTTTAAAAAAACCCTGTACTGATGACGAACATGGCCAGTTGTTAAAATACCTATCTTTTTTATTATCCAACATAAGCGAATGTATCGAAAGACAAAATGTTAAGAAAACCCGAGGCTATAGTTAGGTTTTAATTTCAGTATTTTATAAGTGCTAGAATAGTCCACAAGGTGATGCGAACTTTGAGAAAAAAACACAGTTTGATTCGTACACCCGGTATACAATGACAGTTTGACTGTCTAGCAACAATATAATTACAGCGATATTGTCAATGAGCAAGGCTATAATGTGGTAAAAAAATCACTTAAATCGAATAACAGGTTTAGGAATTTCGACACTTCAAAAATGGCCAAATTTTTAGTGGATCGATTTTTTTGCATCGTAGTGTGTGTGTTATTGCAAATTATAAATAATATTAATAATACATAGATATATAAATAATACTAAAATATAAAATATGTACCAACTTGATATGTTATTGACTTACTAATCGTGGTATTTTTTTCTATTGACTTCCTCTTTTAGTATGGGTAACCACATCCTACTGCATTCTACCGAGGAATTTGCTACACAATTTGTTTCATTTAGCATAATTAGAGCCGCTCCTTTGATTGTTCTGTTTTTACTATCTGTTTCCTTTAGGACTATCCTTGAATCTCTCTACTGAACTCTATGTTCATTATCCCATGCGTGTTGACATATATGAGATCTATAAAATTCTATATTTTTAATATAAAACTGATGTTCACTAATACTAACGTGTAATGGTCTTGATGTTTCACCTAAATAGAATTGTTCGCATTCACAAGGTATTTTATAAATACAATTCTTTGTTCTTTCTTATTCACTGTTAAGTTTAGTTTTAGATAGAATAGATCGCAATGTGTTTGTTGTGTTGAATGTTGTTGAAATGTTGAATTTATTTCCTATTGTTTTAAGTTTCTCGGATAGTCCTTTTATATAATGGTATTGATATATAGTATTTTTACTACGAAAGCGATATTACGTAGGTCAAAATTTTTGACGTAAGAGAACTGGCAAACATTAGAATGTGATTTTTCATTATTGCCATGTTTATAATAAACATGGCAATAATGAAAATTCACATTCTAATATTTTAACAGTTCTCTTACGTCAAAAATTTTGACCTACGTAATATCGCTTTTGTAGTAAAAATACTATGTGTCTGAATTGCCGATATAAATGAGTCGGATTAAATAAATTATTAGAAGAATTTTTTACTAAGCAACAACATTTTTGTTTAATTCATTAATATTTTTTGCATTTTCAAAACGGCATCCGATATGGAGGTCGAAACGTTAATAAAATCATTTTTTTAGTAAAATTGTGGCTTATTTCCAATTAAAAAGAGTTAACTACAAAAAATGCCACAAGAAAATAGCTTCAGAACAACGTAAAGTTACTTGTGAAGCGGTAATGCTTAATTTCTTTAGGGATGCTAATGAGAGTGAGATTTTCACGATTTTTTTTGCCAAAAACAAAAGGGACCAACATTATTTAAGCATAACTTGCTTACTTTTGATGCTAGAAACTTTTGATGCTAGAAACTTTTTTAAAAAACAAAAATAAATCTTGTACAGTACTTATAGAGATATAGAGATAATGTATAAAATTCACCGAAGATATGAAGTATTTATGTCGACAGAAAATTAATTGTGAGTCAATGAATAAGTCAGATAAAATTCCATTATTACAAGAATTTTTTTTACTAAGTAACATAAACTAAATTTGTTTAATTTATTAATGTTTTGTATTTTGATAACGATTTCCGAAGTGGAAGTCGAAACGTCAAATATTATTCAGTTTCCAACTTAAATTATTGTGGTTTATATCTTAAGTAAAATAGTAAAATTCATTAAGGGCATTCATTAATAACAATTCAATGTGGTGGGCTTTCAAAAAGAAAGAAGCCCCTAGTGAATATGTGAAGATTTTACGATATATTTAGGAGGAAGTAACAGCTAGTGGTAGGACAGACGTGAGAAAAACTAATAAATTGGATGTAAAAATACGACTGCATCAGAGCTTAGTGCTTAGGGCTTAGTGCTATCTATTGTCATTAGTTTTGGATCAGTCAGTAGGACAAAAACTGACTATCTATAATCTTCATTAAAATATGGAAGTACCACAACCAATAAGATTATAACTTTGGTTTAAGAAATAATTGCGAAAAGGAATAATTTTAAATATTTAGGATCGGAGTTAACAAGTAAGGGGGAGATATATTATATTATATGGTTATGAATGCAACAGTGTTAGACTATGATGGATGAAATAAAATGATGCGAGTGGTGTATTGTGGAACAGAAAGATTCCTGGATTGAAAGATTCCTGGAAGCAACAGGGGAGAATAGTAGATTGATGGTAGCAGATTGAATAGTAGGATAGAACAGTAGGAGATAGTAATAGATTGGAAGACATGGTGGAAGATACCTAGACAGAACATGACAAACTTGTTTTTTCTACAAACGTGTTAAAAATGCAATAATACAGTTTAAATTAAATTTTAAAAAACCTTTTAAACCACCTTTTTCAAAATGCGCAAGTTGTACTATTAATATTAATGTTAATAAATGAAATATAAATATTTTCACGTTTCACAATTTGACAATTCACTTTTAACTGCAGTGCCTTAAAAATTTGAAAGCACTAGTGCTTTAAAGTAGCACTTTTAACGCTCCTATGGTGTGCTAAAAATTGCATTTTTAACACGGTTTTAGAAAAATATATTTTCCTAAAATTTTTGAGATATGTATATACAACTAAAAATTGTATAAGAGTATAAAGTCTATTGCAACAGCTTAAACTGAGACAACAAAGATAATACCAAAAACGAATAACAAATAACTCCTAAGCTAAAACAAATACAGTTTTTAATTCGGTAAAACAACAATAAAAATAGCAGAAGTGCTGAATTTAAAACGTTTGTTAATGTTTGGTTGTTAGCCGTCGCAATTCAAAAATGTTGATTGTGGATATTCAAGATCTAAATAAACGGCTGTATAACTGGCATTTTAGTTTTCATTAATGCAGCTAATTTTAAACTCGGCAACAAATTAGTAGGTACGCAGGCGACAAACCCGAAATACAGAACATCATAAATTTACACGGTCCATGATTAAACTGGCAACTGACTGAATACGTAGTTTTCATAATTCGCGGATATGTTTATTTAACTATAATAATGTTAAGAGAAGAAAATGTACAACAATATTATTAACACAACAAAATAATACATCCGCAACACAACAATTTTTAAATCAACGATATAATAGTATATTATGCAACGAGCATTTAATGATGGTCATTATAAGGCGAGTATGAGGGTTACGAAACGAGCTGTACGCGGCGAGTTTCGTATAGAGTACGAGCTTCGTAATGATAATTAAATGCAAGTTGTATACACTATTTTTTCTATGATCGTTCACAACAAAAAATATATTTAAATTTATTAATTTTGTAACAGAAATAAATTCAGTAGTTTGTCAGTTTGACTTTTTGTTTACATATTGAGAACTGTGAAAGCGTATGTATTTGACTCGCCATTGGTCACTGCGCGTGTACCACCTTTATCTCGAATGCCATATCGCGATTCTATTGATTAAAAATCATCTTAATGAAAATCTCTATCATAATGAAGTTCATTATGATACAGGTAGTGACATCATAATTGATATATATTATAGTATGAGAATAGAAAAAGAACTTTTTCTACGAGCGTGCAAAAATGTCTACTTTCGCGCACGCATTTTAGTTTAGAAAGTTTTACTTTTCCGCACGCGTGTTACTTTTCCGCACGCGTTTTACTTTTCCGCGCGCGTGTTAATTTAGATATGTTAATACGGCTTTAAAGTTATTATAACACATGCAATAAACTAATATTTAGATATTATTTACTAATTTATTTCAAATATGTCTTATTATGTTCATGTTTTAATGAAATAAACGCGAGAATTCGATGAAATAAAATAATTTTGAAATAATATTCGAAAATAAAATCAGTAGACAATAACAGTGGTTTTGAATCGTCGTCACGGAATCAAGATGGTCGTCATGCTAACCAATTATGCTTAAACCTTGGTTTTGACAACGTTGTCAAAGAATTAATTTGTGTATGTATTTTCAGGAGTAATTGCACAAGAGCTCTAAAATTCTATATTAATTTTAGAGATCGAGTGCAATTTGTTGCGATTATTTCATGAATAAAACTGTTCAAAACCAAAATTTTATTGTAATTTATTTATGTAAGTACAAATTAGTACAATTAAACACACAGTTGTTATAAATATTTTACGGTTGAAAGTAATTACTTTTATAATTTTTAAAACATTAATTGTCATTAATGTCACTGAATGTATTTTTTCATAGCAACGAAGAGGATCTGACGTAATATACTTGACGACGGGAAATTATCAAGAATTATCCATTTAATTCAGATTTCTGTAACTTTCTATTGGTTAGAATCTCCTATGAATGAAATAATGATATTAATTAAATTAAAGAACAGACTTCTGTAACTTTCGTCTGGGTAAAAGGACACATTGGTATTTCTTGTAATACAGGGTGAGTCATGAGGAACTGTACATACTCCTAACTTGTATGGAGGCCCCTATGGGGAATAACAAATGACCATTAAAAAATGTCTGCCCCCATTGTTTAATAATATACAGGGCGAGTTGTTAATTTTTACAGAAAATTTTATTCGTCATAATTTTTTAACGGTAAGGTCGATGTGTCTCTTATTTTGATCAATTGTTACACTATTACCACCCAATCAACTGATTTATTCAAACTAAAAAAAATCAGGTCCGGCTTTAAAAAATTAGTTCGTTTTGGTCTTAGAAAAAATTTCACCCTGTATACGGTTTTTGAAAACTCTAATAATAATTTTACAAATAAGACAAATAGGCAATTAAAATGGCATACTTATTTTTTTCCGCGCACGATTACATAATTTTTTACAAAAAAAATCAAATTTGACTATTAATTAAAAGTTTGGTAAAATGAACCCTAGATTTAAAAAAATTATCTTTTATTACAAAAATTAATTATTTTTTGAACAAATATTTAATTTATAAGTTACGACTCAATCAACTGATTTATTCAAACTAGAAAAAAATCAGGCCCGGATTTAAAAAATTAGTTCGTTTTGGTCTTAGAAAAAATTTCACACTGTATATAGTTTTTGAACACTCTAATAAGAATTTTACAAATTACACAAGTAGGCAATTAAAATAGCATATTTCTTTCTCCCCCACACGATTAGATACTTAAATTTATATAAAAAAATCAAATTTGACTATGTAAAAGTTTGGTGAAGTGAACCATAGAATTAAAAAAAATAAATTTTTTTTTTGCAAAATCAATTTTTTTGTACAAATATTTAATTTATACATAAATACTTTCACAGCTTGTGCTATACGTTGTAAATAATAAAACCCTTTTAGCTTATTTCCACAATTTCAAAAGGAAGAGGTTGTTTTGAATAATACTAAAACATCGCCCTGTATAGTATTTGTTTAGTGATTCATAGGTAGTGTCGTTTTATTGAACTCTGAGTTTTATTTCAAAAGGCAAAATACAGTAATAGTATATTATTCAACGAGCATGTAATGATGTCTATTACTCACAATGATGAAGTTTGCGACACGAGCCGTAGGCGAGTGTCGTAATTCGTCAGAGTGAGTAATAGCCATTACATGCAAGTAGAATACTATACTTTTTCTACGACGACCTTTTTTATTTGGATTAGTAGAACAATATAATTATCAATTACTAATATTATTTAAAATCGAAAGATTTTATTTTTCATAAGAAAACATATTTTATGTAACTATGGCATTGATATAAATTTCATATCCGTAAGTCCTTTTACGGAATTAATACCGACTGTATAACGTCAATCTTAAAATGTCAAATGTTGAAATTTAAACTTAAAAAATACATACACTAACACATTGTTACAGTTAAAAATCCTTTAACATTTTTCGAATTTAATTGTTGATATAAATTACAATGATTATTTCATTCATATAAGATTCTGACCAATAGAAAGCTACAGAAATAAAAATTAAACTGATAATTTTTGACAATATCCCGTCGTCAATTACATTACGTCAGATGCCCTTCGTTGCTACGAAAAAATACATTCAGTGATATTAATGACAATTATTAATGTTTTAAAAATTATAAAAGTGATGACTTTTAACCGTCAAATATTTATAAAAACTGTGTGTTTAATTGTACTAATTTGTACTTACATAAATAAATTACAATACAATTTTGGTTTTGAACAGTTTTATTCGTGAAATAATCGCAACAAATTGCACTCGATCTCTAAAATTATTATCGAATTTTTGCCCTCGTGACACTTTGACATAATTTAATTAAAACTGTCAAAGTGTCACTCGAAAAAAATCAGATAATTTTAGATCTCTTGTGCAATTACTACTGATTATTTCATTCATAGGAGATTCTGACCAATAGAAAGCTACAGAAATAAAAATTAAACTGATAATTTTTGATAATATCCCGTCGTCAAGTATATTACGTTGGATGCCCTTCGTTGCTACGAAAAAATACATTCGGTGACATTAATGACAATTAATGTTTTAAAAATTATAAAAGTGATGACTTTCAGTTGTCAAATATTTATAACAACTGTATGTTTAATTGTACTAAGTTGTACTTACATGAATAAATTACAATAAAATTTTGGTTTTGAACAGTTTTATTCATGAAATAATCGCAACAAATTGCACTCTATCTCTAAAATTATTATCGAATTTTTGCCCTCGTGACACTTTGACATAATTTCAGTCCCCTTCGGGTCGTGAAATTAAAACTGTCAAAGTGTCACTCGGGGAAAATTCAATAATTTTAGAGCTCTTGTGCTGTTACTACTGATTATTTTATTAAATAAATAAGTTTGAGTAATTCTATTTGCTAATTGGTATATTAAAACTGCCATGCACCACTTGAATCTAACTTCAACCCGTGAGTAATGACCCGTGAGTAACTTCAGCCCGTGAGTAATGAACTATTACTCACGGGTAAAGTAATGGGTGTTATTATCTATTCAAAAATTACGTATAATGAGCATATTATTAAACGGTCGTAGAAAAATTTATTTTTTAAATTAACGAAAAGAAAATACATATTATGTAGAATATTGAACATAAACGGATTTATTTGCATGTTTAAGTAAATTTAACAATATGTATGTGTGTACAACAATTGTATACATATATACATAAAACAACTTAAGAAACAAATAAAACAATAAAACAATTTTTTTTGAGATTTATAGCAGATTTCGAAATGAAATCCATTAGACCAAGAGGCAGCGCTGAAAAATCTATTTGAATTTACTAAAGCTAGTTTTTTTACAGTTGATTACTGTGAGTGTGTAGAGAAACATACTGCGGTCGGTCAAGCGAAACGTAGAACAGGGGTTACTGAGAGGGTATCAAAGTTGCTTTCCTACGAAGGTAATTATTTCCATTTACTAAGGCTGAAAATCAGTACACACATTCTAAATTAAATATAAATAAAAGTTATTATAGTCGGTCAGCTGTATCACGGGACAGAGCCGGTCGGTCGGCCCCAATAATCGATTGAGGAAATGAAGCATTTTGGCTCGCAATTTTTTCGTCCGGCATGGATTTACTTGAAATTTTCACAGATGTTTGGGAATAGTCCAAGGATCATTTTCTATATCATGCCGCTATCATACGCTAAAACCTTGGGGGTGGTTCCCACCCCATCTCGGCGGTGGGAATTTTTTATTACATTTTAACCATGTAGTTCGATGGAAAAAGTGATTCTAAGAAAAAAATGTTTTTTACGTTTTCTTCGTAAAACTAATATTTTTCGAGTTATTCGCGTTTGAAAATAACAGTTTTTCGACGAAAAAATCGACTTTTTTAGAGGGTTTTTTGTCGACTTTTTTAGAGGGTTTTTTGAGAATACCTCGAAAAATATACATTTAATCAAAAAAACTGTGGATATCGAAATTGTATCTTTTAGTAACACAAACTAAACTCTTTTCCTATAATATCTTTAAGACCAATACAAACCGAGATACGGCATGTTAAAGGTTAACTTTTTTCGTCAAATGCACAATTTGAAATATTCAAAGCCAAATAATGGGAAAAATTTGCATTTGTCGAGGAAAACTTAAATAATATTTTTTCAAGTATACAATTAGACTTTTCAAAAAAGGATAATAAAAATTTTCTAGCATGAAAATTAACCGACTTACAAAAAAATGTGGGTACCTGCTTTTCTCTACGAAACAATCAGTGAAAAGAGCCACCTAACTACCTTCCTAATTCAAAATTGGTCTTCACCTTTCTGTAGTTCCTTTTATATTTACATTATCAATACACTCAAGGAGTTTGACCTATTTAAAATGCCTAATTTTGGAAAAATTGGAGTTGAGAAAGAAAAATTGATTTTATGCAATTTGGTATTTTTTACCTTTTACTTCAAAATATCTCCGAAAATACTGAAGATACGAAAAAATTTTTAAACTACTAAAGTGTATCTTTTTAATGACTAAAATTACCCTGTGCATATATTTTCATTACAGAGAATAGTTAGTCAGATGTAGCTGTTTAAAACCTCTATTTACCAGAAAACACCCCCTTGTTCGAGCCCTTTAAACCCGCCCCAATTAAAAACTAAGGCATCTTACGGAATTTAATTTACACAGTCTTATAGCTCTATAAAAATCCTACAAAATCATTATTGAGGGGTCTCATTATTGAGAGGGTATCAAAGTTGCTTTCCTACGAACGAAGGTAATTAAATCCGCTTACTAAGGCTGAAAATCAGTACACAGTGAGATATAATATTTTTCCAAAATTAGGCATTTTAAATAGGTCAACACCTACCAAAAAACCTACAATAACCATCGGACCCCCTATGTTTCGACTAGACTATCTATAATAAACTGTAATAAGCTCTCTGGCCGCAGCGAATGGAATCAGTTTTCTTATTGGTAGTTTTAGGATTTCTTCTGGTTCAAACTTCAAGTGAATTTCTGCCTTACATAACTTAGCACACTGCAATAGCATAGAGTATGTGTATGTCAGTCACTTCTTCCATTTCGCACTTTCTGCACCATGGTTCAGTCACCTTACTTAGTTTATACAGGTTGTTTGGTAAAGAATGGGCCAGAGCTTAACCTTAGATTCCTGAGCTTAAAATAGGTCGATTTAAGCTAACTTATCTTAGTACGAAAGTTTATTATAACCGAAATACAGGGTTTCAAAGTTAAACTTATATTTTATTTTTTCTTTAATATTTCCTGACAGGCATGGGATAACAAGACGAAACAAATTGAGTAAGCGGGGGTTTTTTGGGATGAGAAATATAAATTCGCCACCCCAAATTATGTATTATCCCGAGGACGCCACAAACGTCTTTCAGCGCTCATTTAATACGTTCAATTTTTTTCATCCCCCACTCTACATACTTTTTGAATCAAAATTTTTATTTTCTAAATATTTTTATATTTAAAAAAGGTATACTACATTCATCTAGCTAACCTCAACAGTTTTCGAGAAAAATGCATTTTAAATCTGCGATATAACATAATTCTTTGCATAATATCATTATAGTTAGACCCGAAAAATAAACTTGAAATCATAATAATTGTGTCAGTTCTCATATTTATGTCATTGCATTGCAAATTCTATTTGAAGAAATTTGCGATACATTTTTGTAAATTTTTATGTTTTTAACCCATGTTGAGCTGCCCCCCCCTCCACTTGCAAAATTTAAAAAACAAATAGCGCTGATTTAAGAGCTATTTATGAGCTGTCATATTCCGCAAATTAAAAATCCTGAGCAGGAATTTAATGTTTTGGGGGTCTGACTCAGCCCGCACGCTTATTAGATTTGGACGAATTGTTAACAACAAACGTCATTTTTAACAGGTTAAGCGCCACGCGGATACCGGTGTCCTCTTGACTTTAAATTTGTCATCATCCTTACCCGGCCGCGAGGACACGATTTTATGCAGTTTTGAACCTGGTTCAACGGTCTATATTGCAGAGCCATATCGAACATATTCCTATGTTAAAACCGCATAAAATCGTGTCCTCATCGCTGGGTAAACATGATGAAAAATTTAAAGTCAAGAGAACACCGGTGTCCGCCGCGGCCTTTGCGGCGAATTTCAAATCGGACACACGTGTCCGTCGTGGGGCTTAACCCATTAGCGCCTAGCGTCTTCGTTTGAGGACGGTTTGTTTAAGTGGGGATAAAACAATTTCTGAGTGAATATTTTGTGATTGCCTATATCAGTGGTTTAGTAGAAGCACTACCGTAGATATAACTGCATGTATTCATGCTTTATTTTTATTTGACGAAATGCTACCCCAATTCGAAAAGTACGATTTCTAATTTTACTGAACTATACTTACATCGGTGTGCATAAATTTTTTATATGCAAAGGTGAGTTCTAAAGATTTGTATTTTTTATTAGGTTAGATCCACAACTTGCACAAAAAATACAAAAATGACTACCCAGTAAAAAAAATGTTAAAAAAATTATAAGTGTATTATGCGTCCTCAAATGAGGACGCTGGCAAATTCATATATTTTGTGTAAAAAGTCTACATAAGCATTTTTAGTAACTAATTATATTCTTCGATTCTAGGATAAGACAAAAATATTTATTAGAGAAAATAATTATAGAAAACCGAACTGCAAAGTGTCCTACCAAACAATAAATACACCTAGAACAGAAGCCTTGAGGTGCATATGACTGGTGCTTTGACAAAAACAATACAGTAAATGTGTTTGCCATTGAAAATATTGAATGAAAATTCATACAATATTTTTTAGTGTTTTATCATTTATTTCCCCCAATTTAAAAATATCATCAAAAATTTATTTATTTATGAATTTCTAGAAGCGAAAATCGAACAACCAAAGAATTAATGACAATGTCTAAAATATAGATGAAAAAATTATTTTAAAATTTTTCTTCTTGTTTTAAGAGCTCATCCATAGATTTTTCGTTATCAAATTGACGCTTTTTTCTCCTGGCTCGAATTTCATTCTCCGCTGGAAATTCGGAGCTTATATCAAGATTTTCTGCAATTTCATTAGCAGTAATTTTCGTTTGGTCATAGCCAGATTGTCTGTAACTTTTTTTTATTGTTTCTGACAACCTTTTTGCACAATCTGGCAAATTTGTGGTTACATGTTGCAACATCTTCGACTTCGAGACTGAGACCGAATTTATATGAAATAAAATATCATTCTAAGGAACTACACACCGCATATAAATTTATAATTTTTAATATTTTTTGCTAATCCTCGTGCTTTGACTTTAGTTTCTGTATTTTTGTTGACTTCTTCTATTATTTCGAATACGGCATCATATATTTCACAAAATTGAAATCTTAAAGGTTTCAATGCATCTATTCGACTTGACCATCTACTAGTATCGCTTAACGGTTTTAAAGTTAGTTGTGAAACATGTTTATTCAGAGCTTCCCAACGCTTTGTAGAACCAGAAAAAAAGATGTACAGCCCTTGTATAATACAAAAAAAGGTTCTTGTTTCTGTAAAAGACGGCGATTTCACTTTTACACGCTCACTGTACTACTCACGAAGTCGATCGAAGTTCAACAAGGACGAGAGTGTAGGTAGGCACTTTATGCGAAATCTCTTCGCTTCGGCCTACTTCCATTCTCTGGCGGTTTTTGGACCGAGTCAAAGGGATCGAAGTAGGTATCGCACCGCGTGAATGTGTTCCTCGCGAAGTTGAACGAGTGTGTAGTGACGGTACTTCGGTCAACTTTCCCGAAGTAACTTCGCGAGTGTGTGGTGCTCGCTTTTTAAAAATTAAGTTTACGGAGTGGCATGTGCCATTCTTTAGCCTAAGGTCAGACAAGGGATAATTTACGGCGCCGTAAGAGCAGTAAAATGAAGCGCGAAAATTGACCACTCTGAGAGTAGTGGATGGCCAGTCGAGCTGTAAAATATCGCGCAGCAGCATAAGTTAGCGAACGGCTCCACGGGCGAGAAATTGACGAGCCGTAAAACTAACTTAAGGTTCCGCGGAACGGGATAGGAATAGCCGAACTGTACCGACTACAGGACTTGTGCGTAGTCGGTTCAGTTCGGCTATTCCTATTTCGTTCCGTGGAACCTTAAGTTCGTTTTACGGCTACTGCTAGCGTCAATTTCTCGACCGTGGAGCCGTTCGCTTAGGACCCATTTTTCGCGCTTCATTTTACTGCTCTTACGGCGACGTAAATTATCGCTTGTCTGGCCTTAGCCTTAAACTCGAGTGACACACACCATAATTTGCTTGATTATGCTTTGTTTTTCAAAACTCCTTGTTCCCGTACGTGATTATGTTGAAATTTAACTGAGAAGTAATCTAAACCATATAAGAGTATCAATTATTAGCGTGTTATCAGAAAACTGGAAATCGTTCATTAAAAGTTATAAGTACGTAGTATGCGTGCTCCAGAAAACAATTAAAGTAAGTATATAATATGAACAAGCAAAAATTGTTTGTTAGGTAGTTTAAAAGTGGGTTAATTGCATTAGAGTAACGACTGTTGTTACTCTGTATCAGTTCGTTAGGTAGGAACGAGGTAAAAGTCAAAAAATAATTTTTATATAAAATTTAATATAATGCTTGTAATAATATGAAGATAAAGAAGGGACCCGAAATAACAGTCAGTTATGCATGCAGTAAAGTCCATGAAAAATAATAAAGCTGCTGGTCTAGATGAAATACCAAGTGAATTGCTAAAACTGGTCAATGAAAAAAGTATAGACCTTTTAGTGCAACATTTATTCGTTTATTAAATAAAGTAAAGGATAAATAATGTAGTAATTATCGAACGATCAGTCTAATATCACATACCGTAAAAATACTGCTAAAAATCATCCATAATAGAATACACCCTAAGCTGGAGATGGTACACGCTAAGCTGGAGATGGTACACGCTAAGCTGGAGCTGGATTCCTAGTTTGGATTTCGGAATGGAGTGGGCACAAGAGAGGCACTATTTTCTTTTAATCAGCTGACCCAAAGATGCCTGGATGTTCACCGAGATATTTATGTATGTTTTATAGACTACAACAATGCATTTGAAAAGGTAAAACATGACCGACTTATAGAAGTACTCAAAAACAAGAATATGGATAGAGGGGTGTAACATTGATATCAAATTTATAGTTCAGCCAACGATCAAATATGAAAAGTGGAAGATAAGTGACAGCAGAAATGGAGATAATGAGAGGGGTCAGTCAAGGTTGCATACTGTCGCCGTTATTGTTTAATGCTTATTCTGAAGAAATCATACAAGAAGCTTTGGTAAACGAGACAGTAGGCATAAAAGTGAATAAAAGTAAAAATAAAACTGAATGGAAGTTTAATTAATAACATTAAGTAGGTATGCCGACGATACAGTAATAATAGCCGACAACTTGGAAGACTTAGAGAGAATAATGAATAAAATATTAAGATATAGTGGAGAATACGGACCCTCTCAAAAAAAAACCAAGTTTATGAAAATTAACAAGAACAACACTACAAACGACATATTAACGGTGGGCGGCCAGCAGATTGAGAGAGTAAAAGGATATACCTACTTACTTGGGAACGCTTATCACTAGGGAGTTGATTTATATGCGAGCAATTTTGATGAAATATGCGCATACATATGCAGTAAAAAATTACGAAATATGCGCAAGATATGCACAATAATTTCAAAAAATGCGCATTTTCAGAAATCACATATTTACCTACAATGAAATAAATGTATCGATTTTCCACTATCTTCTTGATTTTTTTATGGTATCGTTGTAAATTTGAGGTACGTATTTTTTTTTCAATGTAATTACATCGGGAACACTTTTCTTGTAATATGTTTCCAAAAAACTTTTAAACATGGGTTTTTACAGTTTTTTCAAAGGTATGTTTGCACAAACCATCGCCTCGCATAATTCCAAATTAAATTTATATTGTTCATTGGATGAAGTTATCAACGATTATACAGGGTGTCCAGAAACTCTACCGACAAACGAAGACAGAAGATTCTTCAAATAATTCTAAGACAATTTAACCCTATTCACTTAGTCCGAAAATGCTTCCTAAGGGAGCTAGAGCTCTTTGAAGATGGCGTCTTGTAATGAGTTTTTCTTAAATACCTCCAGAACGCTTCTATTTAGAAAAACAAAAATTGGTACGCGTATTTATCTTCCAGAGATAAATCTATTACATCCTTTGCAAATTTTTAGTACCGATCATAGGCGTCCGTTTTGGGCAGGGCAACGGTTATTTTATCGCATAATTTTTTGTCTTTAATTTTTAAGCATTTTTGACACTGCATTATTAAATTGTGAGGTATTCTAGTGCTAAAAGGTACTCTTGTTTTAAGCCGGTAGGACACACCGTTTTCTAGAAAAATCGATTTGAAAATTTTTCGTTCTTTAAATTTCAAAAAAAAAAAATTCCAAAAAAACCTTTTTAGAAAGACGAAAACTGGTACATTTATTTATATTCCAGAGATAAATCGATTTCATTAATTGCGAATTTCTAGTACCGGTCATAGGCGTCCTTTTGGGTAAGTCAACAGTTATTTTATAGCGTAACTTTTTTGTCCTTAATTTTTAAGCATTTTTGACACTAGATTATTAAATTATGAGGTATTCGAGTACTAAAAGTTACTCTTGCTTTAAGTTAGTAAAACACATCGTTTTTTTTTAAATTTTTTTTCCATTTTTTTCAAATTCCCAAAACGAAAAACTTTCAAATCCATTTTTCTAGAAAACGGTGTGTCCTACTGACTTAAAGCAAGAGTACCTTTTATTACTAGAATACCTCACAATGTAATAATCCAGTGTCAAAAATGCTTAAAAGTTAAAGATAAAAAAGTTACGCGATAAAATAACCGTTGCCATACCCAAAACGGACGCCTATGACCGGTACTAGAAATTCACAATAGATGGAGTGGATTCATTTCTGGAAAGTTAATAAGCATACCAATTTTCGTTTTTCTAAATAGAAGCGTTCTGGAGTTATTTAAGAAAAACTAATTACATGACGCCATCTTCAAAGAGCTCTAGCTCCCTTAGGAAGCATTTTCAGACTAGATGAAATGGGTTAAATTATCTTAAAATTATCTAAAAAATCTCCTGTATTCGTTTGTCGGTAGAGTTTCTTGACACCCTGTATACTGTCCATGGGTAACTGATCAGCTTTCGATTCGCTCATTTTCTTGCATTTTGACTTATGTAGTTATGTCCCGACGTGTTCTGTAACCGAAAATTTTCGCTGAGATGGGGTCTACGAAAAATATCACATACGAAAGAGTTGGCTTTCACCTTTCTCTTTGTGAAGACAGATAAATCAACTCAACCACCCACATGCTTGTGGTATAGTCATATGGTGCCTTGAGGTATACCTTTTAAATTTCACCGATCGCCAGGGTTTAATAAATAATATGCCAATGTAAGAACTTTGGTCGGAATTTTAAGGGTTTTAACCCATGTATTTTTGGTGGCTTAGCATGTAGAGCTTGCTTAGAACACTGTTGGTGCTCTCTTTAGAGCGAAAACGTTCTGTATGTTAATGCAGCCCTTTATTGGGGTTTGCAAACTAATATACCTTTTACACAGAAGATCTTTTTCTTCAATTTTTGTAATTAATGGTATACAGCCAGCTACAGAAAAATTTTTCCTTATGGATACTTTTTCAAACTGCTTAAACTACTTAAAATGTTGAGGATTCAGCGAAAGATTATTTAGTAAAGAAAACAGAGGAAGAAAGCAATCTTAAAACTCACCATTTTACTACATGCTTTGCAAAATAATTTTCCATTGGTGCAAAGAAGCTGGGGATAGGTTCTGATCTGGGAATAAACCTGGCTAGAATTTTTCGGCATATTGTACTGTTCACAAACAGAAGTACTTTTACACAAAAACCAAACATTCGCATTGACCGACTAAATGTGACTAATTTTACTGATTTACGGGATGTTATTTAAATTTCCGTTAGAGAATCGTAAAACGATGTTTAGAGATGTAAATATTCTTTTAAAAATTGTGTAATTAACATCATACAATCATTTTATGACGGCGTACTATACGCACTTTGTGGGTGAAATCGGGTGTTTTCTAAGAAAAACCGAAAAGGTAGTAAATGAGCCGACTTCAGGTAGTTCTCGAAAAGATATGACAGCATTTGCGGGGGAATATTTTGTGTCGAATTAAACATTTTTTGAATTTTTTCGTTTGAACAAAAAGTTTTTAAATAGACACATAATATGCAAGTTTTTTTAAAAATATGCAAAATTTGGCAAAGTTCTCAAATATGCGAAATATGCAGGCAATATGCATTTAGCATAAAATCCGCTTCCTAATTATCACAAATCGATCACAATTAAAAGTAACGATTACACTTCAGCAATAAGAGGGAGAATTGAAAAAGCCCGTGCCAACTTCGTGAAAATGAAAAAGATTTTATGCAGCAAAGATTTGACATTGGCCCTCAGAATAAGATTAGTTAAAAAATGTTATGTACAGAGTGTGCTTTACTATAAAGCTGAATCATAGGCAGAGATGGGGAGAAAATTGAAAAAAGAAAGGAAATTGCAATATCTCGGACGTGTGATAAGACACGAAAGATGTAATATCTTTAGACTCATAATTCAAAGAAAAATAGAGGGTAGGAAAAGCGCAGGAAAAAGACGCGTTTCCTGGTTGAAAAACCTGAGAGAATGGTTTTGTTGCAGCTCAAGGCAACTGTTAAGAGCAGCTGCCTCGAAGGTCAGAATAGCCATGATGATTGCCAACCTTCGTCGCGGAGATCACTTAAAGAAAAGAATAATATGAAGTAAGAATCTACCGTATTTGTTCTGTAAGCATAACATTACCGAATGTAATTATTCTCTTTTATGAAAAATTGTACAATTAAATTACCTTAGTCTAGGCTCCAGTCTTCGTGGCCTTTTTAATTCTAATGGGTCTACCCAAGTTTTTTTTATGTATTTTTGGCTGCTGATTACGAATTTCGACGGTAGATTTCGATTCGAGTGGTCAAAAAATTATTTTAAACAATTTAATTGTTTATAAAGCTCTAGCTTGTAAACTGAAAGCAATACAAAAAATTAATTTGTTCGATGTATTGTAAAATTTGTACAAAATGTTTACAAAATAATAATTTTTCTATGCTTTTTCAATCGTAACTCGGCTTGGACGCATGCAAACGAGCTTTACAAAGTCTTATTTTAAATCTCAATTTATAGAATTTAAAACAAAATTTTTGTTAAATTACTTTTAGTCCATTTACTCACGGTTTTTCCTGTGAATTTTAGGGGACATCTCAAATAACGGAAATGCAATCCATCTAAACTTCATAGATATGGTATCAAGCTTTTCAAAGCGTGCTCGCCACATGGATACACATGGAATTTGAAAATTTACCTTTTGAAAAGTAATAAGCATCAAGAACTAGATCTTAGATAGTTATTGATTTGGTTGTGCACTTGTTAAATGCTGGAAGATTGGTTATAACTGGATGAGAAGTCAGAGAAGATGGTTACAACTGTCAGAGACGAATGGTGCGTTCCATGGAAGAAATAACTCTACGAGACAAAATCATAAACGAAGAGATCAGGAGGAGAACCAAGGTAACTGATCAAAAGGATAGCCAGAGTAAAATGATTGGTGATAGACAAAGGTCCTGATTTGTTAGGTCCTTACCCTAGATCTAAAAATGTCAACATCTAAGGGAATTGTTAGGTTCATTGAAAACCAATTTTTTTTGTTATATGGAGTCCCACAGATATGTGCATGCGACAACGGCTCACAATTTGTTTCTAAATAATTTAAGGATCTTATGTCTAGGTATAAAGTACAAAAAAATTGGTATAATGCAAGGTATTTTCCACAGACTAATCCAACAGAAAAGGTTAATAAAACCATAACTTCAGCCATTCGTCCCTATATACATGACAATCATAAATAATGGGATAAGGAAATCCATAAAATTGCACAGGCAGTTAGTCTTGCAAAACATGATGTCACGAAATTTTCTCCAGCATTCTTAACATTTGCCAGAAACCTTCCTACAGATGGTCCTTTCTTCGGAAATATAGAAGATAGGGCAGATAGTGACATTAAAATCAACTGTCATTTGTTTTCTCCTAAACCTTCTGAGGAGCTATCACCCTTGTTTTCCGAAGTGCAAAAGAGGTTTAACTCTAAGCGTTACAACTTGCGTAAACGCACACTACGTTTCCATGTAGGGGATAGAGTCTGGAAGAAAAAATTTGTACTTTCCAATACTGTCGACAACTTTTCAGCTGAAATAGGGCCTAAATTTCTGGACCTCGGAGGTAAACTACACTATGTCATTTCGAGTAACTGTGTTTAGTGTGTGTTTGCAACAAAGTTCAGAGCAATTAGAATGTTAATAAAAATCTGATGTATGCCATAATTGTTTGATAGAAAACATGTCTATATTTTACTGATAATATATAATCAATTTCTATAATCCAACTAATAAAACAAGTGGATAAAAAAACTTGTTCCGAAAAACGCCATGTCGACATAGTGTAGTTTACCTCCGATGTCCAGATTTGTACCCTGTGTTATCCATGAAGTAATTTCACCCTTAGTTTATTTTTTAAAAGATTTGGATGGTAACATCCTAGGAGATTTTCATAATAGAGACATCAAGTTAGATGTTACTGATCTTTCTGAGGATGAGTCCTAAAAATAATCATTGGTTCCTTACTTCCCTTCGTCTATGATCTTGGGTTTACTACGTTATATTTTTTGATAACCTTTTGTATGAAAAAAACAAATAATCAAAATCAGTTTATTGTACCTTTTATCTGTCTCTTGTCTGTTAATGTTGCTTTTGTTGCCTAGTGTTAATAAGGTATTATACGTGATGTACAATGATATAAGGGATATTTATTTTTGTGGTTGACCTTTCTTTATTTTATTCTCCAAGATAATGTTAATTTCTGACACATTCTGGATAGTTATTTCTAAGCAGTTGATTATATTATTATTTGCTTACTGTTGATTTTGTAGTTTATTAACGGGTATTTATTCTCTAAATAACTCCGTTAGGTTGCTTTTCCTGTAAATATACAAGTTAAGTTAACTAACCTTTATTACGGTTGAAAATTTGGTAGTAACGTTTGTTGAGTTTTGGTTGTTTATAACCGATTATTTTGTCCTTGTAGGATGTATAATTTGTATGTTTGGATGTATATGCTTTTTGTGTGAGTCAGTAAGAGAAGATTTTTGTTGTAGAGTTTTTTGTTTTTGAACGCCTTGTTAGCAAATCAACAATGTTCATTCTTTTTCAATAAAGAAATTTTGAGAAAGGACTTGAAGCCTGGCCGGCGATTAGAATTCTCAGTTTTTAATTGAAAATGGTAGTTTTTCGATCCTTCGATGGGATGTGCTGAGAATTCTTCTGTTGAGGTTTCCGTTTGTGTGCTGGAAATTTGGAGCACGATAAGAATTTTTGGGAAAACCCTCAAATATTAATTTAATGTATTAATGGCCAGGCTGAGAGTTGTTTAATGCAGCGGTTCTCAACCACCGTGTCGCGACACACTGGTGTGTCGGAAGAACCTATCAGGTGTGTCGCGAGATTTACGAATACGATATTTTATTTATATTTTTTTACTTATTATAATATACCAATCATGCATTCAACCATTTTTTTTAACTATTAGGTATATACCACGTTATACCAATCAATAAAGTGACAATCCGTAATTGTTTCTTCTCTATAAGTGTTTTTAAAACTTGAAAAGACATTTGAAAATTCATTTGATGAAAAGACATTTGGAACAAAATCATCAAAGCGTTTCCCAAAAACCGCGCGAGTATTTTCAACGTCTACGTTGTTCCATTCAATCATCCTCAGTTATAATAGAAAAACGAATAAAACTCCCAGATAAGGCACTTTTAGCATCATATAAAGTTTCTGAATTGATTGCCAAAAAACAGAAAGCCCATACTATTGGTGAAGAGCTTATTTTACCGGCATGTAAAGAATTAGTTGCTATAATGTTAGGCCCGGAAGCTGTTGAACAAAAAATATCAAAGATACCTTTATCAAATGACACAGTCCATCGACGTATATTAGATTTATGTCAATCGATATTCAAAGAAATATTAGGGAGGTATTGGCAAATACACAATTTGCTCCACAACTGGACGAAAGCACGGACATTTCGGGAAAGGCCCAATTGATATATTTTATAAGATTTGTGTACGGACCGGAAATTATTGAACAGTTCCTATTCTGTGTGAATTGGAAACAACAACCACTGGAGCTGATATATTTTCTACTGTTGAAACCTTCTTTTAGGATCACGGATTTAAGTGGACGGATTTTATTGCGATATGTACAGATGGTGCTGCTGCAATGACGGGAAATGTCAAAGGATTTTTAAGTTTCGCACTAAAGTAAAACCAGTTGATAATAATTACTAATTGCTTTTTACATCGAGAAGCTCTGGTAGTAAAAACTACGGATGGAAGCCAACTGGGTGAAGTTATTCATACTGTTGTTTCTATGATCAACTATATCAAAACTCGTCCGATGAAATCAAGGGTGCTTGAGAAACTTTGTAAAGACATGGGCGCAGATCATAAAGTCTTGTTATTTCATAGTAAAATTCGTTGGCTTTCGAAAGGAAAAATACTAAACAGAGTTTTAGAACTTAAAGACGAACTACTCGAATTTTTTAAAACAGAAGATGGCCAAAGTGATAAAACCCTCTTTGGTGTGCTAAGTTGGCTTACCTTTCTGACATTTTTTATAAGCTAAATTCTTTGAATGCAACTACGCAAGGACGAAAGGAAACCATAATACTCGTATCATCAATTGATAAAATAAGTGCGTTCTCCAAAAAACTTACATTCTGGAACTCGGTTATAGAAAAAAAAACGATTTGACTGCTTTTCCCGAAACCTCTATATCTTTAATTAATTTGAAATCTAAAGAACAGACTCTACTAAAGGAGAGCATGAAAGAGCACTTATGTAAGTTGCAAGAAGGGATAACTAAATACTTTCCCTCTGTCTTGAGTGCTAACTGTGAATGGTTGATTGCACTTATTGAAGTGTATTAGTAGCTCCGGATGTTTTTTGGATTTCAGTTAAGAATGAATATCCAGAATTAGCAAAGAAAGCAGTATCCCTTTTACTGCCGTTTTAGACCTCGTAATTATGTGAATCTGCATTTTCTGCGATGAAAAATATAAAATCTAGCTACCGGTCTCGACTACTTGATGTGGACAGCGAGCTGAGAGTGTGTATGTCTACAATTCGTCCTCGGATAGATATATTTTGCAAAAGTCATCAGGGTCAAATTTCACACTGATTTTATGTATTCTTTCTGTTTTGTTTTTTACTTGTTATGTTCTTACGAAATAAAAAATAATATGCTTAATATATTCATCTGTACTTACCTACCACTAGCAAAAATTTGTACATATAAGGGTGTCGCGAATCTGTAAAGAGTACGTTAGTGCGTCGCTGAGTAAAAAAGGTTGAGAACCGCTGGTTTAATGAACCCTTTTGCATGTTAAAGGTAAGCTGAAGTCATTTTTGTTCAGTTTATTGGTTCTCAGTTTTAAGAAGTTGGTTCAGTTATTTTTATTGTTTTTTTTTTCTTTTGCTAGGGTGTTCCGGTAGTACAGTAAATGTATGTGTTTTTCGATCCTGGGGCTTTGAAGAAGTGGCAGTAGAAATACATTTATTTAGTAGATTAGAAATAATACATTTGGCAGATTTATTTAGAAGTTCTATATTTGACGTTTAACCATTTGACATTGTGACAAAATTTAAGGAAGATTTCAGTGTGTTTATTCTGGCAAATTATTTGTTATTGAAGGAAATAAGTACGGTAACAGATTTTATTTTATTTTATGGGAGAAAACAAGAAAGAACAAGGTACAATTTAGATTGGGTTAAGGGGTCTAAAAAGGGGACTAAAATAACAAGTTTTTATATTTATGTGAAGGAAACAACTGGTTCTGGTTTATTTTTTTTGTTAAATTAATTAACTAATTTTGTTCTTATTAACTGTTGAAATCGAAATTAATATTTTTATGTAAAAAGGGATTTAAATTTATGTTGACATTACATTCTCTATAGTTATCTAATGTTTTATTTGAACTGTCATGTCTCATGTTCTCTAAATCTAACCAACTAATTAAAAATAATAATTCCGACTGAGAAATAGCTGTGGTATCTTAGTGTCAAAACACTTTCTATCTTCTGAAACTGAAGTAATTTTATGCATTACTCTTCATGAGCCTCTGGTGTAAAGTTATGGCGGTTTGGAATGATTTTTGCTAGTTTTTAAAAAGCTACGCACCCTTTGGTCGTGTTTGTCTGTATTAGTCCAGAAAGCCACTGCGCATCCGCTAGGAAAAATATTCTAATTCGGATTTTTTGCACAATATCACTCAAAAAGGACTCCTTTTAACAAATTTGCATGTTGCTAGGACCAAAAGGTGGTCAAAAATTTTTTAAACGTTTTTTTTTGTTTTTTCCTAAAATTATTTTTTTTGCATGGAAAAAAGTTTTTTTAGGTTTTTTGAATCATTTCAAACAGAAAAGGTCTTAATGACTTTTCTCTAAAAATGACAGTTTTTGACATATAAGCGATTAATAATTGAAAAATTGCGAAATCGGCCATTTTTAACCCTCAAAAACTATGTGAAAAACTGAAAATTTGAATGTTGCCAAGGTAGATAGATATTCTATGAACATCGATTGATGAAATCCCGAAAAGTTTTTTGCAATACAATATTCAAAACTCCTTTGTTTTTTAATTGCTAATCAAGCGTGCGCGACACTATTTTCCACCGACAGTATGGTGCAAATGAAAGGAATACATTCGTTATTTCGTAAACCGGCGACTTTAAGGAAAAATCACGAAACATGTCGATTTTTATTTTTAAGTTATGATATTGTGGCATATATGGTATACTAGTGACGTCATCCATCTGGACGTGATGACGTAATCGATGATTTTTTTAAATGAGAATAGGGGTCGTGTGCTAGCTCATTTGAAAGGTTCTTTAATTCTCTATTCAGTAATATAAACATTTACATAATTATTTATACAGGGTGTCCAAAAAATTTTTATTAAATTAAATTATTTGACAAAAAAAGAAGTAGAAGGACACAATGTAAAAATAATTATGAAAATGTTTATTAGTGAATAGAGAATTGAAGAACCTTTCAAATGAGCTACAACACGACCCCTATTCTCATTTAAAAAAATCATCGATTACGTCATCACGCCTAGACGGATGACGTCACTAGTATACCATATAGTCCACAATATCATAACTTAAAAAAAAATCGACCTGTTTCGGGATTTTTCTTTAAAGTCGCCGGTTTACGAAATAACGAATTTATTCCTTTCATTTGCACCATACTGTCGGTGGAAAATAGTGTCGCGCACGCTTGATTAGCAATTAAAAAACAAAGGAGTTCTGAATATTGTGTTGCAAAAAACTCTTCGGGATTTCCTCAATGGATGTTTAAAGAATATCTATCTACCTTGGCAACATTCCAATTTTCAGTTTTTCACATAGTTTTTGAGGGTTAAAAATTGCCGATTTCGCAATTTTTCAATTTTTAATCGCTTATATGTCAAAAACTATAATTTTTAGAGAAAAGTCACTAAAGACCTTTTCTGTATGAAATGATTCAAAAAACCTAAAAAAACTTTTTTCCATGCAAAAAAAAATAATTTTAGGAAAAAACAAAAAAAAAAACGTTTAAAAAATTTTTGACCACCTTTTGGTCCTGGCAACATGCAAATTTGTTAAAAGGAGTCCTTTTTGAGTAAGATTGTGCAAAAAATCCGAATTAGAATATTTTTCCTAGCGGATGCGCAGTGGCTTTCTGGACTATATGGTTCATGCATTATGTAGTGTTCTAATTTGTGCGTAATCATCGTTTCCATTTTGAAAGGAAACTATGGCAATTTTTCTTATTTTGCATTTATTCTTTCTATCCAACCACATACACTAGTTTTGTGTATTTCTATCAAAAAAATGCTGGCGCCCCAAAAATTTTCTTGATATATAGTAGAGCATTGTATTCTTTATTTTCACTCGTTTGAAATCTTAATAACAGAGTTCTTTTTTCTTCAATTTGATCATAGATCACGAAGTTATTTCTCATTTAAACAAATATGTTTATTC